>NC_072856.1:26660303-26963333 GCF_028858705.1 Grus americana
CATTGCAAGTGCAGATTTATTCAATATTGAAGCCTCCAAATACTGTAATTTTAGACCTTCACCACAGAAAACTCTCTGGCAGGAAGAGATAGTACTGAGGGACTTCCTTAACCATGTGAAAGATATAGGCCCATTTATTTCATTTGGTTGGAAAATAAAATCATAAACAACAGGAACAAACAGGACAAAGATGCAATGTGATTTATCCTTCCTGAAATTTGGTTAGAGAGATTCTGCCACTGAATGTGGAAGCTTGATGACTTTTCAGACTTACAGAGCTTACAAAGAAGGTAAATTATCAGGAGTTCAGGAACTAAAGCTAGAGTATAAAGGCAAGATTATTAATTTGAGAAGAGTCATCTTAAGATTCATCCAGAAGCATCAGCAGAATACAAATTATAATACAGACAAGAAATTCAAAGCAGAGGAAATACGAACCTTAAAGGATCCTGGTACTATTTCTGAGGTTCTAGTCTGTATTCTAAAATGCTCAGCTGACAAACATCGAGACTTTTTTCCAATTTAACCGCATAAAATTTTATAGCTGAAAGCAACTTTGAAGAATTTTGAAATGAAAACATCTTCAGAAAGGAAGGCAGAGGACGAAATAGACAAATATTCTGAATGTCCAGTAAGCAATCTTGTTGTGCCAAGTTTCTTCTTTTAGGAAGTCAATACTCACAGTTTATTTGCAGCTTCAAACAGAGGTAGTTGCTCTGTATAACTAATTTCATCCTACAGTCACAGGTAGTGATTACTGATGCAACCAAAATAGAGTCAACAACAAAAGATGAACATATGTAGATTATAAATTAAGAGCTGATTGACAGCTCCAGAGTTGCTGCATTTGCAAGTCAAGTAGCAGCAATAAATTCCCTAGATTGATTGATGATCCACGATAACATGACAGAAGCCACCAAACCAAGGTTGCTACTGCTTTTTTGAAGTTCTTAAGAAGGTGTATAGCAGATAAACTGAAGCTGAGAGAACAGTAAGTGTAATTTCCCATCTTCCTTACAAGTCTAAGTTCAATCAGAATACAGTAGGAAAGTAACTAAGGAACGTAGGCGCTTCTTTTCTTTCCTATAAGCCTCGTCTTCCACCAGTGATCTGTAACTACCACAAACACCTGAGTTGTTATCCAGAATAATAATCTTGGTACCATTACTGAACAAGGTCTTAATTCTTTCACCTCAGAATTTCTAATATTACTTTATACTTTATTAGACTCCTTTACATTATCTCCTTGCTGCTCAAAACAGCAAACATTATCTACATCTTCATCCAACTGCATCCAGATTAATGTATTCACAGATTGGTAGGGGTTGGAAGGGACCTGTAGAGATCATCTAGTCCAACCCCCGCTGCTAAAGCAGGATCCCATAGACCAGGTTGCACATGATCACATCCAGGCAGGTTTTGAATATCTCCAGAGAAGAGGACTCCACAACCTCCCTGGGCAACCTGTTCCAGTGCTCGGTCACCCTCCAAGTGAAGGTGGTTTTCCTTACATGCAGATGGAACTTCCTGTGTTCCAGTCCAGTCACTGGGCACCATTGAGAAGAATCTGGCCCCTTCTTCTAGACATCCACCCTTTAGATATTTACAAGCATTGATAAGATCCCCTCTCAGTCTTCTCTTCTCCAGGCTAAACAGACCCAGCTCTCTCAGCCTTTCCTCATACGAGAGATGCTCCAGTGCTCTAATCATCTTCGTAGCCCTTTTTTCTCTTTGCTACTGGTATCTGTCCATGCTTCTCTCATTTACACTTGACAGAAACCAATAAATATATAACCCTGGTTTTATATTATGTCTTTATAACCTCAGCTCTATGAACACCTCTGTAGGCTCCCTAAGAGGTTCTAGCTCCCCATGCCACAAGCAAGATAATTTTGTGATATTTAAGCTTCTCCACTAAACTACTCATTATCTAGCTCCTTTAAGAATTTACTAATATTGACAGTCAACTCTCTAACATTTCTCCTGTCCTGTACTGACCACGAGTACTCTTTCTTCTACAGACAACTATGAGATTTTCTTGAGTTGACACCAAACTGACTAAATGTTTCTACCTACTTGCCTTATTCCCTTTCAAAGTTCTGTCATAGCAACTAGAAATCAATGTTTCAATGACCATGACTCAATATTACTGTGTTAAAAATGCTATAATATCTCCTCTTTCTCTCCTGTGTATCCCTTTGGTTGTTACCTAGATTGCCCTTCCTTTAGACATGAACGTGCTTTTTCCTTTAGTATTTATGTAGCATCTTGTGTAGTGACCGCCATTACTGACAGAGTCCATCAGCGCATCACTGTCAAAGTAAATTTAAAAGAAAATGTAAGTTTAAACCAAAAAAAAAAAATCTTTAAAACTTTCTGGATTTTTATCTACCACAGGTCTAAATATCTTCCATAAAAGAAAAAGTCCTGTTTAAGTAATTTGATATCTTTCTATGACAAGGTCACCTGCCTAGTGAATGAAGGGAAGGCAGTGGATGTAGTTTTTCTAGATTTTAGTAAGGCTTTTGATACTGTCCCTCACAGCATCCTTCTGGACAAGTCATCCAACTGCGGGACAAGAGAGTTCACAGGGCACTGGCTGAAGAACTGGATGAAGGGCAGAGCTCAAAGGGTTGTAGCAAATGGGGCTACAGCTGTTTGGCGACCGGCCACCAGCGGTGTTCTTCAGGGCTCAATCCGAGGGCCAGTTCTGTTCAATATATTTAGCAACGATCTGGATACAGGAGATGAATGCACCATTAGCAAGTTTGCTCGTGATAACAAACTGGGAGCTGCTGTTGACTCTCTTGAGGGACAAGAGCCCTTGCAGGGGGATCTAGACAGATTGGAGCATTGGGCTATGATTAATGGGATGAAATTTAACAAGTCCAAATGCCAGATTCTGCACCTAGGACAGAGTAACACTGGGCACAAATACAAAGCGGGAGAGGAGTGGCTGGAGAGCAGCCCTGCAGAAAGGGTTCTGGGGGTGCTGGTCGCCAGCAAGCTCAACATGAGTCAGCAGGGTGCCCTGGCAGCCAAGAGGGCAAAGCGCATCCTGGGGTGCATCAAACGCTGCGTAACCAGCCAGTCAAAAGAGGTGATTATTCTGCTGTATTCAGCATTGGTGAGGCCTCACCTTGAGTACCGTGTGCAGTTCTGGGCCCCATAATTTAAGAAGGATGTGAAGGTCCTTGAATGTGTCCAGAGGAGGACAGCAAAGCTGGTGACAGGGTTGAAGGCATGTCCTGTGGGGAGTGGCTAAGCATTTGGGGCTTACCTAGTTTGGAGAAGAGGATGCTGAGGGGAGTCCTCATTGCTCTCTGCAGCTTCCTGAGGAGGGGAAGTGGAGAGGGGGGTGCTGATCTCTTGTCCCTGGTATTCAGTGATAGGACACATGGGAATGGTTCAAAGCTGCACCAGGGGAGGTTCAGACCGGACATGAGGAAGCATTTCTTTACCGAGAGGATGGTCAAAGCCTAGAACAGGCTTCCTAGAGAGGTGGTCGATGCCCCAAGCCTGTCAGTGTTTAAGAGGCATTTGGACAATGCCCTTAACAACATGCTTTAATTTTTGGTCAGCCCTGAATTGGTCAGGCAGTTGGGCTAGATGACATCCAGAGATACTTTCCAAAGTCTGTGATTCCATGACATAACAGAATTCCTCAGGAATTTAATTTAATGAGCATTTTTTCAGCTTCTGGTGTGAAAAAAATCATTCCTAAAATGCATAACATGTAAATGTACAATGTACATTATCTTTCACATAAATAGCAGTGATTTTTTAAATATCGTAACTTCATAACACACCTGAAGAACAGCTTACCCTCTCCATGACAGTAGCAAATGAAACACAACTGCATCATGGGCTTGGAGGTTAAGAAGTAATCCCACTAGTCCTGCAGCCAATGAAATTAATAACTGTTTAAAAAGAAAAAAGAAGGTCCCTTTAGTTTCACAGTCAAACAAAAGTGTTTCACATTCTATAAAAACATCTTCATTATGATTTGCCCTTGTATCATAATGTCGAAAAAAACCCTAATTCTTCATCGTAAAATATCACATTTTCTACTTTTTATTTAAATAATTATGAATTTTCCACAAAGATCAATTACTTAATCAGAATATTTTTAACTACCATCTTTCATTACAACTAGATTAGATACAATGTGATCTAGCAAAGAATTAAATCAAACAATATTTTAGTGTCTGTACTGATTTAGTGAGTAACTTCTACAATCCAGTCTCAGCAGAGCCCAGTTTCCCTTGTTAGTATTTGTCAACCCTAAAATGATGTTTGAAGTTGAATGCATTAATATTTACAGATACTATCAAATTTGCAGCTGAAAGATGTATAAATTTTGAATGCAGGATATAAATATGCATAATCAATTAAAGTAAATCAGCCATTTAGCAGTTTTGTCATATAATTGTTTCCCCATTTCTAAGCATTACTCCCTGTTCAAAATACCAGTCAAAACTTTGGGGGAAAACAAAAACAAAAAAATGATGGAGTATTTAACTACAAGACTATCCATGTATATTCTTTCATGTACATTATGATTTATTAGAAAATATAAACATGTTAAGGAAACCTTGCAAATAAAAAGAATTTTCCCTTAATCAAAAGTCACTATAATAATCACTTAATGCAACTGGAGAAATCACAAATCTGGAGACATGGAGGAAAAAAAACTAAAACCAAATAAATCGAATAGCCCTTTACAAGAGTTCCATAGCAGAAGAATACAACTCCCAAAATTTCAAGAAAATTCCTGCTATCTTGCAAAAAACATAAGCTCTCTTCATAACTTCTTAACCTAAAACTATAATTAAGGTCTCATAACAAAATTGTTATTTGTTCATTTTAATATGTATTAAAGGCAACATGCATATTGTTCCAAGCCCTGCCTTTTGTGAATTCTAGTAATACCTTTAGATGTATATAGCTTCATACTTTTTAGAAGTGCCCTCCATTCTTTTTGACAGATATTATTAAGGGGGACAGGAAGCATTCTGCTTGCTTGTTCACAATCATTTTAATACTTCTTTAAGATGACTAGGTCAGGTAGAGCCTCCCAGAGAAAGAAATATAATATACATTCCTTAAAGATATCCTGACTATGATCAGGTCCAGGAGGTTCAAGAAACTGTACAGTATGGCAGTTGAGAAAATCTGAGCACAGGAACTTGCAGCCTGAGCAAAGAACTTGCAGTAAGGATCAGGAAGCAGGCTACCTGACCTTCCACGATGGGAAAACCTTCCAACCCATCAGAGGGCACCGTGCAGTTCACAGCTTACAGTCACTGAATTAACTGTAACGAAGTGGAAGCAACAGTATACTCACAATGACAACGTGGGCAAGGAAAAAGTTCTTAAAAACATTTTACTTTTCTTCCGTCTTCCCTATTCACTGTTTGCAATACTTAAAGTGTTAATTATCCTAACTGTCATTCTAATAAAACTTGGCACTTTTTAAATTAAAAAAATATTTGGGCTCTTTGAGGACCTAATTATAAGGAAAAAGCCTAGGCAGAACCACATCAAAATTATGGCCAACTCAGGGTCCCATGCCCTTGTAGTTCTTAAAATTATTTCTATAAAAATACCCAAAAAAAGCAATGGAAAACAAAGTTAAGTATTACTACTAATCCTACTTCAACTACATACCTTCTGGTCAGAGATCAGAAAAAAATCCAAAACAAAACCCAGAAAACCAACAATTTAAGTAATTTTAATATCATAGACTAAACATTCTCAAAATTATGCTATATGAACACCTAGTGGTTCACTTATCACAATGGCAGTGGTTCAGAGAGATCCATACCCACAGTACTTCAGGGTTTTTAAGCTGAAGGTATATACAAATCACTGACCTTGAAATAATTTAAGAGAAGTTAAGAACTAATTAGAAGTAAGCACTTTTTAAAACTAGATAAGACTTGCATCAACAATAAAAACAAATACTTTTTGAAAATATTAAGCACTCCTTCGTTTTAGCTACAGTAATATAGAATACAAGCGCTTACAATTTTTGTAACATATTACATTTCAAAATTTGGAAAAAGATACAGTAATTTCTAATTTTTTTGACAATTGATGCAATTTTAAACAAAAGTGGGAATTGTACCTTGAAAGAAAAAGAGCAGCTTACTTGTCAAATATATGCAAGATTCTCTGTCAAACACAGACAAAAAGTGACTGCTGATTTTTCTTTTAGAAAAATAAGAAACAATTACAGAAACAACACACTCCTCCATGGAAATTATATATATGGACTTATTTTAATAAGCAATAGATAAAGCAGTCTTCAGTTTCACAGTCCCTTTTTGCTATTAAGATAATACATTAAGCATAAACACAGCAAAGAAAGAAGTTACCTTTTGTCTTTTCTGAACTAACCAAATATCTTTCTAAGATAATTTTTATCTTAGCAAATGAACAGGACAATTATATAAGAGAGAAGGTTTACTTATTCTTGTTTACTTACTGTATTGACTCCACACAACCCTCATCTACTATAGCCACAGTCAAGAATTAACAATAAAAATTCAAACATCAACTCTAACATCAAGCATGATCCTCCTCCTGAGTAATAAGTTAATAATAGACTGATAGCCTTTGCAGAAACCTCATTACAAAAGAAAAGAGTAAGAATCTGTGGAAGCAATATAGTAGAAGAACAGACTATGGAAGTTAGACAAAAAAGATGAACAGCATTTAGCTAATATTTCATCTTTCCATTCTTGTTGGTGCTGAAGCTCTCCCACTAAATCTTCTCTTCCACCAGCTTCCCCATGTCATTCCTTAATGGCTGCAAACATCAGAAGCAAGATCAGAGGTATGATCTTTCTTCTTTTGGCTGGCGTCCAAGCAATATGCAAAATCTAATAATCAAGAAACTTAACATCAGCCTGTTCACAACTCAGCTGGATGTTTATAAATCAAGAAGAAAAACTGGCAGATGAGAGAGCTGCTGAGTTTGTAATAGTTACGCAAAATGCATGATGCTTGCCATAAGAAAACAGGAGTGCTAGTTGCAACCAGGAGGTTTTGGAAACTCAGAGTAGTCAAGGCTATACAGTATTCAGAAGCTGGAAAAAAGTCATAGAACTGAGCTAAAAGCCTTCCTTGTTACACATGGAAGGCTTGGAGACTCCAATAACAGAAATGCCAGAATACAATTTTGAGTGGGCCACATCAGGGAAAGAATGTCTGAAGTGATCATTATCTAAATAATCAGACTTGCTTTGTATCACCATTCTTTTAATTTAAATTGAACTGTGTTTTCTGCAGTACTTTTATTAGAATAAGAAAAAAATTATTGAAGACTGTAAATGCTAATATCGCTACATGATAAAGAAGTATTTGTCTGAAGTTTAATTTCACTATGCCACAATATATGTATCTTAACCTGTAAAAACTCCCCTTGGCACTCCAATTTTCTTTTAAACACTATTGTGTTTTCATAGATAAAAAACTTTTACTTTAGGACACTGAACTTTACACATTACAAAGCATAATAAAGAGATCTGATCTGTAACTAAGGATCTAATTCAAGTATGGGAAGCAATTTATCTGCATTAGCATATAGGTTCATGCTGCTTAATTTACACTAGTTTCCAGCTTTCATAGAGCTCCATGCCACCAAAACTTGATTGCTTCCTGCATCTGATCTTCACCGTCACCGTGGCTCAAGTGTACTGCTGATCTAAGATCTATTCTTTTATTTAAAAGTGAAGGAACTGAAAACCTCAAAGTACTTGTACAATAGTAAGGCTATGAATAAAACAGGACTGTGAAAGTTGCAAGTCAAAACTTCACATAAAGCTGCCAACGGGTTCTCCTCTCAAAATCGGTGTGACACATTATTAAGGGAAAATGACAGATGAGTTTAAAACTTACTGAGTTTAACAAATCTTTGAAGGTTTCAGCTTTTTAACTCCTTTTGTGTCAAGTATTAAGATTACACTGTTAATCAGAATCCTCTTTTTATTTATAACATAACTATCACTAATTCATAAATTTGCTGTCAAACCAGGGTGAGTGTTAGAAACTATCAGCCTTAACTAGTGAGCTATTTTCTTTAGTATGCAAGATGAGGTTTTTGTGTGTCTGCGTGTATGTTTATATAACTTCATCAATAGAAACAAAATAAAGTTGTTTGAATTTTTTAACAAAGAATATTTTATTTTATAAACTAAATATTCTAAAAATAAAATCAATTAATTTGTCAAATAAAGCCTGATTAAAACAATATGAATAGAATATTGTAAAAGAGGACTTAAAAGCTAAACTCGCATATTTTCTCACAATGCAGTACTAGTGAATTCCCATTCAAGTATTTCAGACTGGTAATAAGGAACATAATGCAGGTTTGAAATATTCTTTTTTAAAAGGTCAAGCATTACAATCATTTTTTTTTCTCACAGTTTCCTAGGCAAGCTTACAATACTATCCACAAAGCAAGCCATTAAATTCATAGAATCATTGCATATAGACTCATTGTTTGGCAGAAAAGCAGTATTTTCCTTTGTGGTGAACACTTTGTAATAACGATATCACTATACCATGGCCAGCTGCCCCTATGTTTTGCAGTCCTCCAGTAGTACCTCACAATTCCTTGAACTTGCAAGTTACGCTTCTTATATCGACTCTCTTTTACACCAGCTATTATCTTCTTGTTCCTACTTTCAGTGGAGAGGGTTTTTAGCCTTCCCTTCACCTTCCTTCATTTCTGAATAGTTCAGCCTAATTTTAGCAACCATATCAAGAAAAACCCCAAAGATGCCCGTTATTCCCCACGCTGCTATTGGAAAGAGCTCTCCATGGTTCTGACCAACATCCTGCGGGAGTCACCCACCTTGGGAGCTCTTTTGCCGAAAGAGTCTGGCAAAGGCCCAGCCACAGATAATAAATCTACCGAGTCTCGGGAAAGAGCAACCTAGAAAGGTAAAGGGGAGTCTGGATGGCATTAGAGTTCAGCTCCACAGGAAGGGGGGAGGATAAAGGGTCTACATCTCTACTCCTGAAGTTACTCACAAAGTCAAAAAGCAACAATGAATCAAGAAGACAAAATCAGTCTATTGCCCCCATTTGAAAATTACTAACTTACAATTAAAACAAATGGCAGCAGAAGCTAAATGGAGGGCAGGAGTTTCCCCCTAATGCCCCAAACATTATGTACATGATCATCTAGCCTGAGGTGTTCAGAAGTGGGTTTTTAAGCTGGTTTTGCTAAAACCAGATTTTAGACAGAGAAGTACACTGAATAGACTTTCAAAGACCTCAAGCAACTCCATCTCTGGACTCATAGGTCAAGGAGCAATGAGAAGACAGACATTTTTGAGACAGAAATTGTCCCATAAATCTGACAGTAGATGATACCAACATCATTCTTACATGGAGATTAAAATTTTGATGACAAGGATTCTAAAGGATAGGAGGCAGCAAGTTTTAACAACAAACCATAGGAAGAAAGAAACCACGATGTGTGACCAATCATGTGAAACCAGAGAAAGATGAGAGGATATCATACAGCCTAAGCATTTCTACAGATTAAATGTTATGAAAGTTTTTTGTATGGTAAAATAAAAACAAAACAACTTTTTACATGTAGTTTATAAAATGGCTTATTTATAAGTATCAGGGCACACAGGGAACAAACTATTACAAGACACATTTTGTCTGATAACTTTGTTCTAATCAGAGAACTATCCATTCCTCATAGCAAATTGATTGAAAAATCCCAAAAATTACTTTTGTAAATGCAGTAATTATCGTGCTCTTCTATGAAATAATAGGGCACTATTAGGACAAACACAGTTAAGGGCTCCAAAAGCAGGCTATTCAGAAAACAAGATCAAATAAAATTTGTAATTATTTGTTTCCAACCAGTACAGTTTCCCAAAAAATTATATCCTTTGAAATACAGAAGCAGAGAACATTAAGTACTATAGAAAAAATACTGACATTATGATATATACTGAATGTTTGAAACATCGCTATTTCTTCCTAAACAGTTCCTATGGTCAGCTTTAAAACATCATTTCTGCAGGCATGCAGTCCCTTGCAGATGAATCAAATACTTCTGTTCATCATAATAAAATAAGCACACATACAAATCGATGTTTGAGCAGGAAGGGTGGATTAGTTGGCCTCCTGACTTAGAAGAGGTAAACTTATTTTTCTGTGATTTTTATGTCCTAATGAAATCTGTGCATGTGAACACTTTGTGCTCATGTTTTAATTTACAAATCACACCATTTCATGTGTACATTTACTATTTAAAGCATAGGCAGACTACACTTTTCAAAACAGTGTAATAAATAAAACTGTGCTTACAGAGTGTTGCATGCTGCTGCTGGTATAATTCAGTCCTTCTGTATTCAAAGGACTTACTGTTCCTGCTTTGCATCCCTAACCTAGATCCTGATCCTGCAACTGGCATTCACAGAAGCATCCGTACATACCCAAAGCTGCAATCAGTATACAAGAATTCTCAGAAACAAATGAAACAGAACCCCTGAAAACCTACGTGATTTCACACATTTTAGTTTTCCAAAATTGGTGTGAGTTATTTCTAATCTTTTCAGAATTATTTCAGTCATCAATTTGCAGAAGAATGATTCATTTTTCTTTTTTTTATTTGCATGCATTTGTGTAAGTCATGTCAAATAAACTATTTACTAAATTCACTTAAGGGGGAAGGGGGGGAACACAGAATACTGACACTGCATTCTCAGTGCAATAGTGTCTGACCTATTTTCTATCATGTTATATAGAGTAAAAGATTGAGATTGCCAAAACATCAAAACCCACAGGCTTCATTTAAAATTTAAGTAATCATAAAGCATTACATTTCAAGTCTGTCAGGGAGGAAAAAAAAAAAAAAAAAAAAGAAGTAGATTAAGATACTAAAACTTGTTTTCAAAGTTCTGGGAACACTATATGCTTTAGATTCTAAAAATTCTTAATGTCTGCTGTTCAAATATCCCAGAAGTACAGTACTTGGAGAAACAGAAACTGAAAATTAGACAAATAACAGTGATGAAGTGGTAACTGATTTTCTCCCCACTCTCCATGCAGTTTTAACACAGTACTACCAACATAACAAGCACTGGAATCTTTCTTTAGAAAGGATTCGTTCTGCTCGATTGAATTTTTCAGATAAACCAGTTCTCCAATGGCTTCTTCCTTCTGCAGATATATGTGCTTTTATAAAGACTGAATCAAACAGCCACCAAAATTTTGACTGAATTGCATTTTACAATCTTCTTGTTCTCAACCTGTATAACTTGTAAACATCAACTTGTAAAGACATCAAAATCAAAATATGTAAGCATATCATTACAGTATCTCAGATGCAATTCTAACTCTGCCTCTCTTGCTCATAGTTTATTCAAACTTGATTAACCTTGGACCACATACATCTGATCTTTTCAGATTTTTCATAAAGGCATCGACTTGAAATGAAATGTAATACTGATCTCAACACATTTGTGGATTAGATCCAGTTTTTGAGATGCTGGGCAATAACAATTTCACCTGAGGTTGAAAATATTATGATAATTAGTTCCTGTAAAAAACAGTTTTATGGTTTCTTAAGCCACCTTTTCAGGTGTTGATTAATATGACATAAATTACTCCATGGCTGTTAGTAGCTGCCACTGCATTTATTTGGAGTAGAATCTTAGCCTTTCCCTTTATGTAGTTAAACATCTTCTATGGCAAAAGAAATGCTCATGCTGAATTTCTTTCAAAAACTGTGTCACAATTTTGTGATATTTCTTCTTTTTAAATTCAGAACAAAATTAAAAAGCGCTAAATTCCTTCATTAAACTATAACACCTAGGTTAAATGAGAATGTTGTGCTTTTTTATTTTTACCTAGAGTGGCTGATCACTTCTGTCATTGCTATCTTACCTTTCACTACCACAGTACGTGCTCAACACAAGTGAGTGTTAAGTCTTTTGCTAATGTTTACAGGACTGGTGGTAAGATATTCTACTTCACACTATCATCATCAGTCTTCAGAAGCAGAAGTGATGATGGACATCAGTGTCCATATATCAGGAGGTCAAAACTGATGTAAGCTTCCTAAAATAAACAAAACCAAAAAGAAGCTACCTGAACATGACTGCCAGATGAATTTTTTTATCTATAAATTTCAAATCAGTATTAAAGACAGCAACACTGAGAGAAAGAGAGTGAAGGGTAACCAGCCACATCTGAAAAAATTCCTGCAATATCATGACATTCTACTACTGTAGTAGCCCAGGGTATTTTTGTTAGCTAATGATTTTCAGAAACTTATTTTCAAATACCAGACACTTGGCACAGTATTTTTGTCTTCCTTTGGAAAAAAGGGAGTGATGGGCATATAATATATGACTGCAAACTGCCACTGGTTATTTCACAGAAATATATGTAACATTACAAAAAAGTCCTTTAATTCACACATACAAGAAAGAGTACTTTGTCCTTTTATACAGAATCATTTATAAATGGTCTAAATGTTTATTAATAGATTTCATAAGATTTCTCTAGGAAAAACTCTCTATGCAACAATGGATAGAAGTTACATATACTGAGTTTATCTCACTGTGATTTGCATAAATGACTCCAGAGATAATAAAAAAATATTTCAGATCCACTTCTCATTAAACCAAAAAAACCTTGAGTTTGGGATCTTTATTTATTTCAGTCGTAGACAAGACATTAAACTTTTAAAAACACACATGCAATGGAAAACATATTTTAAATATACCAGTATACCTTGCTTTTTATAGCATTTAGGGTAGACGGAAGTCTAAAACAGAACTGAATGATCAAAAATTCAACTCTAGTATTTAAAAAAAAAAAAAACCCACACCACTGTCCTGATTTGCTTTTAATGGATCTATTAACATTATCCAAACTGCAAGACGGATTCCTGATACTAGCAAAATTACTGGTGTACTGACAACCAGATCTACAAACAAAAAGAATGTTTTCATTTGTTTCAGATTACTAAATAAGTTTTTAAAGAAACTTATTTATGCATAAGTATAAAAACATTTATGTGTTGTCAAAGCCAGAACAGGCTTTAAAAAAATATTATTAGAATATTCATATTATAATACACAAAAAGAAATTATATGTGCAATAAACAGCAACAACTGCCAGACAAAAATCATGCTTCACACTTCTTTTTCTTAAGCAATGCATATTAAGATCATAACCAAGAAAATGGGAACATTCAAGGCCATTCCTTTGAATTATACGTTTAATGCAGAGAGTAGCATCTAACTCCATCTAAAAACTCTCCCAAAATATTAGATTTCCTTGAACCAGAGATGACCCTAAAGCAGTATTTTGACATTTGTTAAACCTGAACCAGAACAAATTGAACTAAACTGAAAAATTTGCTGGTTGCTATTTAAGTGCACATAAACCAATAGCTGTCAAATACAGAAGGCGGCAGGGGGGAAATGCAAAAACTTCTATAGTACCAAATTCAGTTTTATGTTTATGGAGTATAAAATAAATTTTTTTAGTCTTTTCACATAGTATTCCAAAAGGCTTCCACATACTGTACTGAGTAACACAAATAGCCGTATCTTCAGGAAATGCTACATGCACAGGTTCATTTAGTACCATTCAGATTTTTTTTTTTTATTCATTACCTGACCACAGGAAGACCTCTTCCCAAATCTCAATATGTACTCATTTCTAACTTTCTTCACACCTAATCTATGTTAGACAAGTGCACAAAAAATGACACATAAAATGTAAACATTATGTCAAGATTATTTAAAACCAAATATAACACTAAACTTTCCTATACAGATTCCATTCAGAAAAACTCAAAAGACTCTGCTTTCCAGATAATTTATTCTTATGATGAACTACACATGACCCAGCACAGTTCCTTGAACAGTGTATTAGGTTTGAGTGGCAAGGTTTTGGTAGCTGGGGGGCTACAGGGGTGGCTTCTGTGAGAAGCTGCTAGAAGCTTCCCCTGTGTCTGACAGAGCCAATGCCAGCCGGCTCCAAGACAGACCCGCCGCTGGCCAAGGCCAAGCCAATCAGCGCCTCTGTGATAACATATTTAAGAAGGAAAAAAAAAACAGTTAGAGAGAGAGCTTTTGCAGCCGGAGAGAGGAGTGAGAAGATGTAAGAAACTCTGCAGACACCAAGGTCAGTGAAGAAGGAGGGGAAGGAGGTGCTACAGGCGCCGGAGCAGAGATCCCCCTGCAGCCCGTGGTGAAGGCCATGGTGAAGCAGGCTGTCCCCCTGCAGCCCATGGAGGAAGGATGAGGGGGTGCAGAGATTCTACCTGCAGCCCGTGGAGGACCCCACGCCGGAGCAGGTGGAGGCACCTGAAGGAGGCTGCGGCCCGTGGGAAGCCCACACTGGAGCAGGCTCCTGGCAGGACCTATGGACCCGTGGAGAGATGAGCCCACGCCAGGGCAGGTTTGCTGGCAGGACTTGTGACCCCGTGGGGGACCCCACGCTGGAGCAGTTTGCTCCTGAAGGGCTGCACCCCGTGGGAGAGACCCATGCTGGAGCAGTTTGTGAAGGACTGTAGCCCATGAGAAGGACTCACATTGGAGAAGATCGTGAAGGACTGTCTCCTGTGAGAGGGACTCCAGGCTGGAGCAGGGGAACGATGAGAGGAGTCCTCCCCCTGAGGGGGAAAGAGCAGCAGAGACAATGTGTGATGAAATGACCACAACCCCCATTCCCCGCCCCCCCCTGTGCCACTGAAGGGGGGAGGAGGTTGAAACCGGGAGTGAAGTTAAGGCCGGGAAGATGGGAGGGGTGTGGGGAGGTGATTTAAAATTTGATTTTATTTCTCATTGCTCTACTCTGTTTTGCTTGGTAATAAATTAGATGAATTTTTCTCTAAGTTCAGTCTGTTTTGCTCATGATGATAATTAATGAGTGATCTCTCCCTGTCCTTATCTCGACCCACAAGCTTTTCATTATACCTCTTCTCCCCATCTAGTGAAGGAGGGGAGTGATAGAGTGGCTCTGGTGGGTACCTGGCCTCCAGCCAGGGTCAAGCCACCACCAACAGGATAAGATGAAACCTTGCATTACACTGTTTCTATTATGAAAAATAACCTTATATTCCTGGTTTTTCTATTCCCTTACAGAGTTATAAATTCACAAAGACCTTCTCTTTTCCCAGCAGACTTTCATTTTTCTAAAAGTTATTGTTGAAGAGCTTTGCCAAAACCAGGCAATTTAATTATAGTTTACTGATCAGGTCACCTCTACGTTGGCTCTTCTTCAATATACCGTACTTAAACACATATCCAATAACTTTTTTCACAGTTTCTCCAGATTTGCTTGGTACAAAAGTTAAACTTACAGATCTTTTGCCTCAAAGACCAGCTTTGGAATTTTTTTAAAATAAGGTTCTATTAAACATACTACCTTCTATTTTTCTGGTACAGAGACCAATATAGGCAATAGTTACACAACGAAGTCAATTCTATATATACATATGAATAGTATTTGGTCCTAGTATAGAACTATAGCCAACTAAGATAAAGCTATATGCTATGAAAGAAGAACATTACCAGGGAGCAGCGTGGGCCATTGTTTCACAGTTCTGTTGAGGAAGCTTTCCCACACACAATACAGGTTTTTGGAACACTTTGGCATAAGCTTTTTTTCCTTAGGTTTTTTTTGTTAGTTTGCTTGTCTGATGATTTGGGGCATTTTATTGTTTTAAGTGTTATGTTTTCTCTTCTTTTCTGCCTCATTCTCTCAGATTTTCTCTGCTTGACAAAAAAAAAGTATATTATAGACCAAAACTGCTGAACATTAAAAAAACACAAAACCTAATAAATCAGTACAATCACATACCATCAAAACTTTCTTTACATATTCATAGTTCTGATCATTCTAGAAATGAAGACCATTTTAAAATGGTCAGGAGACCATTATCAATGAGCAAGGAGCTTCTGAAAAAACTCAAATGGAAGAAGGAAGTTTACGGAATGTGGAAAAAGGGACTAGCCACTTGGGAGGAATATAAGAATGTAGTCAGAGTATGTAGGGATGCAACAAGGAAAGCTAAGGCCCATTTGGAATTAAATCTCACAAGGAATGTCAAGGACAACAAGAAGGGCTTTTTCAAGTACATCAGCAGCAAAAGGAAGACTCAGGAAAATGTGGGCCAGTTACTGAATGAAGTGGGTGCCCTCATAACAGAGGATACAGAGAACGCGGAGTTACCGAATGCCTTCTTTGCTTTGGTCTTTACTGCTAAGGTCAGCCCTCAGGGATCCCAGACCCTGGAGGTAAGAGAAAAAGTCCGGAGAAAGGAGGACTTTCCCATGTTCAAGGAGGACAAGGTTAGAGATCATTTAGGCAAACTCGACACCCACAAATCCATGGACCCCGATGGGATGTACCCACAAGTGCTGAGGGAACTGGCAAACTATTGCTAAGCCACTCTCCATCATCTTTGAAAGGTCATGGAGAACAGGAGCAGCAACTGAGGACTGAAGGAAAGCTGGTGTCACTCCAGTCTTCAAAAAGAGTAAGAAGGAGGACCCAGGAAACTACAGATCAGTCAGCCTCACCTCCACCCCTGGAAAGGTGATGGAACAGCTCATTCTGGAGGTCATCTTTAAACATGTGGTGGCAAAGAAGGTTATCAGGAGTGGTCACCATGTATTCACCAAGGGGAAATCATGCCTGACCAATGTGATAGTCTTCTATGACGGCATTGCTGGCTGGGTAGATGAGAGGGGAGCCATAGATGTTGCCTACCTTAACTTCAGTAAGGCTTTTTATGCTGTCTCCCATAACATCCTCATAGGCAAGCTTAGGAGTGTGGGTTAGACAAGTGGATGGTGAGGTGGATTGAGAACTGGCTGAAGGACAGGGGTCAGAGGGTTGTGATAAGCGGCGCAGAGTCTAGTTGGAGGCCTGTAGCTAGCAGTGTGCCTCAGGGGTCAGTACTGGCTCCAGTCTTGTTCAACATATTCATCAATGACCTGTCCGAGGGGACAGAGTGTACCCTCAGCAAGTTTGCTGATGACACTAAACTGGAGGAGTGGCCGATACACCAGAAGACCACGAGACCTGGACAGACTAGGGAGTTGGGTGGAGAGGAACCTAATAAAATTCAACAAGGGCAAGTGTAGGGTCCTGCACCTAAGGAGGAATAACCCCATGCACCAGTACAGGTTAGGGGTTGACCTGCTGGGAAGCAGCTCTGCAGAGAAGGACCTGGGAGTCCTGGTCGACAACAAGTTATCCATGAGCTAGCAGTGTGCCCTTGTGGCCAAGAAGGCCAATGGTATCTATCCTGGGGTGCATTAAGAAGAGCTTGGCCAGCAGGTCGAGGGAGGTTATCCTCCCCCTCTACTCTGCCCTGGTGAGGCCACATCTGGAGTTCTGTGTCCAGTTCTGGGTTCTCCAGTTCAAGAAAGACAAGAAACTACTGGAGACAGTCCAGTGGAGGGCTACAAGGATGATTAGGGGACTTGAACATCTCTTGTAGGAGGAGAGGCTGAGAGAGCTGGGTCTGTTTAGCCTGGAGAAGAGAAGACTGAGAGGGGATCTCATCAACGCTTGCAAATATCTAAAGGAAGGGTGTCAAGAGAATGGGGCCAGGCTCTTCTCTGTGGTGGCCAGCGACAGGACAAGGGGCAATGGGCACAAACTGGAACATAGGAAGTTCCACCTGAACATGAGAAAAAACTTCTTCGCTTGGAGGGTGACCGAGCACTGGAACAGGCTGCCCAGAGAGGTTGTGGAGTCTCCTTCTCTGGAGATATTCAAAACCCACCTGGACGCGATCCTGTGCAACCTTCTCTAGGTGATCCAGCTTTAGCAGGGGGGTTGGACTAGATGATCTCCAGAGGTCCCTTCCAACCCCTGCCATTCTATGATCAGTAATAAAATGAATTGTGTGCGCAGGGGCTAATCTACTTACTCTGAAAATAAAGAAAAACATTAGGTTCTCCCAAATACTTTGCACTGCAACCAGTTCTACCAAAATGATCCCAAGATAATTCTTATATTTGCTTTTAAAAAATAAAATAAAATTTTAGTGATGACTGGTTCTTAGCTTGCTATAAAATGACTTGTCTTCCCTGCTTGCTTAGGAAAAACATATTTTTACAGTTGTGTTGGGTTTGCGTGGCAGGGTTTTGGTGGCAGGGGCGCTACAGGGGTGGCTTCTGTGAGAAGCTGCTAGAAGCTCTCCCTGTGTCTGATAGAGCCAATGCCAGCCGGCTCCAAGACGGACCCGCCGCTGGCCAAGGCCAAGCCAATCAGCGCCTCTGTGATTACATATTTCAGAAGAAGAAAAAAAGCACTTAGGGAGAGAGCTTTTGCAGCCGGAGAGAGGAGTGAGAAGATGTAAGAAACTCTGCAGACACCAAGGTCAGTGCAGATGGAGGGGGAGGAGGAGCTCCAGGCGCCGGAGCAGAGATCCCCCTGCAGCCCGTGGTGAAGACCATGGTGAAGCAGGCTGTCCCCCTGCAGCCCATGGAGGAAGGATGAGGGGGTGTAGAGATTCCACCTGCAGCCCGTGGAGGACCCCACGCCGGAGCAGGTGGAGGCACCTGAAGGAGGCTGCGGCCCGTGGGAAGCCCATGCTGGAGCAAGTTCCAGGCCGGACCGGTGGCCCCGTGAAGAGGGGAGCCCATGCCAGGGCAGGTTTGCTGGCAGGACTTGTGACCCCGTGGGGGACCCCACGCTGGAGCAGTTTGCTCCTGAAGGTCTGCACCCCGTGAGAGGGACTCCATGCTGGAGCAGGGGAACGATGAGAGGAGTCCTCCCCCTGAGGATGAAGAAGCGGCAGAAACACCGTGAGATGAACTGACCGTAACCCCCATTCCCCGTCCCCCTGTGCCGCTGAAGGGGGGAAGGTTGAAGCCGGGAGTGAAGTTGAGCCCGGGAAGATGGGAGGGGTGGGGGGAGGTGTTTTAAGAGTTGATTTTATTTTCTCATTCCTCTACTCTGTTTTGCCTAGTAATAAATTAGATGAATTCCCTCTCTAAGTTTGGTCTGTTTTGCTCGTGACAACAATTAGTGAGTGATCTCTCCCTGTCCTTATCTCGACCTGCAAGCATTTCGTTATGCCTTTTCTCCCCTGTTTGGTGAATGAGGGGAGTGAGAGAGCGGCTCTGGTGGGCACCTGGCCTCCAGCCAGGGTCAACCCACCACAACAGTTCATTCCTTAATCTTGTGTAATTAAATGACAGGTGGAGAAAGATTTTAAAAATAAAACATAAAAAAAAATTTGCCTGGATGAACTGGTCCAAAGAAGCAAGGGGGGGGGGGGGGGGGGGGGAAATGGCAAAATTCTCGTCTTGAAGAACCCTGAACAAGCAGTCACACTGAGCAATATAGCTGCTGAAGAAAGATAATCACTTCATAAACACAACAATCTTTCTAGATGAAAGAAACACTTGATTACTCATCATAACAGGCCAGGAATCAGACTGAAATCAAAAGAAGTTACAGCATTAAGCAGAGTAGGGGAATAAATTACATCTCAGAAAAAATACTGTAGGTGTGCTTGAAAAAGAAAACAGGAAAAAGCATTTGTTTATACTATGCCTGCTAAAAAGAATATAGACTAAAATTTAAAAAAAAAACCCAACCCAAAACTCTTTGCTCTGTCCATATGGGCACATAACATGCTTCTAAGGCCACTAAAGAAATGGCACAGATTGAGATCCTGTTGAAATACAAGACACTAACAGAAGTAGCTAGCAATGACTTAACAAGTGTCTACAGGGAAAGGAGATTTGGAAGAAGCATACATGTATGGAAGTACTAAATTGCAACAAAGTTCTGATTATTTTCTGTATCAAATTATCAGTTAAATTAATACTTCTGATGCTTCTTTACACCCTGTTTTCAGTCTCAGTACATACAGAGTTGGAGAAAATCAATAGAACCTACAGATTATATTTGGCATGTACCAGGAAAAGATCTCACACTCTCTGCCATCAACTCCATCTCCATGTTTACAACTGTTAATAAATTTTGAAAAAGTTGATGCAAAAGAATAAATTAAATGCAGGCAATAAGCAATCCTTTGATATAAGGCAAATGGGGAAAAGCCTCAAGTACTGCCAAATTTGAGGGATTTGCAGAGTTCAAGCCCGAAAGAACATTATTCCAAAAAGGCACATGGAAGAAATAAGTGGAGTGAGGGGTGGAGAGCATATGTTACTCAGATGCACTCTGAAGCCATTAGAATGCATGAATTGCGTATCAATAATTTTCTGAATAGAGCTGGAGTTTTCCTTTTTCTTGACCTTGTTTCGTGCTATGCTCCCTGCTCTAGTGAGGCATTAAAATAATAATCCATTCTAATATATGTTCCTGTAAAATGCTCGCAGACTCCAAGATTATTTTACTCTGGTGACATCCTGACAACATTCCCTGGAATACTGCTATTGTAGTCAACAGCCAAAACTAAATATAAGCTGCTAGCTGAAAAATCTAGGGATCAGTCGAATAGTTCTGATTTAGTGATTTTTGTAGTATGTTCACAGTACATGTAAATGCCATTAATTTGACTTAAAGCATATGCTTCAGAACAGAAGCAGTTTTCAGAAATGTATTGTTTCAAATACATTGTGAAGCACCGATGTAGAATGAATGTTCAATTTTCAGTTTTTGCAAAATAACTTCAGAAGCATCAGCATTAATTAACTTCTCCCCTCTAACAGAGCTTGGTAATTCAGGTTCATCATACAAATCATTTCATATCATAACACATTTTAAGAACTATCTATCAGTTAATAGCAACAATTATGAATTGAAAAACAGAGATTCCAGGTATATACAAATTAGTTTTCTGGAATATCCCAGGAAAAACAGGAAACATTATGAAACAGTAAGAAAACACGGAGATCAGCAGACTGAAAACAACTAGATGAATTGTGTGAATGGAATCAGTGGGACAAAATTAGCGTAAGCATCTTTAGTTTGGATGCTAATTTAAAACAGAAATGGTTTAGTAGCAGCGAAATATAAACACCATAAAATATTTTGAGCAAAGTAACTTAAGAACCTATTATAATAGTATTGCTAGACTAGAAAGTTTTATTCCAGAAAGCATCAGTTGTCATACCGCTGCAAATAGTGGCACATCACAGCATACATACACTTGTTTTAGTGAATATTCTGGCTCCTCTTCACAAAATCTTGTAACCACAGAAAGGTGCACAATACAGTTGACATTCCAGAGCCTTCTTTATCACTGCCTAAGATATGGTTAATGGATTGTTTTACAACGCTCTGTGGGATGCTAATAACAGCATTCAGGGAATCATAAAAACTCAAGAGTCCACTTCCCACAACTCCCTTTGTTGCTTTTTAGTGTCCCCTTTTTCAAATACCTGTGGTTCACCACACCAGCTTTCATTCTGCCACCCTCCAGAAGAAACATGAATTGTTCTCTGATGAGTGTTATGCACATATAACAATAGCATACATAATTTTTCCATATTTGTTTGACTTCAACAACTACCAAATCACACTGAAATGAAGACGAGATAATCAAGAAGAAAGGATGCATGATACAGAAAATCACCAGATACAGATGCATGCACAAAAATCACCAACTGCTGCAAGCATTCATTGACCAGCTGCACAGTGCTGAGTGGTGCTTTCGGGTCTCTGAAAAAAAGCACCGAGTTAAAAGATCATTCACTGTTACAGTTCTAGGACAATCAGCAATCTCCTCGTACCCTTCAGATTACATTCATGTAAAACACAACTGCTACGTAAGACCACTGACAACAAAATCAAAGTTATGTGACGATGGGGCAAAATGGAATGATTGCCCTCTGGAAGTTTGCAATCCCAGACTACTATCACGTCACCAGATCATCTCCTTGAAAGGAAATATAAAGTAAATAGCTATCATCACATATAAAAAGTCACTAAAAACATGACCTCCTGCACAGCACTGCAACTGTAACATGCAGAAAAGAACATTTTCAGACAATGGAATTTCTAAAATGTGATCCATTAAGAGGAAAGAGACATATAGCAGTTCTGCCTTCCTAAGCCAATCTTAAGCATAGAAGGGAAAGGAATACTTTTCTATGGTTAAAAAAAAGAATACCATCAATATTAACATAGTTGCACAGGAAGGTGCAAAAAGCCATCTTTTAAAAATAGGACTTTGTGAAAACATTAGCATTTTTCCTGGAAAGGCACACATTCAGTGGCAGAATTGGAATGTCAATGTTCACGCTGAAGGATTCTACCTTTAGCCTAGCAGGTGAAATTCTACACAGTGTCTGAAGAGGAGAAAGGAGTGATACAACTACTGCATAAGAAGATGCAACATGACCCTTGAATATGCATTTGATTGGCTGAAAAGGAGCTGGTAATGCTTTGAGACAAGTATGGATTCACAGAATTTAAGATTCCTGTTACTGTTACACATTGTATTTTACATAATATTTGTGACAAAAATGTTACCAGTTATATGCTGACTTTGGTAAGGGTACATTGATAACCTGTTGGCAGAAGGGAGTATGGTACTGAGAACTGAACTGGGATTCCTCTGGAATATTCTGAAACATGTTTGCTCCCTGAGCTCTCAGTTCCATCTGCAAGGCCAATGGCAATCCTTATTCCTTTTTACCATCTGATATGGGTGTCCTACTAAATAGTCTTGTTGCACTGCCACTAATACATCGTGCCTCCCATTTCTGCTTGCCAAGTAGCCTTTTTATCACCAGAGAAGCTCAGAAAATCATTCCCTAAGCTATGTCTTCCTTTCTCCTAATCAAAGTCAGTCTTTCAGGTATCTGATACTTTACCCAAAGGCCACTGACAGCGCAGATTTATTTTGTTCACAGTAAACAAGGGCGGGGGGGGGGGGGGGAACATAAGTACCATTAACATTTTTCCTATGAGAATTTCTTCAAATTAGATCAGTTTGTTTCAGGAGTGGTTTGTCACCACTCTCAAGAGAACTGTATACCATAGCTTACAGATACCAAAAGGCTGCAGGGTGAACTGTCGAGTAGCTGAAGATACAAATGTAGAAACAGTGCACTAAAAATGGCCAAAACTTTAGAGGCAGTGGTGGTTATGAGGCAGTGGTGGTTATGACTGCTGTATAATACTGAAGGCAATCATGGCAAGTATACTCGGCACCAGTGAGACCACACCTCAAATACTGTGTTCCATTTTCAGCCTCTCACTACAAGAAAGAGCCTGTCCAAAGAAGAGCAACGGAGCTGGTAAAGGGACTGGAGCATAAGTCGTACGAGGAGCAGCCAAGGAAACTGGGGTTGTTTAGCCTGAAGAAAAGGAGGCTGATGGGAGACCTTCTCACTCTCTACAACTCCCTGACAGGAGGTTGTAGCCAGGTGGGTGTTGGTCTCTTCTCCCAAGGAACAAGCAATAGGACAAGAGGAAATGGCCTCAAGTTGTGCCAGGTGAGGTTTAGACTGGATATGAGGAAAAATTTCTTCATAGCAAGGGTTGTCAAGCATTGGAACAGGATGCCCAGGGAAGTGGTTGAGTCACCATCCCTGGAGGTATTTAAAAGACACATAGATGTGGCACTTGAGGACATGGTTTAGTGGTGGACTTGGTAGTGTTAGGTTAACGGTTGGACTCAATGATCTTAAAGGTCTTTTCCAACCTAAATGATTCTACAGCATAGAAAAGGCATCTGCTCAAAACTTTTCTGAAACAGCATAAGAAGGGGAGGGAAAAAAAAAATAAATCAAGAAATGCCTTTTGTACCATGTTCCCTGTTTACTGAGTTTTTTTCATTCATTAACCAATTTTAATACAGTTAACATGAGTTACAACAAGTATCTTTAGGAAAAATCAATCTGATTGAAAGACAGTATCATTAGGATCAATTTCAAGTGAATCACCCTATAATTAATGTCATGAACAGGTTTTTTTCTAACTACTGGCAAGGCATCTAACTTTTCTTATTGGCTTTGGACTTAGGTTATTTCAACATTTGTTTAAAAAAAAGAGGCCACCAAAAAAAAAAAAAAAAAAAATACTGAAGTACAAAAGCAATTAAATGAAGATTTTCCTATGCTAACAGGTTCTGTGAATTTCTGAAGTGTTTATTAGCCACCATTTAACATAATCCAAACATAGACACTGATAATTCAGTACTTCTGTGTGTGATTACCTCTTTTTTTTTTTTTTAAAAGCCAAAATAACTACAGAATATTTCTATATTGTAAATGTAGCCTTGGCATTTAGCCACATCCTGTTCTTTTCTCCGTGACAACTACAATTTCTTCTAATGAACAACAAAAAGTGGGAAAGGCTAACACCTCCAGTCTATCATTTTATCTAAAATGATATTACATAAAAATTCATAACTCACAGATACTGTCATCGGAATTGGCCATACTAAATATCTTCATTTCACATTAAAACCCAAAAGACCCTGTGACATAGTTCCTCACCTATTTACCTCCAGGAACTTGTGAAGCAGGAAACATATTCCACACAAAATAAACCTCGTCTGGCTATTCCCTCTGATCTTGTCTCCTTAAACAATATGTCAACACTTAGTTTTAGTTTAGTGTAACAGACTAATCTCAGACATTTAAAATAGTATAGATTATCAATGATATTTGAAATTTGATTTTTCAGGCACTACAAAAGTATTATTAATTTATAGCCAAATAATATCCACCAGGTTACCATCTCTAATTCAGCCAAATTTACAGTCAATGGTTTAGATTTGGCATATTTAAGCTTAAAATTAGATGCATTCAAGATAAAACGTTACTTGTTCCATTGAAAGAAAATATTTAAGCTAAAAAAATTAAAAAATAAAAAAACTTATTGCAATATGCAGAAAGAGATTCTATGCTGCTTGAGTATCTTTTGCAAAAAGCTGTTCTCCCCATGCTCCACTCACAAGAGACAGCCAATTAAGGAGGAAAAAAAAAAGCTAGAAACTAGACATTAAATCACAAAATGTAATAAGGTTATCAGGAGGTTGTTAGACCACTTCTCTCCTCTAAGATGAAATCACACATGGTCATGCATCTTACTACTTTTTGTGAACTTCCAAAACCAGATATACGCTCTTCCCAGTCTATTGCAGTGCTTCACAAGCCACACTGTATTAATCTCCACTGGTAAAAATGTAAGTTTATTAGGTTTTGTGGTGTTCCAAAAGACCCAGAACAGTAGCACTTCCTCTCTGTATTAAATTAGTTTTGATTTTTTCAATCTCTCCTCATAGATCATGGATCCAGTGTTCTGATCATCAGTAATATTGTCTTCTGGACTCTCTAATTTGTCAAGATAATTTTGGTTTGTTTGCATGTATTAAGTGCATGGTTCAAAACTGGACATAATGAGCTAGTTGACTCCATTTCTACCCTAAGTTGAGCAGAGGGATTTACACAGTGTTTTATTACAGTGCTTCCATTTATTTATCCTAATATGATGTAACATTTTCAGAACTTTTTTTTGTGCATGATACTGTTGACTTAAGGTCAGCTCTTAACCCTCAATCTTTTTCTTCAGAATTCTCAGCCATTCCTTATTCTGTATTTGCCTATTTTATTTTTCTTTAATTTAAAAGTAGTATTTTAAGCTTGCCCTTAATGGCTTGTATACCTTTTTTCCCAGATCAATTTGTTGGTTCATGTTAAATTCTAATCCAATCTTCCAACTTCTCTGCAGCCTGGTATCATTTTTCACTGCAGTAAACAGCCAAGTCAATGGATACATTAGTAACCTCTTTTCTTGAGAAGGAAAAAGACATGAAAGACTGTTGTTTATGCTGCGGCATCAGAACTGACTTATATAGAACACACTGTTAATAAAGAATATATTTCAGAGAGCCAGCCAAGCAATAAGCCATCTTTCAAACAAGAATCCAAGCTAAATGCTTACCAGAATAAAACAGTGAACTGAAGCCAAACGTTAGAACAAGAAACAGACTTTGCTGATCCTCAGGCGAGGGGGAAAGTAGTAAGCAAGGATGATAGTCGATAATCCAGAAACACAGAAGGATGGTCCAGCTATGATCCTGATAAAAAGGGAAGGGTGAGATCAGCAACATACCCTTCTGAAAAGATATTTTCCTTTTCCATCAAGAATCATATGTTGATCTATTTAGATATGTAGAAATAAAGAATATCTATCCAAGATTTGAGGTGCCTCTACAATAAACAATTAAAACTCAAAATACAAAGGCCTTTCTCAGAGATTAGTTATTCTTCAAAAGCCTATCACAGATAAATCTAACTTACAGTATGTCCAAGAACGGATAAGAAAGTATTTCAGAATGTAATAAAAGAAGTCCAGTTGATCTTTCTTTTTTAATAAACTACAAAACCACCATTCAAAGATGGAATGGATTAGACCAAATGTGAAATATGATGTGTGGAAAAAAAAAGGAAAGACTACCATGGGAATGTTTTAACATGTAAGAAGCAACACGAAAAAATATTAAATAGGTAGATGGATTAAATACAGTTTTTCCCAGCCAGGCTCTGATAGCAGAAAATAGTTCTGAATGTAGTTTATTATACAATGTGACAGGAAACAGGAATCCAACACAATCTATAGCTTGCATAATCAAGTAATACAGGAAAGGTATTGCCTTCACTCTATTACTTAGTTACTTGCCTCAACCTGCCCACACTACCTAGATCTTACCTAGATATTAAGCTCAAATCAGCATTCCTTCACTGCTCAATCCCCGTTAGTAGTTAAGCAATGCATACAAAACCACTGCCTTAACTAGTGCTTCAGACACTGCAGTTTACAGACCTGCACAAATCCTCTTAATTATTCTCCTGCACAAATTAAACAGAAAAAGCAAAAAGAGATTTCACGCAGTTCTCAACCACTGTGCTTTGTCCTTGCTAAAGGAAGGACTGGATGTCTACAAAAGATGCAACCATCGCCACAGGTTACAGACAAATCAAGGTAGTGTGAACACAGTACAAAATGAAGTACAAAAACTAAGTATAAGCAAGCATATATGCATACATCCAGACTCACTCTTAAACACACACACACAAAAAATTAATTTACAAAACTGTAAACTACAATACAGACGAATTGCTGCATTATGTAACATCATGTACAAGGGACCAGACAATTCTGATAAGAAGTGAGGTTTGGACAAGTCACGCAAGTTCTTCATATGTATTTTTTCATTCATTTCCAGGACCTGGAGCACACAGATTATTTCACATGGGGCTGGGTGGAGTGGGGGAAGATTATTACAGATTTTCTAGTTATCTGCTAAGATTTTTCCCTCTGAATCATTGTTTCTATTTGGTATCGACAGGTCACTTCTACTAACAGCAACAGCTGGGAGGGATCTGGTGACATGAGCCAGTTCTAGTCTAAAGGTCTCACAGAAGCTACATCTCTTCCTTCTCCAAAGTCAAATCGTCTATGTCCAGTCTAGCAACTTTAAGACAGTGTTACAACAAACTGCTGGACAAATACATGCACTGACTGGCTGGACAGGTTATGTTCCCACACTCTGCTCCTGCCTGCAGACTCTCATTTCTTCCTCTGGAATAATGGAACTTCACGTAACATATGTTCCTTAAACTTATTCCTTAAAGATTCTGGGGGATGATTCTGAAAAGACTTGACTACTTTCCCTCGTATAAAATAATTAATATTAAAAGTTGCAAGATGCTTGAAAAGAAGAGGGAGCTCATAGCCTGCTCTTACATTGGCATGCTTGGTTATTATTACAAATGAACTAGGTCCTTTATCACTCTATGACTGCACATATTTCCTTTCTTTCTTACTGCTAGGTATTGCTCTCTAGCCTTGAGAAGCATTTGGACATGAACACATAATCTGGATGCAAGAAATTCACCTAGCAAGTGCATACCAGAAGTACTTGGGGAAAAATACAATCTTTTTTTATCAAAATATTCTCAACAAATTGTTGTCAGAAGTGCTTTCCAGGTCTAGAAATATACTGACATGCTTGACAGTAGCCAATTGTCCAGCAGTTAGATCTACCATCAGAGACTGTGGAAAAACTGGCCTCCGAGTTCCTGCTGCATGGTTTCAAGGAGCGACTTGAATCTGCATTTGCCATGATCAGTCCCTATACCAATGAATGTTTAATAATACAATAGGTAAGAGTACCCTCATGGTAAGCTGGGTGTCCAATGTAGCAGATCACTGCCATGTTTCCTAAATTGCATTTCTTTCTTTCCAGGAAAAGAAAAACCACTCTCATTTTTTAATACTTTCTGAATGTTTATCTGAGCTGATCCAACCTACAAACCAAGAAACAGAACTAGCCACCTTTTTGGTGGGTTTCTGAGATAAATCAGTTTCAGCAGGAGTCAGATATGGAGGAGAGCAGGGTTCGGGAAATGTAAACAACCCCTTTCAACAACAGTAAGCAGTTACAACGGTAAGCCAGTTTCAAGAAACCTAACTGGAAACCGGATGCTTGGAAAGCCACCACCATATTCTTTGTTCTGTCCTGGCCATGAGGTCCTCAGAACATTGTTTTAAATCTCACATTTTCTTTTCTTTTTTTTAAACCATTCATTAAATTCTTAAGCTAACAAAGTACTTCAAGAGTTACAACTGTGTAAATAAATCATAATAATTGAGAGTACTTTAGATATCTTCAGCTTGACAACCATTACTGAAGTTGGATGAACAGTAAAAGCATTTCACCTGCAACAAATTTGCCTGAGCTTTTAGTCTAGTTCATGCAATTGTGAAAGTTGAAGAAGCTTTCACAACCTTCTTATCCTTACCATAATTAACAATACTGATCATAACAGTGTTTTCTACAGTTGCATCAAAAAAGAATAACAACATAAAATGCTTGGTTTCCAAGTTCACACCCGAATTCATGTTTCAGTGAAGTTTATTCTTTAATCACCTTCTCAAAAAGAAGACAGTTATTCTTCTAAGATTTATCTTTTATGATACATTTATTTATTTATATGAGTATTACAGTACTTGCATAGACCTCCAAAAACATAAGAACCTGTAGTATTAAGTTTTTAATACTTGTCATCCTATGAGAAAATCTATCATTGAATCTAGGATATCCCAGAGCACACAATAGTTTCCAGCCACAACAGCTTAGTTACTTATAACTCTCAGAGAAGCTTCATGGAATAAGGCCTGTGCCCAGCTTCTACTGAAGTAATGCTTATCTCTGAGAAATACATGTAATATCTGCAACACAGATGAAAGGGCCCAAAAATATTTCCAAAGAATAAGGGCTTTGTACATAAGACAGATGATACATAATGAATCTATCAAAGAATTTCTCCTCTTAGAGGTGAAAGGCAAAGAGGAAAAGGGAGAGAAATGGGTGTAAGGAGAGAAAGGAAAGGTGAAACAGGTGTCTGATTGACCCAATTTTGTCAGTGATCTGACATAAAAGCAAAGAACTTGACCTCTCTTTTGCAAAGTCTTCTTTTTCCAACTGACAAGGATTTATCAACAGGACAGTTTTCGGTTGTTTTAAGAAGCACAGGTCTTCATCTAGCTTCTTTACATCTAGTTTTTGTCC
The DNA here is from genome assembly GCF_028858705.1 of Grus americana. Taxonomy (NCBI): domain Eukaryota; kingdom Metazoa; phylum Chordata; class Aves; order Gruiformes; family Gruidae; genus Grus; species Grus americana. The sequence goes on from NC_072856.1 coordinate 26,689,828, forward strand.
CAGTGGTGGAGACATCACAGAGGAAGAGAAGTACTTACTTACCAGCAATAATTATTGTTCAAATTAATACTTTTGGGCACTCTTCCTCCTCACTTTCATTCTGAAGCTTAGGTAATTCTCTGAAAGGAGAAGAGAAGATGATGATCATTAGTTTTTATCCTTTTTTTTATCTTTATCCATGTTTTCATCCTTTACTACATGCAGTATTCAAGAGATGCACGTAAACACTCTTATTAAAAATATTGCTCAGAATTTTATGATTTGTGATTAGATGACTTGTAGCAAAACTCTTATGAAAACAGAAATGTATACAATGTATACAATGAACAACCTCTATTTATACAGAGGTCCAAAAAAATAGAAACTGTTTGCTTCATTGCCAAAAAACTAACAAAGGTTAAGTATAGACCCTCAAGGCATCTGTGAAAACAAATTAAGAAAGCGAGGGGAAAAAAAGCAGTGCTTTCATTCTTGGGATATATATAGCCAGGCCTTAGGAAAAAAACACTGAGAAAAATTATAGGATCAAGATCCTAAAACCAGATGCCAAATATTAAAACAGTAAACTCCTCAAACTGAAATAGTTGTCACATGGAAAAGAATAGGCTCTACCTTTAAAACGGACGTACACAAATTAAGTTGGTTTGCACCGCTTGTTTATTTACATTTGTACATAACATAACATACATAGTACACCATACATAACATAGCAGACTGTTTTAAACAAAATCTTACTTTTGGGTTATGAAGGCATGGAGTTACTACATCATTTTGTAACAGCCGTCTCACTAATTCAGAATGGCTGTATAATACTGAAGTAAGTGTTGAATCTTGGCCATTCAACAGAAAAGCAATCAAAAGCTGCACATACCAGACTCTGAAACAGCAATAAATTGGATGTTGAAAAAGTTAAATTGTGAACCTGACTTCAAGGAAAGTGATAAAACTGGGGAAGAAAAATAAATAGGAAACCAATTAAACCAACAATAGTCCCAGGAATAAGAGTGAAGAGAAAATGATAAATGCTTCAGATAATTGTCTTTTATTGCAATGAGAATCCTGCCAAATTAGTCTTATTTTTAAAGGAAAATTAAGTGATTTTATATTTCAAAGAGAAGCTTCAGCAGCTCTACTGTTAAATGAACAAGGTGAACTGGTAACTCTAAAAATCTCAAAAGCAGCAACAGTGATAAAAATTTAAAAAAGATTGAATTCTGTATTTTCTTTTTCAGGTAATAAATTATTTAAAATAATCAGCACCTACAAGGTCAGAGCCCATGAACTTCCAAAAATGGAATGCCTGAGGGAAGGAGTGAGATGGCCTATTTTCACTTCCATTTGAGATTGATAGTTTGGATATACTTCACCTAAGGCAGCACTCAATAAAAAGGATATAGCTTTTCCTGTGATAAAGGATCTCAGAAATCCAAACAAAAAAATACAACACTGTTACCCCATATATAGAAAGTAACATCAGGGTTTTAGCTTTCTAGAAAAGCTGAACTAGTCTTTTTACTGTCCCTCTCATCAAATCAGTTACACTACCTGTCTCATAAAACAGGAGAGGTGAAACTATCAGCTGAAGTTGAGTCAGGAAGCCAAGCGAAACTGAATATGGAGCCCACCTGTTCCAAGAGATAGCCCTACCAGGAACCCATCAGAGCACAATCTAGAATGACAGTTACTTTTAATTTTATATGAAGTATTATGCTGTATCTTCCTACAAATCAATATTTGCAACCCCAATAACAGGTGGAAGGTAGCATATTATGTGACCCATGTGTATGGAAAAATACATTTAGACAGATTGGCTCATAGTGAATATAAAGTAGAAATGTTTACATTTCATGTAATAAAAAGAACTCTTACTAAATTTACAAGTTGATTTATCTGTAAGCAACAGAATTACTGGCAGTACCAGAAGGTCAGAGTCCTATCAGGCTGGCCAATTCACCACGCCCTACAAAAAGCTCCCCAAAATTTTAAATTGTAGTATACTAAAATATATAAAAACACACAGAGCAATAAAAAGAAAGCATGAATATTTGTGTCTTTTTTCCCATACTAACATACTATCAGAGTCAAGTAGCTACTTAACAGTTGTTGACCAATTGGAGGGAAAAAAACCCAAAAGTTCCAATATAGTTTATACCTCCGCTCCAGGAAAATTTGTCCACAACATGAATAATATAAAAAAAAAAAAAATACAAAATAGTGAAGTATGTTGAGTTAGTTTAACATAAAACAGTCCAGCATAGCCTGGTCAAGTCATTTGTAGCTCCACTTAATAGATTCTACCCGTATGACAATGAAATTTTAATCTCACTTCCCAGCATTATTCTGCAACCAACTATGCATTGGTTTTAGAATATTTTCTTGTAGCCCATTGTCTGCTCAGAGTAACTCACAGAGCAGTAACAAATCCTGTACTGAAATCAAGATACAGGAGACCAGCAATTCTTTTTTCTATCCATAAATCTATTACTAAGAGGAAAGAAATAAAGCCCTTTATTTTAAGATCATTACAACTAAAGTGACTGTCTATTTCAGGATCTTTTTATGGAACTCTGGAAAAAAATACTCAACCCACTCTGAGTCATTCAAAACTTTAAAACTACCAAAAAAAGCTTACAATTTTCCAGCCTAATATTACTAATATATCCCTGAAAATGGAATTCTATTTATAATGTAAAAACTACAACTATTTTTTTAAAAAATCTTTGCATTAGCTGTTCAAACACCTCAACAGTATTTATAAAGATCACTAGAATAATTAGACAGTGGTGCCTTCCAGATAACTCTGCCCCTCTTGAAGAGATCTTTTTGGAGATAAAGGTCTTGAAGTGACCTTGCAGATAGGAAATTTTAATCGTGTGTTTGATTCTGACTTTGAATTGCTGGGTGAACATCGACTAGTCGCTACCTTTTATTTTTAGAAAAATAAAACTATTTATAAAAAAAATGTATCCTCGTAAAGGGTTCAATACAGCCTGGAGTGTTTAATCCAGTCTCCTGCATTACAAGAACCCATTCAAAACAAAGTCCAAAACATTTCATCAACACTTTTGAATTTTAAAAAAGATGCAAAACTTGAATGCACAACAGCAAGAGAATAGAATTCCAGGATGCCAGCCACATTGCAAGTGCCTGCAACTACAGAAGTGTTAGATGAAAATATCTACATCACCTCAGGAATACAGAGAGGGGTGGGAGGAAGAAAAATGGAAACACTTCCCCCCTCCCTTCCATATTTGACAGGGGCAAACTTATTTAACCTTGAACACAGACACTAGAACCATACACCAGGCCAGGACTACTTTTCCAATACCACAGAAGAATTAGACACCTCACTCAAAATCCCACCATTAGTCAATGGCAAATTGCCTCTGCTTCAGAAGAAGTTAAATTATGCACCAAGAAGAAAAAAATAAAAAAAAATAAATATGCCCTTCTGATCTCTATACAGTACCAGTGGTAGCCCTACAGAACAGAATTTGTAAAATTGGAAGCTTTATGACAAATAACAATCAAATATTTGGCTGCTTTATCCTCTTTCTCAGAGATTTCTGTTATTCCAGTACAAAGGAACCTCATATGCTCATTTTTAACTTCTAACTCCAGGATCAACCTTATCATATTACACAGTCATTTTACATATACATATAAAAAACATCATCTTGAACCACTGAATTTCTTCCCCCCCATTGCTGATTTTGTAAGACTAGACCTCACCCTCTGATTTTCAAACAAGATTTTTTATTAAGTTTATCCCTCAGATGTATTTGTTTTCAGTTGGTTCTCTCCCATATACACCCTCACACTCAATGAAAATTATTTTTATTTCTTCCTAGGTTTTACGTGCTGAATTCTTTCATTCTCCTTTAAGAAGGCAAGTTCAACTTCAGCATAATCACACTAACAGTTCTTTCTTTTCCAAATGACTCAATCTTTTCTGAGAGTGACTGTGATCAGAGCTATAAACGTCCTAAAAGCAAATCAACCAATGTTTTCTTGGCTGGTCCTAACGATCTTTTTTAAAAGCTAGAAGCCAGCTAGTGTGTCTTAGAATCATGTTACTCTCACAAAGCCACATCATCTGAGAAGGAAACAGATCAGGATCTGAGTGATACAACAACAATCTACCATTGATTACCAGTCTATTTATACCAGGAGTTCTTGTCAGCACTCAAGTATGTGAATTTGCAATTTTTATTTTTTTTTTAATTAAACTTAAATCAATTTCTATTACTCTAGACACATAAATCATCCTCTACTACTAAATGCAATAATCCTGCCTTCTCTGGTATTAGTGATTTCAGAAGCACACAGACCAGCTTTTTAGCAAAGCATTTCAGTGCTGCCTCTATGGTTTCAAGTAGTTGACAGAGAAGTGACTGAACCTATGTTAGGGAAAATATTACAAGAAAAGAATCAATTTAAACAACAAAACGCTTAAACCAACCAAAGAAAATCAGATAAAATGTTACACTGAATGTTTTTTCATGTTTTGTAAAGAAAAACAAATTATTCTTTCTGTAATCCAAGTGAAGCTCAGAATATGTGTCTTCCAGTTCTAACACAAGAAAGAATGTGGTTTTCTAATGGAGAAACAGTTATTTAGCTGAAAAACTGAACTTCATTTCTCTTATACCCATGAATACATATGTCTGGTATCATTGTTAGTTGCTGATACTAAGCAAGTTTCCTTAAACAAATATGGAAAGAAGGAACATCCCAGGGGAACAAAGGGAAAGGTAATCATTTTAATACATATATTAAATATATATATGTAAGATAATTTATCTATATTTTGTACATATTATACATATTATAATTTGTTGTTGTTGTTTAAGATTCCTTACTGGTAAGGGCTAAAGAAAAGCTGGAATATACTCAATCCATAATATGCAAGGATCAAAGCCAAATCATCTAACTTCTACTGTGCACAGAAGAAAGGCTCTCAGGAATTAGCTGGTTTGCAGTGAAGCACACAGGATTCTTTCTGCGGTTCAATTTTGTAGACAAGGTTCCCTTTCAAACAAGCTTTGACTACCACAGGTTTCAGAAGGACATATAATTATTCAACGAAATTCTACTTTAATCAAACAACATACAGATTTGGAAGCATTAATCCTCAAAATTCCTCAAAACAAGCCTAAGAGACAGAGATTTCCTCATACTTGTTTTTCCTGATCAGATAGCACTTTGCCACTTTGACCTTGTTCTAAAAGACCACCATTTTTAATGGCACAAATAATAATTAGGAGCACAATTCAGTATCATTAAGTGCTTATCCTTACTGGAAGAAAATATAGAACAGTTGCTATAAGGTCTAAAGTCCCTTCTTGACATTGAAATTTTCACACATAATCGTTCCTCAAGGCATAAATCAAGAACAGTCTACAAAACTGTTACAGTACACAGAACAGAACATAATCCACTGATTTCTTTCATGGACATATTAAAGGGCCAAACTAAGAATTAAGTTATTAAATAACATCCCAAATATAAACACATTTTTAACCTATTCGCTTGCTAGGAGGTAGGTCACCCAGAATGTAATAAATCAATGTGACACTGTGCAGTTCTCAAGTTCTTTCCTGCTCTCCTCCTTCAAGACACATCAGCCCAACCACTTGACACATTTCTCCCCTTTTATATAAAAAATACATGACCCTAGCTGACACATCGCAATATTCTCAGAAGACAGGCCAGTGTTGTTCAGTGCCCCCAGTCCTAAATTTTTCACTTTACAAAGTTTAGTGTATGCTATAGTGACATTGCTAATACATTACACACTTGCACGCATAGTGCAAATCTGGGGAAAATTTGGGAAAACACTACAAGGACTGGACCTCTCCTAGCTCTCTCAAATCCAGGAAAATATATGTTATGTTTCTTTTCCCCAGAGTCCCACTTCTCCTCAGCCATGCGAAGTGCCATCTGTGCTTCCCAGCCTGGCAAGTTAAAAATCTGCTGTCATTCATATCACCAGTGAGCAAATTAAGGGCAAAGACTGTCCTCTTTAATAAAATAACAACACTTACAAATGGCAATCTAGATCACGGCTCCAAAGTGATGAGTGGCAAGCACGGTTAGTTAAAGGGTCACGGGGAAGAAAAGGTGGAAAACAGTACACTAGCTTCAGAGCTTCCTTGATCTCTGTAAACTAACACAAGAACTACGGAGAATAAAACAAGCGTAGCTGGAAATCTCAGAAAGTAAACACAAATATGACTCAACTGACACAAAACATTTAGTGGGATGCTACATAAAGTTAGAGGGCATACTTGGCTCAGGAAGGACAGATATAGATGGTGGAGGAGGAAATCTTGTCTTGAATATCTAAGGTTTGTATACTTGTTCCGAGATCCAGAATGCAATAGAAGCCAAACACTCCACGTACCATTAAAATGAGGAAGTTACAGTGAGAAGGAAAGTGTAGATCTCCTATAAATTACCAAACAAGAAAATTTAAGTGGATGGGGGTTTGGAGGGACTGTTGAGATATATTGTTTGCTTCTTTTTGGTTCTTTTGTTGCTTTATTTTTTTCTAGACAGCTAGCAGAATCATTTAAAGCACAAGATTTAATATTAATAATTCACAGGATAGCTTTTTCAGGAAGCAGATCATAGATATAACTGAGCTAACCTTTAGTTGGTAACCAGCTTGACTATTGGCTTTACAAATGTTAACCTAAAAGGTTACATCAATATACTAATGCCTGAAACTTTCCCAGACACTGAAATGCAAATCATCATTTTAGAGCAAGCCCTGAAATACTTTTGATAAAGGCCAATTCCACTCTTTCAATCTCTGGGAACAGTCTGAGGGTTATCACATGGCCGGGAAAACTTCCAAGCAGTACTGCGCATGCAGCTACCTGTTTTGAAGGCTGAGAGATTAACAGAAAGGACAAACCTCAATCCATGCCAGCTGTCCTCAATACCAAACAATGGTCCACTTTATTAGTGTTGATGCAGCCAAAAGGGATTTGAAATCAAACCAGCTTAAGGAAACAAAACAGTGCAGATAAAGTCTGGAAGAGTACACAGAATTAAAGATGGTTACTACTTTCCCCTTTTCTTAGAAATTTAACCAAAAGAATGAGGAAATTTAGAGGCAAGGAAATCACACAGAGAGAACACTCTCTCTGGCCATAGGCTACTGAAACAAAAGACTGAAAAAAGCTGTCAGGAAAGCCCAATTAAGAAAGTTGTTAAGTGAGAATACAGACAACATGAAGAAGAAATAAAGGCTGAAATGCTGGCAAAACCTGTTCTCTTGAAACAAGGTCAAGACACTCAATAAGAAACAATCCTGTGTTTGAATTTGAGGAAGGAAATTGTTTTTGCAGTACAGCCGCATGATTATCTGTTATGGGTTACAGTAATTAGTTCAAAAGAGAAAGCCTATCCTATCAAAAGACAATGCTATGAATACAATGTTTGACAGTCCCAGGAAGAAAAAAAAAAAAAAAAGATATAAATCAGCAAGCTTCACAGAAGAAGAAAGACAGTACCGTGCATGTCACTGAAAAACAATTGTGATGTTGAAAACACAACAAAAAGGAACATGGCTGTAAGCCAAAAAAAAAAAGATAAAATCTGTTTTGTTTCTATTTCATTTTTATATAAAAAAAGCTAGAGGGCTTTACTATTAATTATGAGGGATTATTTTAAACTGTGGGATTTAATTCAGCCTATCAAACTTCAGATATAAAGGAGACGAAGTTTTTAAAAAATTAAAAATATATACCTTACTACCCACTACAAATCCTTGTTACCCCTACAAATACCATTACTGAGTCTTTCAGAGTCAGAGAAATTTATATTGAAAAAGAAGTGAAGACACAAGAGAAATACCAACACCAAAAAAATCAGTAAGAATCTTTTATGTATGTATTTAAACAATTCATGTAGTAGACGATTAAAAGAAAGACACAGCATCTTCTATTGTGCCTTGGATGCCTACCCTGCTCCTTCCTTCTTAAAAGGGTAAATTCTTCAAACCTGCCCACAGTAAGCACACAATTTGATATCGCTATGGTAATTGTACTAGGAATTCATACATAATTTCATCTTTCATTTTAAGTTTTTCAAACAAGAACCAAATAAAAATCATAGCATTTTATTCCAAAGTCTATCGTCAAACAGCTCAAGTGACTCTGCTTTTATTAACTGATTGGTCAAATAGCAGTAAGGTGACATTAACAAGATTGTGGTCAACCTCACTGCTGTGATTCAGAACCATACCAGCAGCTGTGCAGATTTCAAAGATGGTATCAGTTTCATACTGTGCCATTGCTGCTCCACGGGAAGGCTACAAACAGATGTAAGCAGCGTTCAGCACCCAGGAAGCTGAGAAAAAAGGAAGACACAACACTGCTTCCCTTGAGGCAAGACAGCGCCGCAGCCTCATGTTTATCAGACACGGGCTAATCAAAGGTAGATCTTCAAACAATGGTCAAGAAGACTATCAAAGCTGAGATTCTAGCAATTAAGATCAAAGAAGTGGTCAGGGATTTTCAGTAAGAAAAATCTGAAAGACTTTTTTGAAATTTGTCTGTTAGAGGGCTGATGGTGCCTAATAATGAAGGAAGCTGAAAATTTGTATTGAATATAATGCCATTAGCATGAATATTACACAAATAAATATGCAATTTATATATTTCAGTACACCAGAAAATGTCTTTGAAACTCTTGCTCAACACTACACACCAAGCTTTATAGAGCCTAAATGTTAAGGAAAAAATGTGTGCTAATACTACGGTACATTTCATTTCAGAGAGGCTTCAGGTCTTTTAAGTTGCTAGTATTTGAATAATCTTTGACACATCTTTTCCTTGAGCGTGCTTCACCACAAACAGACTAAAACAGCGTGATACTAACAAAAGTCTATTGCTAAATGTATGCACAAAGGTTCCTCCTGAAGTGGTTCTGTTATTTTCCTATCTCCCACTTTTACTATCCATTAGGCAATCTTGCATTCCTCTCTTACTCCTCTGATGTTTAACTTATTAAGGAATTTTTTAGAAAATTATACATATGTCTTCCCTACTTAGGGATAAAGTTATATGTTGAGTTTAATCAAGCTGAATTTCATCTTTTTATCTCTTTCAGTCTATAATATATGAAAAAAAGCAAACAGAGTCACTGCAACGAATTTACTATGAGTTAAAAGCTCCACAACTGAGAGTTCTTCATTCATTCCCAAATATATATTGGTAGTAATTCAGGTTTCCCTACACTATCCAATGACTATGGTATAAGCTACCCTATGTGACCAATATTAGATATAATCTAGTATAATTATATGATTTTCTATATATGTATAATATGGGTATGTATAATCTATATGATATGTATAAGCTAGTTTTCATAAAGCAAAGCTCCTCATAAATTATACCAAGCATCACTTCTGTATTCCTTTGTAACAGCATCTTCACTTATCTATAGATCACCCTTTCCCACATCAGTCATGAGGTGCTGACAGACACCATGCAAAGACGACAAGGCAGTACTCAAACACCAAGGGATACTGAATCATGAAATTGGGTTTTCTGCTAAATCCTGATCCCAGTAAGAGGACAGAAGGAAAAGAAAAGGCAGTATATGGAAGAAGTGAGGGAAGCATGAAAGAAAAAACGTTGAGACAATGTTAAAAAAACATTGATATGTAATCCTAAGCCTAATGTAAAAACAGATTTCGTAGTAGCTTTCACTAAACACAGAGTTTTACAGAGATACAGCTTGACATCAGTACTGTCCATCATTGAACTCATTAGAGAGCCCACTGGATAAAGAAAGACAAACTTGTCACTATGCTTCATACATCTCCATCAGGAAATAGAAAGTCTAAAGCTGAAAACGAGCAAGATAAAAGATAGCTGAGAGACAAAATGTTTTGTTGAGTCTCAAACCACATCCTCAAGAACTGATGACTCTTCCTTCCAAATATATTTTATCCACACACTACACATGCTGATGAAGTAACTGTCACCAATTAGACATATGTAATAAGTGCAGCTTAGGGAGGACAGGTCCCTGCAATAGTATAAATGCCTTTAGAAATCACAGTTCGAAAGACAATATTCCATTTTGGCTTACCACATTCCAGCAGAAACTTTTCATGCTGATATATGTGCCACTAATACACCGCAAAAACTGTTCACACTGATTATTCTTAAATACTATCACAGTGTATTTTGGGGTTTTTTAGTTAGTTCATACTAACTGTGCACACCTGGGACTATCCACCTTCAAAATAACAGTAAGTCTTCACACAGCACATTCAAACACAGCTGAAAAAATCTCAGATGGGAATTCACAGTTCACAGCACTTTTTTCTCTATAATCACATTTGACCTAACATATAAATTTAAAAATGCCATAATCGAAGTCCTCTGAGCTCTAGATACCCTTCAACACCAGGTGATGGCTGTTAATAAACACCACAGTGATGCAAGATTTTCAAGCAACAACCAAGAAAAGAACTGTCCAAAGGAGCATTCCATACACTTCCATTACACAGCACTTCTGATTTCAAAAAGCACAGTTAAAGCTATCACCTCTTTTGATAAGGTATGTCTAAGCCAGATAAAGAAATAATCAATCTCCTTCTGGTTGGTCCTGCCAGGGAAGTAAGAAGTTTAAGCAACAACAATACTACACATTTGTAAGAGACTTCAGGAGAAAAGCCACTAACAAAGGTTATCAGTCTAAAGATTCCCTGTTTGTTTATGACTTTGAGTAGCACTTGAATAACAGCAATGGCACACATTAGGCACACAAGCTGTTCTTTACTGCCCTAGAAGTCAGATCAATAGAAACCCCCTCAATAAACAAAAAAACTCTACTGGCTAAATACATTTGACTTGCAGGTGCCACTGAATTACACCCACTATTTACATACTTCACAGCAGGAACCAATAATCTTCATGAACTCCCAGGATGCACCTTTGCTGTCTAACAGTGTGCACATATTGCAACATTTCATATCAGTGTCGTGAGAAAATATATTTAAATAAACATTTAAAGACTGTGAAAAATTGTTTCTGTATTTGCGTTAGCTACAGAAACATTAAGAAAGTCATAGGAAGGCTGTTTAGAATCTATATGCAATTTTGAGGCAGCACTCTGACAAGATACAAATCTTGGTTTTTCACATTTATTTTCAAATTTTTTCACATTTACTTTCAAAAATAACCATGTAATTGATACTTTGGTTAGCAGCAGTTCTGATGGGACACTAAACCATATCCCCATCTACTAGCTCAGATTTTTTAGAAACATAAAAAATGAGTCATAAATCTATAGAAACAAAAAGCCATCAAGATTAATCATTCATTTTCCTAAACAATCTGTAGCAAAACACATTCAAAATATCATACAGATGCCTTAACCAACATGGTATGACTTGACAATACCTGAAAATCTTTACTATATTTTATCATAGCCAATTTTATGCTTGTCTTCTAAAATATGTAATTCTTTCACAAACCTACTCTACTTTAAGGAGAGGGCACTCTGCCTGAGAAAGCAGGATGTTATTTAACCATAACCTGGAGCAAACCTGGAATCTGCCAGGTCAAAGTACTATAGAAGGGATCTCGAAAGTTAGCAAACCATTAAAATTTATGTTATATAAAAGTACTGATCAAGGATCAGCTTGGGGGAAAAACAAACAAACAAACAAAACATCTCATTAATAAAAACCACAGATAAAAAGGATTTATGTTTAATCTTTTCCAAATGCTAACTGATGTCAACTTGACATAAATGTTAGATAAAGGGATATCTTAATGACAGGTGACACTCAAAATATTGAGCTGCCTAAATTACTGTCCAGAGGCAATAGTATCCTTAAGTACTGAGGGCAAGTTAATTTTAACAATTCAGCATAAATCCACAGGTACTTAACCAGAGAATTCAGTTAAAACTCCCTCAAAAAATAAACAGCTTTCTCAAGTAAAAATATAGAAAACACTGCAATTATGTCTTCAGATGAACTACTGAGACCCCTTCATTTCAAAAATTAATTTCAATCATTCTACTTACCTGAACAAGATGACATCATTCCTGTAGAAATGCTATACTGCTACCTACCAGCTTCCTACTTTTTGCAAAGCTGTCACTAGCTCTTGAACAATTCACTTGACTACAGCCAATAGATCTATTCCTCTACAGTTATTACAATCAGTGACAAAAGGATAGGAAAAATCAAATCATATTACATGTTGATATATTTATCAAATATTATTTCAACAAGACGTAACCATAATTGCAAAAATCGTCAACCAATAATCAGAATTCTGTTATACGTTCAGATCTTCAGCATTTACATGCCTCAGGCATTTGGACTAATAGTTTTGTGTTCCCTCTGTCTTCATAATTCATTTAACCCTTTCTCAGGTCTAGTGCTTTCCATCTTGCATCTGACATAAGGTAAAGCACATTATATGCCCTCAGATTCTTTCTGTAAATTATAAAAAAAAAAAACCCAACCCAAAACCAAAAAAACCAAGGCTATGACAGAGACAGGACAATGGAAAGAAGTTGATAGGTATCAGAAGACCATTCAATCAAATACAGAATCATCCTAGATGCTTATGCAATAAACAAAAAAAAATGCTTGCAGAAAGCATAACTGAGACCCAGGAAGCCATTTTGCAATTAAGACCCATACACAGCTTAAACTCTAGTGACCTGCATGCTTGTGAGATGAATAGTCTCAATACTGGTTTTCGCACAACTCTATCTTTTTGGAGTCCAGTCTCAACTACAGGGAAAAGTGTTCAATGCCAACAGAAAAGCATCCTCCCTTGAGAAAACAAACATAAAACCACAACACTGCACTGAATCACACAATGGGTGAGATTGGAAGGGACCTCTGGAGGTCATCTTGTCCAATCCCCTGCTCCAGTGGCACCACCTAAAGCCAGTTGACCAGGAACATGATTTTGAGTGTCTCCAGAGATGGGAACTCCACAACCTGTCTGGACAACTTGTGCCAATGCTCAGACACCCTCACAGTAAAAAAAAGTGTTTCCTTATATTCAGACGGAACCGCCTGTGTTTCAATTTGTGCCCGTCACCTCTTGTCCTGTCACTGGGCACCAATGAAAAGAGCCTGGCTCCATCCACGTCATACCTTCCTCTATTGATCCTGACTGAGGAACAGTTTCACATTTAGGAGTTAGTGATCCACATAACAGTTAAGTGGGTACAGGCCTGTGCTGTGCTGCACAAATTCCTCGGCTGTGGGATATACTCAGCCTGCTCATTGCAACAGAGGACTCTGCAAGCAGCTCCCACTTGGTACCAGTGATTATGCCACCTGAGTGGTCTTACCTTTATCTAAAAGTGCAGTAAGAACTTCTCATGAGAACAACCTTTAGGAAGAGTTGGGTTTTTTGTGAGGGAACTATATAATAGCTCAAATGACCAGAATGGAGAGCTTCTTTCCACAGACAGGATCTGCTTTGCACTGCACAGTGCGCCAGGAGAAAAATCAGTCCAGGTTCCTCCAGCTGATGCTGCACTAACACGAGGTGCCCAGCATCTGAAGGGACATAAGATTTACTTGTTGTCTATATTCTTCTTCTTAGTGTAATTAAAACAGTTATCTTATTAAGCCATTTGTTGTCAGGCCTTTGTTACCAAGATCCAGAAAGTACACTGCACAGCTCACCTTGACTCCAGTATCTCCCTTCAGATATTTATATACATTGATAAGATTCCCCCAAGCCTTCTCTTCTCTGGGCTAAACCCCACTTTCTCAGTCTTTCCTCAAAGAGATGCTCCAGTTCCTTCATCATCTTTGTGGCTCTTTGCTGGACTCTCTCCAGTATGTACACATCTCTCTTGTACTGAGGAGCCCAGAATCAGACACAGCACTCTAGGTGTGGCCACATCAGTGCCGAGTAGAAAGGAAAGATCATCTCCCTCAAACTTCTGGCAACACTCCTTCCAATGCAGCCCATGATACTGTTAGCCTTTTTTGCTGCAAGGGCACATTGATGGCTTATGTTCAACTTGGTGTCCACCAGGAAACCCAGCAAAGCTGCTTTCCAGCTAGTCGGTCCCCAGCAAATGGGGTTGTTCCTCCCTAGGTTCAGGACTTGGCATTTTGAACTCCATGACGTTCCTGCCAGCCCATTTCTCCAGCCTGTTGAGGTCCCTCTGCACAATCCTCTGGCATATCAGCCACTGCTCCCAGTTTTGTGTCATCAGCAAAATTGCTGAGGGTGCACTCCATCCCCATCATTCAAGTCATTAATGAAGATGTTAAACAGGACTGGACCCAGTATTGACCTCTGGGGTACACTGCTAATTATTGGCCTCCAACTAGACTTCGTGTCACTAATCGCCACCCTCTGGACCCAGTCATCATACCAGTTTTCAATCCAGACCACTCTCTGCTCATCCAGCCCAAACTTCATCAGTTTCTCTATGATGATCTTATGGGAGATAGTGTCAAAAGCCTTAAAGTCTAGATAGACAACATCCACTGCTCTCCCCTTGTCTACCAAGCCAGTCATTTCATCATAGAAGGTTATCAAACTTGGTCAAGCATGACTTTCCCTTGGTGAATCCATGCTGACAACTCCTGACTACTTTCTTGTCCTTCACGTGCCTGGAAATGGTTTTCAGGATTAGTTGTTCTATCACCTTCCCTGGGACCAAGGTGAGGTTGACCAGCCTGCAGTTCTGTGTCCTTCTTGAAGACAGGAATGACGTCTGCTTTACTCCAGTCCTTAGGCACTTCTCCCAATTGCCGTGAGCATTCAAAGATTATTGAAAGTGGCCTCAACCACTGACCCTCCATATATTGCCAAGAAAATAACTTATCTAAGGAAAGAAAGAGAGCAGGTTGCCAAAACACACACACACAAAAAAGCCTTTTTAAAGGGCAGTGGACTCAGGTATTCCCATAAGATGAAGGGTTTTCTGGGAAAAAATGGTATGAGTGTTCCCTGCTTAAATATCAGAACTGTAGAGTGAAAGAGCATAGATAAACCCTCAAAGTAAGACCAATGAGAAAAAAATGCCACATATTATAAAAAAAATAATTGTTTGAGTTTGTTTCAGCAGGGAATCAATTGTAACGGTGAATGGACCAACACCAGAGACATGCATCCGGCTAACTAATCCACTTAAATAGGCATACAAATCTGGCAGTTCCCCTTCTATACTCATGAAGAATGAGCAAGCCCACACTAAACAGCCACAGGATTCATATAGCGAAGCTGAGGTTGATACACTTGGAATAGTAGATGTATTCACAACCTACATAAGAAAATGTGTCATGAAAGGCAGAGTCCTGGAAGTCCTAACTGAAAATATAGTTGGTCACAAAACTGTAACTGTCTCTGCAAGCAGAGACAGCATGATCCTATCTCCTGTAGGACTTTAGAAAACAGTGGACTTGGAAGTAAGCAAAAAGCAATGTTCTGTAAAATAGTACCTCGAACTCTTTCTGTGGAGAGTCTAGGATCAAAACATCTCTAGCTGAGAGATACCAGCATATCCTGTTACATCTCAAAACATGGTTTTATGACCTTACTGTCAGATTTCAGTACTCAGGGTATTTCCTATTCTTGGCCCAATAGCGTGAAGCAACTTGGGGTATATCGGAGACACGTGTTCAGCATGCCTGAGGATAAACTGCAAGTGATTTTGTGCACACATTGAGAGAGATCTGAAGAGCAATCAACTGAACAGAGACAATGTTCTCTCAGCACTTCTGTAGAGACAGAATCTGCAGAATTATTATCTATCACTACCTATGCATGACACTGCAATATGTTGTACAGGAAAATCAAACAAGCATTTTAAATTATGCTGAACTCTGTATCTTATATGTATGTCTAGCTCCTCAAGAGACCATTTCTCTCTTCCTGTAAGACCACGATCCATTGTAATCAAGTGGAGAAGAAGGATAAAAGAGCTTTCTCCCATGCATTCCATGGGTCCTACTGCCACTGAAGAAAAAAAATTACATCAGAGGAAATCATCAACAGCCCGCTAAGGGACAACAACCCCCGCTCCCTAGGAAGTACACAAAGTTTACTCACATCTGCAGTGTTTGAAGATGTTGTCATAGGATGTAATGTAAGCTGTCATATTACCCAAATTGCCATCCATCTTTACAGTCTGGTAGGGCAAACTTGAAAGTATTGATACTTAGTCCAGCACCACCTCACTGAAGTTAAAAGACAGCAAAAGTTGCAGAGAGAATGTCTAGCAGTTCAATCCAAAATCCAGAGCACTGACTAGGCATCTGCAATGAAGAACTCAAGGAAATGTCTTCCAGTGCCACTGCAACCTAAACAATGGGCCACATCAGGAGAAAGGTGTAATTCATACTGTCCTAACTGCTATAACTTGAAAACACCCCAAACAATGAACAGATCAAAAAGTAAGATGTTGTTCTGTTAAAAAAAAAAAAAAATCCCAACAGAACTGTGAAACAGACTTAATAAATAGAAATGTGATGACATGCATCCAGAAGATCGTGAACCATGAGCAAGTCTTTCCAAACCTTTTAAAAAGCTAAAAAGCCCAGACCATAGAAAAAGGAAGTGCAGAGACTATCTAAGCATACCAAGGAATGGAACAACATGACAAAGGTGTCTCAGTGAAACAAAACCATAAATAGTGGAAATAATGATTTTTTTTTAATAAGGAAGATTTTTCTTCTGTGAATTCAAACCTTGCCCTAAATGAGTAACAAATGCTTGCAGCTGAGAAAAACTAAAGACATAACATGCCTAGTCTTATACCACTTGAGGTGTGAGAAAAACAGGAGAGAGAGAAAAGAGACCATCAACACATTACATACATTGCAACAGCAAAAACTGTTCAGTCTCAAGTATACAATCATCTAATGTGTGAATGTCCATACTGATTGTCAAACAGAGGAAGTTGCTTAGCCAACACCCAGAAAGAGACAAGATGTCAGCTAAGTACAGCATATCAGAAACCTGTATATGTGTTTCAGGTATATTAAATATATTATCATCATAAAAGAGGCATGGAGCTAAAGACAAAGGCAAAAGGCAATTTGAAAGCTCACATTTTTTAAACAGGTCAACAGAAATCTCCTTATAGGCAAAAGGCAATTTGAAAGCTCACATTTTTTAAACAGGTCAACAGAAATCTCCTTATAGGCAAAGACTTTAAAGAAGTTTAAATTCGAAAAAGCTTGACAAATGTATTTGTACCCATACAAATCTGACTTACAATAAAAAGTTACTAAGACACTGTGCAAGTTCTAACCAAATTATGGTGGAGTTCAACATAAGTAATTTAATAAACTAAAGATGAACATTAGGAGATTGTTGGAACAGAATTCTTATTGTTCTTTTACAAAACCTTTTGGACGAGCAATGCTTTGAAAAAGATTCTAACACATACCAAGTCAGAATTAACTTCCATAACATATTCACAGCAATGTTCCACAAGCTTCCAAAAACACTCTTTACCCTGCAGAATTAATAATGCCATGGTGATATTCACTGCTATTAACTGCCTCACAAAAGAAACTCTCTAATACTAGAGAAAATTATTCACCTTACCACTGTAAAGTTATAAAGCAGACATATAATGAAAGTAGACTCCTAAAAAGCATTTACATTAAAAATTAGTATTGCTACCACAAAGCAACTGTATCAGCAGAAACTTCACCAAATTCTAGAATGACCAATACATGCAGGGTTTCATTTTGAATGTATTACACCTCAAAAAAAAAAAAAAAAACCCCACATAAATTATGCTTTATTAATATCTAATATTCAATGGAAGTAAATTGGTTGATTCACTGGAAACTATGCTTTGCTACAGAAATCACCACTTGTCTTAGGGAGGATCCCTAAAGCCTAGAGGTTAGCAAGTACACATAAACAGGCAAAAACCTCAGAAAAGGGTCATTCAAAGACCATAGCATCTTTACATAGCATCTCATACTCAAATAACAAAAATTAAAAAAAAAAAAAAAATCCCCATCCTGTCATTTAACAGTAGCTCTTAGCTACATCCAAATCTTCTGATTTGAAGACTTGTAGCCAAAAGTCTTCCAAAACAGGTACTGGCTTCCCTGTATCTTAGGACTGCTATCTCCTTTTATTTGTTCCCCATCCCCACTCTGAAAATGCAGAGGGGAGGGAGGGAGGAAAAGAACAGGAAAAAAAGATAAAAATGTGAGGGAACTAGTTATCATGTGTTTGAGGGAGGAAAAAAACCCAAATTGATTGCAATTTAACAGATAGTCAGAAAATCACCACCTTCAAATGATGCATTACGAGCTACATAATATGAATTTACTTACATATCATGACAAATGACCCAGAAAGATTACCTGTTTTTAAGGCTGCCAGATACTTCCTTGTAGAAGACTGATTTTCAAGTTTCTTTTAAGTTGCCAAAGGCTTTCCAAGATGACCCATTCTGTGCCAGGTGTCCATCTTAAAGCTGAGCTACTTCAATGTTTTCATTGTACGCAAAACATTTTTTTCCCCTTTCCAAGGAAAGCTACAGAAAAATACCTTTTCACCCCATTGCAAAGGGCTGTATTTCTTTGAAAAGTTTAATCACTTGCACACTTCAACCTCCACACATATCTTCCTAAGAGACAGAAAAATGCGTACCCTGACACACAAATGATGTTTTTTTAGCAAGCTCACTGTAACACAACTGTTATTGGTTTTGTTTTGATATGTTATAGCTGAGTCACCTACACATTCTGTCTGTACTGACTGCATTCCAGTATAAGGCTTCTGGAAACTAAGCATCCACAAATGTAGACTCACAGGTTGGAAGGGACCTCCAGATGTCCCTAGTCCAACCTCCTGCTCAAAGTAAAGTCAACTACAAGATCAGAACAGGTTACTCAGCTTTATTAAGCTGGGTCTTGAAAACCTCTAAGACAGAGGCTACACAGTTTCTCTGGGCAATCTCTTCCACAGCTTGACTATGCTCATGAACAGAAGATTTTTCCTTATATCCAGTCTGAACCTTCTTTGTTTCAATTTACGACCACTGCCTCGTGTACTCCCACTACACACTTCAGTAAAGAGCCTGACTCTATCTTCTCAATGATCTCCTCAAAGACACCAGCAGGTTGTTATTAGATCCCCATGAAGCCACCTCTTCTCCAACTGAACAAATGCAGTTCTCTCAGCCTCTCCCCACAGGGCAAGTGCTCCAGATCCCTTAACCATCTTAGTAGCCCTCCACTGAATTAACTTCCATTTACTGATGTCTTTCCTGTATTGCGGGTCCCAAAACTGGGCACAGTACTCTAGATGTGGTCTAATGAGCACCAAGTAGAGAGGGGATAATCGCTTCTCTCCATCTACTGGTTATGATGTTCCTGTTAATACAGCCCAGGACGCTGTTGCCCTTTCTTTCTGCAGGGGCGTGCTGCAGCTGGCCCATGGTCAGAGTGCTGTCCACCAGTACCCAAGGTTTCTTCAAGCAGAGCTGCTTCCCAGCCAGTCAGGCCCCAGCCTGTACCACTGCAAGGTGCACTCCCAAGTGCAGGGCTTTGCATTTGTCCTTGCTGAATTTCGTAAGGCTCCAGACGGGCCTTGTGTCCACAGGGCCGAAGTCCCTCTGAATGGTAGCCCTGTTCTCATGCATATCAACCAATCCCCTCAATTTGGTGCCATCTGCAAGCATAAGAGGATACTCTATCACCTTCCCAGGATGAACCTCTGCAGTAGCTCACTTGTTACCAACCTCCATATACGACACATTAACCACCGCTTTCCGAGTGCATCCATCCAATCAGTCTTTTACCCATCAGGTTCTCCATCCATTCAGACTGTAATGTTCAAATTTGGATACAAGAATATTGTTGGAGACAGAGTTGAAAGTCTTGCTAAAGTCAAGGTGAATGAAATCCACTGTTCTTCCCTCATCCAAAAATTCAGCCATTTTACCATAGAAGGCAATCAGCTACTCATGCATGATTTACCTTTGATAAATCCATGCCGATTGTTCCAAATCACTTCCTCCTTCTTGTGCCCAGAAACGTGTTCCAAGAACACTCATGCCCTTATTCTCCCAGCGATGAAAAGGAAGCTAGCTAGCTTTGTAGCTCCTTGGACTGTATTTTGGCCTTTTTTGAAGGTTGCAACATATGCCTTTCTCCAGTCATCAGGAAGCTCTCCTAATCTCCAAGATGTTTCAAAAATGATGGGGAGGGACCTCACTGTGACTCTGGACAGCTCTATGAACATTCTCAGACACAGTCCATTTGGCCACATGGACTTGTACGATTCAAGTTCTCTCAATAATCCCTGACTCAGACCTCATCCACTGCTGATAGCTGCTCTCCTCAAAACCTGTCACTAAGCACAGAGGCCTGGGAGACCTTGTTGGTGAACACACCAAGGCAAAGAGGGCAAAGAGTGGACATTATCCATGTCCACTGTTACTAAATTACACATCTCATTCAGAAACAAGTCCACATTTTACTTGTCCAGCTTTTTACTACTAAAGTACTAGAAGAAACTCTTCTTGCTGCCTTTGACCTCCCTTGCAAGTGTCATCTCTAGGTGAGCACTGTTCTCTTGATGTCATCACTACATACCAAGACAATGTTTCTAAATTTCTCCTTTGTAGTCTGTTCCAGCTTCCAATGCTTGTATATCCCATTTTTGGACTGGAGTGCAGATATGAGTTCCCTGTTTAGCCAAGCTCATCTCTTGATAGGCCTGTTTGTTTTCCTGAGTATCAGGATGGACCACTGGCATCTAAATTGCTTCTCAGTGATATCCTGCTGGACCCAGCATGAAGAGGTAAGCTATCCACGTGAACAAAAGGGTGAAAAAAGAGGGGAACCAATAGGACTTGGCTGAAGAAAGAACTGCAATGTGAGGAAAAAGCTGACACAGTTGACAGGGTGAACAGAATCTTGCATTTGGGATACAGACCAAGTGTGACATGGGTGAGAAGACTGGTAGGAAAGGAAAAAACAAATTCAGATGAGAGACCAGCTAGGCAGGAACACCAAAATGAAGTACAACACTGAAGTTGGAAAACTTCAGAAGACAGAACAAGAGCCAGTGGAAATGCAGAACATAGAGAGGGCAGATTCTAGCCACGATAGAGAACTGGAAGTGAAGCTGATGATAGTGGACAGAAGCCTGAGACCAGCAGACAGGAGTGTGAATAGCTGGATAGGATTCAAACAGTGAAAGAACACTGGGATAAACAATTTATTAATTAGCATCTCCCTGCACAGCAGTTCTGGATCTCGGATAAGAAGCCCCTTAGCAAGAAAGAAACTGTTTAAATAGGGAAAATAGGATTGTGATAAAAATTTCAGAATAACAGGAAGATATTTAAGTAGATATCACAGGAATAAGCAGAAAAATCAGTATCCACCAGAACATGCTCATTCCCAGAGCCTGGAATAGAGCCCAAGATTCCAGAGTTTTGTCACTATGAAACACTTAAAACACTGGAAAACCATTCACAGACCGTATCATTTGCACCACAGATGAATTGCAAATTACTAGTATCGCATTCTCTGCTAGCTCAAGTGGCAGAAGTCTCATGGCAAAATACACACATTTCAGCCTTTCTAAAGATTTATATGCTGTAATGCAATCCCACATGATAGAAGGTTTCCTCCTGTCCATCAGAGTTGCTGTCTTTTCTAGACTAAGATGTTGAACATTTTGTTTATATGCAAAGAATTTTATTTCTTTTCAACAGGTAAGTACCAAAAACCTAACCCTCAGTTTGAAAAAAAAATATATCACAAAAATTAAAAATTATTTGATCTTGTTCTCTGTGCCCTCGTGTGCAAGGTACTCTTGCTGTATTACTGAACAAGGTGTTAAAAAAAATTGAATAACAACAGTATATTGTATAAGGACCTTGTCATATGCGCTGCAAATGTTGGCAAGTATGCTGTTAGTAAGATAGATATTGCAGGAAAAGAGATAATCAATATTGTCCTGCAGAATTTGATTTTCTTCTTGTTCCTCACCAGCAAATAATCTTAAAACAAAAACAGAACCAAAAAAACCACCAAACTTTCAATGGGTAATCCAATCATCAAAATTTTGGACTTAGTATCTTGGAGTTAACATCGCAGCAGATCTAAGTATTTATACTTGCAGTCTAAATCAACAGACACCATACTACACATCAAGCAGTGAAGTCTTTTCTAGCATACACATTCATGGATCCTTGTTAAGGGATCAATAAAAAATAACAAAGAAAAGCCAGGTAATTGTTAGTAAATTACATAGGGAGACAGACCTTTATAAGAAAACATTTTAGAACATGCAAATCATTAAAACACTGATAAATTATTTTGAACAATCATATCATAAAGGCCCTAAAATGGATATTCAACATGAAGGGACACATACCTCTCCAGAGACTTCTGTGAAAATATTACTATTAAAACATGCAGACACTAGAGACTGAAGGTATGAAACAGCAAAAGAGGAAATTAAGAAGGTACAATATGAACAGCACATAGCAAATAGTGAGGCTACATGTTATTTGATACCAAGAAAAAAAAAATCAATATTGCTCACTGAACACAATCTATGTCATTCTATGCTATATACTGAAAGAAACATTGTAAGAAAAGGCATAACCTTTAACCATACACTTACAGGCCAAATTACAGTTCTTACACGAATCCCTAATTCTGGCATGTCATGATTTATGAGAGCTTGATCTTGCAACTTCAAAGTTCTTTGAAGATAGTTTTTGTTGCGTAACAGCAAAGCGTATGCACAATTTCCCTAAAATACACACACATCACTTCACTTGCAGATTATGTTCATCATATAAAAGAGATGCATATTAATGCAATCATACATAGCATGCACCATCTACATTTGTTTTTCTTATTGTATTAGAAGCATATTCTATGACCAAACAGCAAGCTTTTGAATGAGTCTAGAAAAAAATTGTCACATTTTGCTTTGACACTAGCTCCCCCTCCAGACCAGCCTAAGATTATAGTTATTACTTTTAAATTCTGACTCTGCAACAAGATTTAAATACAAGTCCAAATCTTCATCTTTATCCCCTTAAATGTCAATGAACAGACTGATCAGATAATGTATATGTAAAATTATCTTTTATTATTTTTTACTGTACATAAATTCCAAGACTTGGAAAATCATTTGGTTTAGAAGAGATCTGACAGATAAAGGAGCAATTCTATACAGCTACAGAGACATATGAATGGACCAAAAATACAATTTTTCAGATTAATCCTATGAATGGTCTGCAATATTTGTAATATATAAACATTCCATTATACAATCGAACCTCTGTTAGCAGTCCCAATAAAGTAATCATAAACCACAGATGCCAAAACAAAAGGAAGCCTCTATGTGGTTTAGTACTACTTTTACTAATTCACTTAAGGTGAATTAGCTCCATTTCTACTCCAGCAAGCATAGCTAACATTTTTTTCTTGTTCTATTATTAGCTAGAACTAATATCTTTTCAGTTGATCAGCTAATGAAACTGGCAAAATTTTAAACAAACGAAGACACGAGAATAAAAGACAAAGAAAGCTACAACTTCCAATCTGACCCTCTATATTTCCCAGTTGTCAAATGTCGTGGCAGCTATATCATTAAAAGGGTGAATTTGCATGATTCAACGCTCCAGGTTGATTCTTACCCTTCCCTCATCATTGAACTGCTGGCTCAGAAAATATGAATAATTAATTATACTTTCAACACTGAAAAAAAGGTTGTCTCATTATGTGTTACTGGGAAAATATGCAAACTTTGCAATACTCTAGCTTGCCAGTTTAAGGTACATTTACATATACATATGAAACCCTAACAAGTATCAATAAAAATTTGGTAGTAAGCATACCCATAATAACCAGAGAAACAGATGCTACATCAAAGCATAGTCACCAACTCCCAATAACTAGCTTGCTTTAATAACAGAAAGAATTGTAACAGAGCCTTCTGTAAAACCACCCTAAGCAGCAGCAGCACAGGCAATGTTGGCCATTTATTTGCTTTTTCAGTTCAGACTTTTCTAAAGTTTTTGACAATTTACAGTGGAGAATGACTTTAAAAAAAAAAGTCAAAAAACTCTTCATGCCTAAACAACTCTTTCTGAAGTGTTTAGTCCATTAGCTTTCGGTTAATGCCTAGACGTTAAAACAGTGCATTTTGGGGTACAGGGAATACGTGTGTATATATGTGTATAAATGTACATGTGTATACTGAAACATGCATGTTTCTGCTGACGTTTATGTTTCAGTATACAACCAAAAAAAAAGCACTAAGTGCTAATATAAGATCACAAAGTGAAGAATGTTCTAAACACATGGTTGTTTTCCACATCCACGTAGGCACAGCACATGGATCGCAGTGTGTTGACCATGTTACACTACTGTACATTATACCATGTTTGAATTGAGTTCACTAGGACGGGTACTGCCCTGAGGAATTTACAGTCTTTCAACAAGCAGTTTGTCAGCTGATGTCTATGCCCATAGGCTTTTTGGTACAACTTGGACCATAGCATGACAGTCTCTACCTATTCTTGTACCCTCAACCGTGAGCTTCTGAAAGCTGAGGGTCACAGCCTGGTCTTTGGAAAGCATCTAGAACACAGTGGGTACAGTCTCACACACACACGTGAAAGACCTAAGCATACATTAAGCACAAACTTGACTAGAGGAAAAATCGCCAGAGCCTCATCAGTAGTAGAATCCAAGACCAAAGCAGTTAAATGTGCCGAAATACGGTAAAGATCGCCGTGGGAAAAGCCCCAGGCAGCAACCGATGGCTCTGCACCCTTTTAAGATAAGCACTCCCTCGAGCTACCAGGCGGCCCTAAAGCGTAAGGTCCGTCCATAAAGCCCACGTTTCCCTTGTATTTCTCTCTGCCAAAACCAAGCGTCCCCTCGGGCGGCCGCAGTTCCTGGGACAAGGAAAGTTGGAGGCCGCCCCCCGCGCCCTACGGCCGCGGCGCACGGGACGCCGGCAGCCGCGCTCCCCGCCGCGGGAACCCCGCTGCCCGCCCGCTCCCCTGAGGAACGCCGCCGCCCGGGGCTCGCACGCACCTCCCTCCTGGGCCCGGCCCGGCCCCACTGCCGTCGGTGATGCCCCAGCCGCCCGCCGAGCCCCGGCCTCCCCTTCCCCCGCCGGGCGCAGGGCCCCCGCCGCACTCTCCGGCGGCTCAGGCCCCACCAGCGCCCCTCAAATGTGGGAGCCCACGGGGACCCAAGCACACGGCGAGGGACCGGCCCCCTCCTCGCCACACACACACACCTCCCCCCCGGCGGCGGCGGTTGCTGAGCAGCGCCGGAGTCGCAACAGCGGCGGCGCCAGGCCCGGAGGAGGGATGGGGAGCGCTGGCTGAAGCAGCCCGGTCTGGGCTCGGCACCCGTTTCCCCGCCGCCGCGGCTCCCGCTCAGCCCCCGCATCCCCTTACCCGAGTGCCGGCGCCGCTGGCGGGGCCCTCGCTGCCGTCGCCGAGGGTGCCGGGCGCGGGGAGACGCCGGGGCGAGCAGTGGGGCGGCGAGGGGCAGGGGAGGGCGGGGGGACACCGCGGTGAGGAGACGGAAGCAGGAACCCGCCGCCGCTTAACGGAGCCGCCGGCGGAATTGAGGAAACGGAGCGCGAGACGCGGACAGCGCGCGCGCCGAGGGCGGGGAGCGCCGCGCGAGCAGCTGACAGCGAGGAGCGGCGTACGCCGGACAGCGCGCTGCGAGAGCAACCGACGGTGCCGGCGACAGCGCGCGCGCGCGCCCCCGCAAGCGCACTAGGAAGAGCTCCGCCGCGGGCGCGCGCCTGCCGGGGGAAGGCAGCCTATGAGAGCGCGAGTCGGGCTCCTGATGCCGCTGGTGTGCTCGCGTCATGGAGCGCTGGAGCGCGCGGCGCGCATGCGTGTCGAGGGACATTTCCCCCCCACCCCCCGCCTTCTACTGTGTACCCCCACCCCAACGGCAGGGTGAGAGCGGCCGCTCCGGAGCCTGCGGGACGGGGGCGGCATCTTCCCCCTCCATCCCCTCGCACGGCGGGGGCCGCGGGCACCGGGCGTGGGAGCCCCCCGCGCCGCGCTTTCCCTGCCGGGCGCGGGGCCGCAGGGCGGCGGCGAGGGCCCGGGGGGGGGAGGGGGTGGGCGAGAGCGGCGGCGCTTCGCCCCGGCGACGGGCGTGTGCGGGGAGCAGCGCCCGGCTTAACCGGTGCCGCCGCTGCGATCCTTCTTCCTGCGAGGGAGTTCCGAGGAGATGAGGCGCTGGGAGGGGTTGCATGGCGCTCCTTAACTGCCGTTTAGGCCCTCTGGGGAGACATCCCTCCCCCCGGGGTCGGCTTTAGCTGCCGGGCAGCGATGCCATGTCGGCGGGCAGGGGCGGCCAGGAGCAGTCGGTGCACGCCGAGAGCCGGAGGAGCTCGCAGGGGCTGCCCGGAGCCCCTGCCAGGGCTGCTGTCTGCAACAGGCAGATCCCCGCCTGCAATGCTGTTGCTTCTCCTCCAAGGAAGGAGCTCAGTATGGTTTAATTTTTTTAATGTAATGATCCCTACAAAGGACAGAAATTTCACAAGATTTTATGATAAGAGAGTGAAACAAGTGCTCGGCGTCTGCCGGGAGAGGCCTGCTCTATCTAAGCACCCCTGACTTGTCTGACTGCTACTTTAGCACGTATGACTTGTTCTGCTTCTGGGGCTTAGCAAAATCAAAATGCTTGCTGAAAATACACATAAACACAGGTTAACTCAGGTAGATGCAGAATTTCAGGGCATTTAATGTAACTATAATTTCCTAAGCATTCCCATGGGGAAGCTATACACATTTTCAAAGTTCGTAATGTAATGTGCCTTGGGAATGTTTCAGCGTTCCTGGGAGATGAGATGGCAGAGATGGGAAAGTAGCGTGTGGAGCAGGAATCACAGGAGGAATATGTTTCAGTATCCCATGATTTGTGTAAAAGCCAGAGCTGGCAGGGATATATTTTTTGTAACTAACACATCTATCTTAGGCCACCCCTCCCAGTCTCAGAAGAGCTGTCCTGCATATCGCTGCTCTGTCATGTATTTGTTCACACTTACCTTCTCCAGCTTGTTCCACAAGCTCTCTGTTTTTTTCTGTTGGGTGGTTGGTTGGTTGGTTTTTTCTCCCTAGAACTAGTAAACCATTCACAAATGTGCCTATAAAGTCTATGGAAGTGTCTCTTAGTTTTTTTGACTTCATATGTTATGGGTCAGCTGCCTGCTAACATGGAGCTTGGGGCACAGCTGCTGCAAGCATTGTCTGGGGGACAGAAAGAAGAATTATAATATTCTGTGCCCATAGCAACCTTCCAGAGAGATCTGGAAATGCAAAAATAATTAATGTATCTGTTTTCCCTAAGGTTTTCATTCCTAACCGACAACACTAGAGATTAGTTTAGAAATTGAAATCGTAAGCAGATTGCCAATGGCTGTCAAGTATTGAGTTGCTGCTTCTAGCCACTATTACTGTGATAGTTATTATTATTATAATTACTAACAATTATATTGAGGTCATGCCTACAAACTTAGTCAAGGATTTGGATTCCAAAACCCATTGGGTTAGATACGATGTTTACACAGGTAAAAGAACAAAAGAGTTGTTGTTGCAAAGGAGCTTAGAGGTGTTTTCCATTTGTGATATAAATCCACTAGTGAACTATTGCTAAGGCATGCATAAGAAAGTAGTAAGAAAAACTATCATTAATAACCTTAAACTTGCTATCCTACCATCCCTTCATGGAAAAAGAAAAACAAACCCAAAAAACAGTGCCACAAATAAAAACCATTTGAAAAGTCTAAATATAAGCAAAAAAAGGCCAAAAGTGCATGCAGCGCAGGTAAGGGCAGGAAGCCCCCATCCCTGGAAACATTCAAGGCCAGGTTGGACAGGGCTCTGAGCAACCTGGTCTAGTTGAAGATGTCCCTGCTTGTTGCAGGGAGGTTGGACTAGTTGGCCTTTAAAGGTCCCTCTCAACCCGAACGATTCTATTATTCTATGATTCTAAGCTGCATTCAAGATGATCCGGAAACTAAGGCACAGCTCTCCAGATGACACATTTAACTGCATGTTGCCTTTGTTTGGAAAGATTCTGAAAGACAATAAAATAATCCAGGCAGACATCTGAAAGCTGTAGAGCTTCTTCTGATAGGTCTTCCGTGTCTAGTGGAAAAATACGGTTTTATAGACATAAATCTGGCTACTAACCCACAAAATACTAGGGTACTTTCAATGCAAGCAGTTCTGAGACACAATGTCTGCAAACTGGACGAAAATCTGCAATAAAAGGGCTATTTCATTAATATGCTTGTGGTGATTTCAGTTGTACTTACTACAGTGTGAAATTAAATGCATTTCAAGTGATTGCTTAATGCAATGAGGGTACTACTGCTTGTTTATGTGCTTTCAAGTCCATGACATTCTGTGCTATAGGCATATTCTCTTAACCCAAAGAAAACGATACAGTATCAGGATTGACCCAGTGATAAGATGTGATCAATATGCACATAACTTGTGCATTTATGAGTTATTTTTATTTGTATTCTAGTTCTAATCATGTGTGGTGGGTTGACCCTGGCTGGGGGCCAGGTGCCCACCAGAGCCGCTCTATCACTCCCCTCGTTCACGAGACAGGGGAGAAAAAGTATAACGAAACGCTTGTGGGTCGAGATAAGGACAGGGAGAGATCACTCACTAATTATTGTCATGGGCAAAACAGACTGAACTTAGAGAAGAAATTCATCTAATTTATTACTAAGCAAAACAGAGTAGAGGAATGAGAAATAAAATCAAATCCTAAAACACCTCCCCCCACCCCTCCCATCTTCCCGGGCTCAACTTCACTCCCGGCTTCAACCTTCCCCCCCCTCAGCAGCACAGGGGGACGGGGAGTGGGGGTTACGGTCAGTTCAGCACACGGTGTTTCTGCCGCTTCTTCATCCTCAGGGGGAGGACTCCTCTCATCGTTCCCCTGCTCCAGCATGGAGTCCCTCTCATGGGAGACAGGCCTTCACAAACTGCTCCAGCGTGGGTCTCTCCCACGGGGTGCAGACCTTCAGGAGCAAACTGCTCCAGCGTGGGGTCCCCCACGGGGTCACAAGTCCTGCCAGCAAACCTGCCCTGGCGTGGGCTCCTCTCTCCACGGGGCTACAGGTCCTGCCAGGAGCCTGCTCCAATGTGGGCTTCCCACGGGCCACAGCCTCCTTCAGGTGCCTCCACCTGCTCCGGCGTGGGGTCCTCCACGGGCTGCAGGTGGAATCTCTACACCCCCTCATCCTTCCTCCATGGGCTGCAGGGGGACAGCCTGCCTCACCATGGTCTTCACCACGGGCTGCAGGGGGATCTCTGCTCCGGCGCCTGGAGCACCTCCTTCCCCTCCTTCTTCATTGACCTTGGTGTCTGCAGAGTTTCTTACATCTTCTCACTCCTCTCTCTGGCTGCAAAAGCTCTCCCTAACTTGTTTTTTTTCCTTCTTAAATATGTTATCACAGAGGTGCTGATTGGCTTGGCCTTGGCCAGCGGCGGGTCCGTCTTGGAGCCGGCTGGCATTGGCTCTATCAGACACAGAGGGAGCTTCTAGCAGCTTCTCACAGAAGCCACCCCTGTAGCCCCCCAGCTACCAAAACCTTGCCACGCAAACCCAACACACCATGCTATAGCAGCTACTGCTATCAGCCTCATTTTAATTTTGAGGAATTGGTGACCTGAGCAGTGCTAAACCATGACATAATGGGAGAAAGAAAATTAAATGACTAGTGAGAGAGATGAAAAGCTACTGAGGGAAGTGTTCTTACAGAGCACTAACTTTTTACAAATGCTAAATGCAGAAGGTACATACATTTAGAAGTACATTCCCCAAACCAGACTAGAAGGCCAGTAGCTAAATTTTTTTTCACCACAAAAAACTCATTGTTAAGTGTAGAACCTCATTTGTGACTCCAACAACTCCTTCATTAGGTGACCAAGGGTCAGAGCTTTGGTTTGTGGATGCTCTGAAACCCTTCAGAAGGGAAATTTACACTAGAAATTTACGCTTTTTTACTCCTATGATTAGGAAACAAATTACGTTAAACAATTCTTCAGTCTTAAGGAGGAGGCTTCTAGTTCTAGTTGTCGAGTGTACGTTTTCTAGTGCTTAATCTCACAACCCTAGTAAATTGCCTTTAAACTGATACAGTCTCAAAATCTGCTGGAGTCAGGTAATTCTTTCCATTTGGCAAGAAAGTGAGAGCACTTTCACATAGCAGGTGGAATCTCAGCAGGGCAAATCTGGTTTCACTTTGATGAGACAACCCGCCACCTGTCTCAGAAGTTACTCTGAGTAGCAACTTGAGTTAAAATGAAACATAAAGATGTTTTAACTTTGCCCCCCAAATACATGAACACATACTGGAGGCCACATTTAACCCTCACAGGATACAAAATTCTACTTTTGTGAACTGTTTCTTTATGTAATGTTAGCTGTCTCCTGTTCTTCACTAGCTCCAAACCCCAGTGCCATAAAGCGCTTAATGGATACCACCAACTCCTTAAAAATACCTGACTTCTTAAATCCTTATTCCTTTGAGTTGTGTGATGGCCTCAAAAACTTTAGAAGCAAATTCAGTTTTTAGCTGTCATAGTAGTAGAAGTAAGTTTGAAAGAAAGAATCACCAGAGCTGGAAAGCATTTTAAAAATTAGCTGTTGGAGCGAGACCAGGGGAGGGCCATGAAGCTGCTCAGAGGGCTGGAGCACCTCTCCTATAAGGACAGGCTGAGAGAGTTGGGGTTGTTCAGCCTGGAGGAGAGAAGGCTCCGGGGAGACCTTATAGCAGCCTTTTGGTACTTAAAGAGGGCCTACAGGAAAACTGGGGAGGGACTTTTTACAAGGGCATGTAGTGATAGGACAAGGAGTAATGGCTTTAAAATGAAAGAGGGGAGATTTAGATTAGATATTAGGAACAAATTCTTTATTGTGAGGGTGGTGAGGCACTGGAACAGGTTGCCCAGAGAGGTTGTGGAGGCCCCATCCGTGGAAGTGTTCAAGGCCAAGTTGGATGGGGCTTTGGGCAACGTGGTCTAGTGGACGGAGGGTGTCCCTGCCTGTGGCAGGAGGGTTGGAACTAGATGATCTTTGAGGTCCCTTCCAACCCAAACCATTCTATGATTCTATGATTCTGATTCTAAATTACTTCTGGAACTGATTTGGGGATTTTTGTTAAGCATTAATTTGGGGGTTTGGTTACCTTAGGTTTTATGAACACTTTTTATTTATTGCACTACAACTGTACCTTGTAAATACTTTGCTTATAAAGATGCCCAGTTCTACAGGTGACACCAGAGTTAAACCACACACTCATCTGAATTCCTCTATATGTAGCTTGGGGGTGCAAGCTGCCTTATTTCATGCCAGCTATTGTATATTATCTATTGCAGACCACTATAAACCAGTAGAACTCAAGTATCACCAAAACCGAAAATCAGAACAAGAGGGGGTTACAGGCATTTTTTTGCATGTTGGCTACAAAGAATAATACAGTTTCTAGCATAATTTATCCAAGCTTTATTTTCTCGTATAAAGTAAGAATAAGGCATGGGTAGGAACGGCTCTAGATCCAGTACATTTAAGAAACAAATGTAGAAATTACATTTGAAAAAATGGAACTGGAGTGGGGGGATGTTATGCCTTTGTCCCTCTTAAATAAAGACTGTACGTATCGGGGAGGAGAATAAGATGTGAAAGAATATAGGCATCTAAATCAGTTCATTTATCCTCCATTTAGCAGTCAACTTGTTATGAGTACCCAGTCACTGTACTAGTCAGGAAAGCTGTATGCTTTCATCTGCAGAAATGCAACCGGAACACAAGAAGTAAAGAAAATTCATCACTAGGGTTAAAGGAAAATCAGCAGGGCGATTACAGAAACTGCCAATGTTAAACACAACTGTTTTTAAAATGCCTAAGAATATTATCAGTCATTTAATATAAAACCAAATTTCTTAAATTCTAAAGAATGTTTTAAAGGGTCCATCAAATATTTCTTTTCTAGCCCTCAGAATTTTTCCTGCTTTTTTCCACTGGTATGAAATCTGATCTTGCATTTGTTAAGTCTCAGTGTCCCGTAAAACAGAATTTCAAATAATTGGGGAAAAAAAAAAGTTAGTAATGTTAGAAGAAACTTTTTAAAACATTTTAACTAAGACTTACATCTATGTCCATTAAAGAATATCACCAAGCCCCATATTTTTCATTTTCCATGAAATGTCAGCAGGTACAGTCAGTCATTGTAAGTGCAGTACAAGGTAATGGTTCCTTGTCTGTGGAAAAAAACAAAAGAAAACAACAACAACAAAAAATTGAATTACTGAGATATATTGCTGTTACAAGATGCAAGATAGCGCTTCAGCATAACATACAGAAGTACTTGCAGCTGCAGAGCAACTCAACAGACTTCTCTGTCCCATTTATCAAAACACTTTCCGTTTCCAGCTTAAAGCAGGTGAAACCATAACAAATATTGCACAAGGACTGTTTATCTGTATCCAAAGCATTTGAATAAAGTGTTTATATAAATCAGTGTAAACTTATTCTTTCTTGACACTTGCACTTTTACAACGCTTCGCTCTGAATTCTGACAGGGTTTGATGTGGCATACCATTTTGTTTCTGTCCACACACTGGTTTTATAGCAAGCAAAGACTTAAAGGTCAAAAGGAGTGAAGTGCAAACACTATTAAAATGAGTTGGGTGGGTCACGTAATCAAAAAATCACATTGTGGATGTTCAATAAACGTCAGAGATGCCTGTGGTTATGTGGAAAATATTGCTGCACAGCGGTATGTCTCGTGGGTGAATGAAGCGGGGACAGCTTCACTACCACAGCAGCAGCCTGTGCAGCTCAGCAGAACACAGGCAATGCGTTCCTAATATTGGAAAGACAGTACTGGAAATGCAAAGACAAAAAGAGCTTCTCCATGTAATTTTTTTTTTTTTTTTTTTAATGAGCCACAAGTAGTACAGCTATGGAAACACAATCATTTGTCCCTGCAAATGGGTAAGTAAAATACAAATTATCCAAAAAGTGTCATTTGGATCATCCAAAACTATGCACGGTAAATCTGCTTCAAGATTAAAATCCAACAATGCAGCTTGCATTACAAGCTGGGCAAGATTTATTTTATAATAACTGAATGCATGACACTCAGAAGAGTTCCGGCATCTACATTATTTGCAGAGTACATTAAAGCTGTAGTAATTCTCTCTTCTAGACACTATTTCCCTCTATGAAGGAGATTGTTCGTCATCAACACATTTTTTGCATGAAAACTTCCTAGCTTTACTCAGCTCCTCTTTCTACCACCAGAGGGAAGGGGAAAGTGGTGATTATTATTGAATGCTTAACTATGCAACAATGTTTCTTCTGAGCAGGTTTTTTTGTCTGTATACTCCCACAGGCAAATAAATAAAGCGACTGGATTTTGTCAGTATTTTTTTTGTACGCCAGGTCACTCTCTTCCTTTAAGAAGAACTTGGACCTTGAATTTGGGATTCTTGCTAACTTCCAGTAATTTATTCCAGACTGATGACTTGTCTTTGCATTGGCCTGGACTTTACAATTCCTACTTGCTAATTTGCTTCCTTGCTCAGATCAAGTTCCCTACCCCAATAAGTTTGTGTAAATAAATTTATCATTTCTTGTAGGATATTCAATATTGGAACTTTAACAACAGCATTATCAGATAATTTCTAGGTATTCATGTCCGTTGGAGAACAAGAACGTATCGGAGAGCCCCATCTGTGTGCGCACAGGGGTGTGGTGGCTCCATTAGCTTTCCAAACAATGGATTTCCTGTGAAGGTAAACTTGCGCTCAAGAACAGCCTGGTTTGGTTTACAGCCTGAAATAGAAATATGGAACATTTTATCTGTGGCTGATAGGGGGAAAATACGATCACCTTTTCAAATAACGACCCTAGCTGTCCTCTTTCTCAGCATTGTCTCTGCAAATGGTTTGTGCACACACTTTCAAAGGACGAGCAGCTAATGAAAGGTCTGCCAGAGAAAGACCGTCTGTAGCACCGGCCTGGCATGTCACATCAAACTCTGCTGAGTTCTGGACACAAATATTTCTGTAAACTAAAACCAGATGAGACAAACACATTTTATTCAATTAAGCTTTCATTAAGATTAATTATTTTATTTTGCCTTTGACCAATTTCTGTGAATTTATGTATGTGAATTTACTGATGTAATCATCAGTAGCTACGACTGAAATAGTTCTTAAATTTCCCGAGGGCATTTCATTGTTATTGCACCTACCAGTATTTGGCACAAATGGAAAAACAGCTAATAAGCAAGCAAAATCGATTTATCGGTACCATTTACTTATCAGCCCGTTCTCAAATCACATGCAACTTGAATGACCAGTTTTTTCCCCCCATTAGCAAGTACCTTAAGAAAAACAATCCACCTCCTGGTGAGTGCCAGATAAACCAGATACTGTATCCTACCTGGAAATTAAAAAGTTATAGGCAGGGCCTGCAGTTGAATTTCATTCCTGTTTCTAGAAACATCGGCACAAAGCAAAGACTGTGGCTATCAAACAAGAAAGAAGTATGACTTTGTATCTCATAAAATAAAATAAGCTCCCCACAGTCATAAAGTAAGTACCAGAGAAGAAATACAGCTTTCGCTTCCACCAGCAGGAACTAGAACAAGCTCTTCTCCTGCAATTGAGGTAAAACATCTACTTGCAACTCTGAAAACGGGCTTTGCTACAGTGATAAATGTATTCAGGACTTACTTTCTTGCTTATTAAAATCCATTATCCCAGGAAAAAAAAAACCTCTAACTGGTTCAAAACATACCAGGCTCTTTGCTGGGAATGAATGGCTGTTGTGAGCACGCTACTCCGTTCTGCCCGTCTGTGTTGGTTCTCTGCCAAATGCCAAGGTTGTTCAAGGTTTTGCTTCTAACGCCCAGCATTCCCACTTGGTGGGAGCTCCCTTGGTGTCCCACTGTAACCAGGAAACTGTCAGCCAGTGGGGAGAAACAAAGCTTTTGTCACTGCACTCTTACCAGGTTTCGGAGCTGGCTATCTATCTCATTTATTAATTTTCTCTGGATTCTTTTGACAGTCAATTACTTCTAACTTTCAAGAAGGAAAAGAAGATTCAATATAGTTAGAAAAGCCAAATCATTTAGACTTCTCTCGAAATTTTGAAAAATGTTACGTTGTGCAATACGAGGGATTGAAACTGACTTTCATCACTAACCTTTCACCTTTCTTGAATTAATATTCAAGTGATGACTTCGTAGCATCTCTGACAAACAACCAGATTTTTTTTCAACTTTGGTAATGTACAGTTACTGGTTTTGAAAAGTCTGATAGTTCCTAGATGAAGTATTTAACCAATGTTTAAGGTAGCTTTCTCTTCCACCAGTTATGCCAGATTAAGCTGACTTGCTGAAGTGCCTTTTAACAATATGAACAGCAGCAGAGCACCGCTCGCCTTAGGACCTGGTTACTACGAAAGGCAGTTACTGATGATTTGGCTGTTGCTGAAAGAGAGCTTTGCTTTCTAAGCAAATCTGTGCTTGACTAGTGTAGTGGTGTTTTAATTGTACCAGTAATAAGCTCTGTACTCTATGCAAGCTTTTTTCAATTCTGAAGTAAAATTTGGATATGAAGCTGGTGCATGTGTGAGATTAAAATTCACCTTATCTAAAACGGTAGCACAAAATATTCATTTGCACAAGGAATCTAGGGAGAAGTGCTTTAATAATTTGAGTTATGCCCAAAAGCATGCAGTATGTGAGGATTCCTCTCTCATAAGGACTCAAAATGGGTTAACCACTTTTTGTGCTTTTCTCTTCCCATGTATACTGCAGGTGGTAGATAGACTGAACTAGAAACACATATAGTCTATCTAGTCTTATATTAGCAAAGGTAAACCAAAACTCATTACCAATTCCACCTAAGTGAACTTACCTTTGCAGGGTGGCCACAGAACAGCTGATAGGTGGCACCATACTTTACCTTCTGTTATGGCTACTTGTCGTGGTTCAGCCCCAGCCGGCAGCTGAGCACCACCTGGCCGCTCACTCACTCCTCTCCCCCCAGTGGGATGGGGAGGAGAATCAGAAGAAAAATGTAAAACTCGTGGGTTGGGATAAGGACAGTTTACCTGGACAGCAAAGGAAGAGGAAAAAACCAACAACAATACTTAGAACATACCAAGCAGGTGATACACAACACAATTTGCTCACCCAACCTGATGCCCAGCCTGTCCCCGAGCAGTGGGCCCTCCTCCCTGGCGAGCCTCCTTTGTCTGCTGAGCATGATGTCATATGATATGGAATACCCCTTTGGCTAGTTTGGGTCAGCTGTCCTGGCTGTGTCCCCTCCCAGCTTCTGGTGAAAATTAACTCTATTCCAGCCGAAAACCAGGACATTACTGCAGCAAAGCAATCTTACACAGTCCACATGGTATATATTTATATCACATTCAAATAAGACTTGCTATTTATTTGAACTCCAAGTTGCCTCCAGGGAAGGGTTGGAGGCAGCTTAGCTCCTCTGCCATTGGAGACACCAGTGATGGTGAAGGATGAAAAGTTTACATGATCTTTTACAAACATATTTTAAAACAAATTATTACTTCCTTTTGATTTTTCTGTTTCCTGTTGATCCTACGGCCAAGTTCCTATGTGATAACAGAAATAGGAGTGCCTGGTGAAAACTGACATATGTAGATACAGCTTAACCACTGAGAAGTCAAAAGCATGTTGATGGCAACACAGATATTGGAGCATCAGGATTTATATAGCAGGTTTTAATCATTCCAGGGTTCCTCTATAGGCACTCCATAAAGGATAGTCACTATCCAGGATGACTTCAAGCCTGTAATAATTACTATGAGCTTTGTAACACAAAACTTGAAAGAGATAAGATAATGCAATTACAGAATTAAAGAATAAATTATATTGTTATGAAGTACATATCCATATATTTCTACATGCTACAAACGTATCAGTAAAAAAACACAGACAAAACTTGAGAAAGATCTGGAGGCATAAGCAACTAAGGAGTATTTTGTAGAGGCAGAGTCCTACAAGCTGACCAACAGCACCTCTTGGAAAGAAATGCACGTGTCCATTGGGCTGACAGAATGTTCTGCTCGCCCAGGAAGAGCGGATCAGCTTCTGTTCCCACCTAACAAACAATGCAGGTCATGTCTCACCTGCCAGTGACTTCCTCCAAGCTCTCTGTGGCAGCCAGCCGTACCTCACTCTCTCAACATCAATACAGCTATAAAGATATATAAAAAACCTTTGACCAATGCACCTCTTGAAATGGTAGGGCTGTTGTCGCGAACAAACAACTTTCATAGAGTTTTAGATATTCTTAATCAGAACGGGCACATTCAAAAGAACATTTCAAATCCCTACTGCAATAGTTTAAAATGTTTCAAAATGTCCACTGACATGAACCAAATAGCTACTATTGCCAGAAATTATTATTGGTGGCTAGTGGAGAGAAACCTTCATGCCATTTTGTTACTCTAAGTGTTGGTAATCTCCTTGCTACAAGAAAGAGAAATATGTGAAGTGGCTGAAAGATAAACACATGAAGTGGCTTCTGTTAGTTTTGTGGGACAATCGTGCAATCTTTCAGTCTTTCAGTAAGGCCAACTGCTCCATTTGGCCAGAGCACCTATCAGCTCCACAAGCACTGTAAAACTGATCTGGATTTCCTGTCCTGATACTTTTTTTCAATCCACTCTTCTCCGACTTATTCTGTCCATATTTTCAATTCCTTTTTGGGTTACCATTGAAATTTCGTGCAAAGTAAATGGTAAAATTCAACTTCATTACTCCGAAAAACAAGTGCACCATGCTATTCTCTAGAAGTGTAGCTGTGCTGGATAACCCACACCTCTGGCAGGGCAGCTGCACAAAACCTGACACATTTTGTACTTGTTAACCTGGCAGGATAAATTCAGTGTTAGAAATACCTTACAAACGTAGATGAATACAGATGCAGTAGATGAACTGGAATGAAGATGTTTCTCCTATCAGCTCTGCTGTCGATTTGTTGTGTGAAGTTTGATCAGCTTTATTAGTCGGTTCAGCATCACCTTTTCCCACTCTCATCTGCAGAATGGCAAGATGACAACTATCTCAAAGGGAGCAAGCCAACATTTGTAAAAAAGCTGTGAGATCATTAGATGGTGGCTCTCGGGGACAGCAATGGGATGTAACAAGTACTGATGCTATAATTTCTTTTTAAAAAATAGTGGACACTGGATTTTTGCCAGAAGTTATTGCAAGGTTTTCTTTTTCTGTTAGTACGGCAAAGTTGTTCTTTTATTGGTGTCTTGGGAGGGGCAGTAATTGCATTGAAGTTTTTTTGTTTTAAAGTTCAAACCTTCAGTGAATGCAGGTGAGCTGCTTTTTTATCATAAGATTTCATCACACACCCTATTCCTGGGGACCCTTTCTGGCTGTTAACAGACCTGTTGGTTCAAATTTCACTTCAGTAGATTTTATATTCTCTGGTCATGCCAACTCTCTTCAACTCTTACTGAGACCCACCCTTTGCAGGCTGTGAGTTCAGGTTTTTATTGAATGGGTGGAATATTTACTCAGCTGTGAGATTCAGATGCCACTTATTTAATAAGCCTCATACAGCGCTCAGTAAAGGACACTTGTATATTATTTTGGAAAGTGCTCCGGGATCCTGCAGGGTGAACAGTTGAAAATATTAGCTGTTACACAGATGGCATTGTGTAATAGACCTCAGGTACTACGGAGTCAGTTTAGAAGTTGAAAGAGAATACAAGGCTACACTTCCCAAAATGCTGCTGTGGGCACACCAAGGGAAAACTGGCAGAAAGGTGGGCACAGAATAACATAAGTATAATCCCAGTGTTCATATAAGTGTGAATGCCGCCGAGCTCCATGTAGCTGTTTTCACGTGGCACACCATGCACGATTTAAAATAAGCTCTCACAAATTAAAAGATCAGGTAGCACAGAAGGCTACCCAGCTTACTTCCAGCTAATGGCATGCTATTGGCAGTACTTTCCAAAAAAAATTGGTCCTACTCTTTGACATCAAGAGGAAGATATGGCCCAGAATCCACACTGAGGGTGTGAGTGACAAATAGTTTAGAAAAGTTTTGCACCCTGTGCCCATGCAGAATTGAGGAAAACTGGTAGAAAATAATATTGTTTGGTAAATCGGCTGACTAAGAAACTATTGGACAGCAGCATAGGCACCAGTGTCCAAAGCTGGCCCCGTGAAATAGTGCAGAAGTAGTGCAACTATTCTGGAAGGATGTCCTCCAGCATCCAGTGCTCTGCCTGTACTCTTGGCATTCTTTGTGTCTGCTGAAAACAGTGCTGGAGGGTCTACAGTTCTCTGTAAGTTGAGACTAATAGAACTATTGTAAAGAAATATACTTGTTCTGCTTCTGCAACACAGAAATATATCTCATATTTCTAAGGGGCACAGGAATTGTACACTAGATACTTTATAATAAGAAGGTTCTGCAGCTAGCAGTTACCAAATAACGTGCCTCCCACAGCAAGCGTCTCCATTCAATTTTCAGTAATTAAAGGCATTTAATTAGTGAAGTATGAGAGTCTATATCCCTGATCAACCTTGAATTTCATTGCTTTAACAAACTCAGTTGGTTGAAACTGGACCTCTGGATCTCTGAAGGAAACTACAGTATGTCAGCAAATTCTTCAGGCTGCCACCTTCTGCCCAAAGTTTACTGGGCCAAAAAAAGAAGCTAAAATCCACTCTCATAAAGGCATAAAATTTAACTCATGAGGCAACTAGGAATGACAGAGTTGTTTAATATCTTAAATGTGAAATACAGTTTGTCATGTGGCAGGTTTGATGGTAAAACTCAGCTATATGACTTGCTTCCTGTTAAACACTATCTTGTTCAGAATTTGTAAACAAACTATTGCATGATTGTCTCGGATGACTCATCAAACTATTGAAAAAGTGTACACGTGTGGATCAGAGTTAATATTTATATACTGAGTGCATGTAGTAAGAGTGTGACCAACTCTACAAAGCAAAGTAACCCCACCTGCATGCTCCATGTGTCACTTCGTTAGCTGGTGCCTGGATTATTGCCACGCGGACTGCAGCGCTAATATTCCCTGAAGCTCTCGCTGGCAGTTGTAAAGCATGATGTAACAAGTCTTACCTGGGTGGAATGCTGCCCAGCTCTGAGGTAGTTTGCTTGGTTTGGTTTTGACTTCTGCATAAAAAATTTGCATGTTGATTTTTAACCCAGTAGTTAAACACTCAGGCTGAGCCTACACCTTTTCCTGTTTCTTCTCCAGGCTCCTTGTATAAAGCATTTACTCAGCTTCACTTTGCTTATTTTACAATCTTTCTTTGTTTCAGTTCATAGAAGTTCACGTTTACTTTGAATGCTGCTGAATGTTCCTTCTAAACGTGCACAATTTAAGGGACTTTTCATTTATAGAGGTTACTCGCCCACCCTAGCCATTGCTGTTATGCTTACATGGAGTATTCACTATTGAAATATTCAGTGTTCTCATACTATCCACGGAATAAGCTATATGAGGCACTTCTAGGGCATATACTGTTTTCATAATCCCAGTTCTTACCAAAGAAGTAATATCGGACCAAATTCAATTGGGAACTAGGCCTAAATTCAAATAGGAAAAAACACAGTTCTACTTTGTGTTACAAACGTCTCTTTATCATTTAATTCTGTAGAGAGATTATTTTGAACGTTTAAATCATTGATTATTTTCAAGGTAAGACTACAAAGGACGTACAAATCTTCAAACACCTATTAAATTTATATCATTGTCAATAAACAGAAAGACAAATCCTGGATCACTGCCTCATTTGGTCTAAATAGATAGAGCTTCTGTGAAATCAGCAGACTTACAGATTTCCACCAGTTCAGCATCTGACAGACAGGTATACAGGAATATACAGAAAAATACAGAAATTAAATGTTTCCATGCAATAGAAGCTGTGGCATTAACTGTTCAAAAAGCTACTAAATAGTTTATATTGTCAAAGGGCAAAAGGGTCTAATTTAGCAGTAACGGTGAAAGGCGAAAAGACAGATTTCCATCTGGAGAAGGATTCAAGTTAGCTAGGACTCTTTGGTCTGGAAAAGAGAAGCAGCTGACAGCAGCCAGACTTAAAGCAAAGAAGAAAAGGGGTTCTTCATGTGACAGGTGGTGGACCTGCGCAATTCCTGGCCACAAAGATGTTGTAGATAGTAAAGCCTACATGGGCTCAGGGAAAGATCTCCTCAGGGTTACTAAACACCTCAGAGCCACATTCAAGGAGTGGCAGAGCTGAAACAGTCGGACCGCAGGAATGTATTGGGGGAAGTATCATACCTGCTTGCCTCGTACTTATTCTTCCCCAGGCATCTGTGCACGGCCAGCGCTGGATGTGGAGCACTGGGCAAGCTGGGCCTTTCGTCTGCCCCAGTACACCCAATACAGGTTCTTAGGTGAAAGAAAAACATCACTGATGCATTTCAGAGTCAATGAAGCCTGTCCTCCTCCACTCCATGTAATATTAGCCTTAACCATCTCTCCTGACTATTCTTTACTACCAAATAAAACGGGGTTTCAATTTGTTGTTAAATCAGCCCTCACAATCATGGCATGGCAAAAATTGGAAATTCTAATTTTTTAACCAGATAAATTACCTTCAATTGCCAATTTGAACTACCAGCAAATACCTAGCCTAGTAGTCTCACACCTTTACAGTCTGGCTAATTGATTTCTACACAACCCCTAAGAGTTAATGATACTTTATATGATACGCAGAACACATAACAGTTCAGTATTAAAATGTGTCATCACCTTGAGTTTATCTTGGTTATATTATTCATAACTGAGTTATGCAATTACGCAAACACTGACAAAAACTTACATGGTGGTGTGGTCTTCATGCACTGCCAGGAGAAAAAAGTGAGGGAGGATAAATAATTATTCTAGGAAAGTTTTGGGTTGGTTTGTTTTGTTTAAATGAACTGGGACTGATTTTTCAAATTGCTTCACTTGTGAGGTGACTCCATCATCACAAGTCCCGCTGCAGAGTGTTCTGGGGAAACCAGAAACACACTAACGGAGACTAATGGGCTTGTCTGCAAGGGGTAATCAGTGCACAATAAAGCAGGAGATAAATTCAAAGTGTGCTAGCCAGCTTGCAATAACTATTATGCTGTATTTCCACATGCAGGAAAAAACTAATGTCATAGTAACTTATACCTGACAACTTAGGCTTTTCCAAAGTTCTAAATAAATGACAAGACACTGCATGAAACATCATGGTCTCTCCTTTCCAGCTGCTACAGACCTTATCTCTATTGCCTAAAAATCACCTTTAGTCACATAAAGACTTTCCCCCCTCATACACAGAAAAGCTTGTAATTGCCTAGACGAGGCACTGGGTAGAGGTAATTTTAAGAGGAAATTCCACATATAAGGAAGAAGCATTTTTCTTTGAAATACATATGAAACTATTAATTGTAAAGTTCAGGGGGCTGTGCTGGGTTTAATCGGAAGAATTCACATGTCTTTAAAAGGCATTGAGCTTGTCTACCACCATAGACCGTTCTTCTTCCACAAGTCACATATCCATACACAAACACCGTGGTTCTTTGGTTAGTAGTCTGGGGGGAAGAGAATAACAAGAACATCTAGCAACAGCACCACACTGAATTTACATCACTAGGAATATGTAGAAAGAGCAGATCCACAAAGTCAGTCTTTGTGGGTGAACTTGCCTCTGCAGCTCTGGGTGAGTTTTCAGGGGAGCTGCGGACTCAGGATCTGCCTTCTGACAGTTTTATGAGATGAACAATTTCCATTCAGCATGTGTGCTCGGACACACATGCACTCTGGATAAACAGATCTCCCATAGACTCTATGGTATCTCTTGCAGGTATCATCGAAATAAAATGATCAACTCAAAATAAAGACAACACGAGGTTGTGATGATACTGTGGCAGATTCAGTGGTCTGCCTGGTCCCCATACCATCGTATGTTCCTGAACAGTCCAGACACAAGGACGAACAAAACAAACTGTGAATTCAAATCTTTGCCCTTCTTCTGGTACAACCTGATATGGACCATAATCTTATTTATAACTATAAAAAAATTAAAGCCATTTCAGTAATT
Organism: Grus americana; assembly: GCF_028858705.1. Taxonomy (NCBI): domain Eukaryota; kingdom Metazoa; phylum Chordata; class Aves; order Gruiformes; family Gruidae; genus Grus; species Grus americana. The sequence goes on from NC_072856.1 coordinate 26,733,027, forward strand.
TTACCTTCCAGTCAGTGTCCATTTGCAGGTTAGCTGTCAAATAAAATCAGTTTTACTGAGCAGACTTTGTTAAAAGACGCTGTAGAAAACAGCACTAGATCTTTACTATTTAAATGGGCTTGGGTAACCTTTGTTCTTGCTCAGACTGTCAAGTAGAACAGGAACTGACAGGGATGCAGTGCTATAAACCTGATTTTTATATATATCCTTTTAGCAATTCATAGCCATAAATTACTTATAGACACTTCATCTTTTGATGGTCCTTTGTATGGCCCAGAAAATCCTTGTTGTGAAGAAGCATGTGGCATGCATAGAGACAAGGGCAAAACACTGTGGCTTAAACACTATTGAGTGTCATTGCATTCACCACATTTGGCAACATCTTTCAACAACCTGGGTTACACCATAGCCTGTAGCATTAGTTACTAGACGGCGATTATGTTTCCTACAGTGTCTTAATGTATTATATTATATTAACATATTAATTTGCATGAAGAAGACAAAGAAGGTCTCATTGCCAAAAAAAAAAAAAAAGATAGAGGTAGTAAGCAAGAAGAGAAAATGGTCACAAACTGCTGGGTCAGAAACAGGAGAGATGAAATGCACACAAGGCAGAACTCTACCTGAAAAGCCAGAGCTACGTGTAAGAGAAAAACTTACTTCAGGGACTAATTTAAAATCAGGCACCCAGGCGGTGTTAGTTTGGGGAGTCGGAAGTCCTGGAACAGAGACAGTATATCAAATTTTCTTGTATGTACACTAAAATAAACCATAAGCAACTTTGTATAAATAATTTCTGGCTTTCTCTAGCATACATGTTAATTATTGCAAGTGTTTTTAATTAATCAATCATTCAGAATTTTCAATCTGGAATACACGCTTTGTGCAATAATAATGGAGTTCTACAGAAGCTGAAGCTTTCAACCACTCTAAGTTGAACGTTAAAAGGTTGTGTTCCATTTTAATTTATTGTTCAGGGTTTTGCCATAATTTTGTGCAAACAAGCAATGAGGGACCACTAAAATGCAACTAGTCTTGCTGGCACAACTCTACAATGAATTTAACATAAAGGTCTGTTCCTCTACTGCTAATTTAGTGAGGTTATAAGCTGAAAGCAGAAATAGATTTTAATGAGATAATGGCAGAGTTTTACACTGCTTTTGTTTTCTGCTGCTGAAGATCTGGGGGAAAATATTCCACCTACGTGATCGCATTTAATTTGATTTCTTGAAGATCTTTTATTGAATAAAATCGCACATGTTTAAAAAGAAATGTTAGCAAACTGGAATCAACAACAAACAGACAACTGAAGAAATGCAAAATAAATCAAGTGAGGGAAGGCTGGGCATTTGATCCAGGGGCAATAGGGGTTTTGGGGAGACCTAGGAATTTAAGGTAATAGGGCAAGTGTGCTTCTAAAGTGTTTTCACTAAAATGGTCTGGAGGAAAGAACGGACATTGTGATAATTGAGGTAAAAAATCAATGCTGTTGAGATGATACGAAGCAATTTACACTTTTCTCCTAGTAGTTGATTCAGGATGCCTGCAAAATCTGATGGATTTCACTTGAAATGTTCATATCTGGAAGATTCTCATTGACAAAATAGGTAGGCCTTTTCTTCTTTTTATCTTTCTTTCTTTTTTAAACTATGTTTAAATGTACCCATATTTGCTTTCCCTTTCTCCTGTACATTTCATATAGTTAATGTTTCTTGTAACTGAAGCAGGCACTTTTTAGCTGCTTCTCTGTACAGTCTCTGGAAAAACAGTGACCTAATGAAGCTCTCTAGACTTCGCTGCGGTTACGTAACCATTATTATTAGCCTCAACTGCAGTCCACTTCCATAAGCTATTTTATCATAGACTGATAATTTCATAGTTCCCTACAAGCAACACATAAGCAGCAGATTGGGACTTTGCAGCAAATAACTATTCGACCAAAACACTAAAGTTTGATGGCAATTACATCAACAGTAGCACACTACAAGGCAGCCACCTCTTATGATTTTAAAGTATAAACTGCTATCTGCGCAATAGGTTTTGACACATACGTTAAATAACATCTTTTGAGAAGCTTTCTTGTTCTAGCCTAGACATGACTTAAAGACTAAAATCCAGGTAACAAAAACAATGTTTCAAAACTCTCCACCTATTGGTCAGAACTGAGGTTATTGCCTGTCAGGTATGAGGTGCCCATTTATCTCATGTTGGTATACGAGTCGCGATCTGATCTGATAGTACACAAGTAAGCTGCAATTTCCTTACTCCTATTCGCTTGATTTCTTTTTGCTCGTTTTAGGTCTGGAACTGGCAGCTGTACCTACGGCACTCAGGATTTGTTACTGGTTGTGGAAATGAAGCTGTCCGATGTAGCGCTGTACCTGTAATACTTCACAGACTGAATATTACCAACAAAATTTTCTGCAGAAATTGCTCAGGGCAAAATCAAATTCTCACTTAGTACAGGATCTTAATTTCACTCCTATGCGGGCAGTTGTGTGTGGTCTCTGGGATATATGAAATACAGTGATTGCAAACTCTGCTGGAAAAATGGCTCTGTATGCTCCTGGATTGAAAATGAGGAGCATCCCTCATAATCAGGCCCCCCAGAGAGCACTTTTCTTCTCTGCTGCGTCTCATTATCTGTCACTCAATTATAAAAGACTTCTATCCTCGATTTCTTGCAGTTGTATTTATTTAGGGATGTAAGAAATTCTCCACAAGTATGTGATTTAGGGTCTTGCTTCTGAAATGCTGACTTTAATTCATTGTTGGTATTTCTGAAAAAATTTGGCTGAAAATCTAGGATGAAAGAACAATTTATCCTGCTTTTTTCATTTCTGTTCCTATTGGGTTTTTACTAGAAGTATTTCCATGCCAAGTGTTTATAGACTTCTATTCAGATGGTCCCGACATTATTGCCCGCTATTTTTTTAAAAATATTAGCTACTAGTGAAAGGTCATTGAGAATAAAATAAGCAAAATAAGATTTGTATGACTTGTAAGCCATACGGCCTTTTCATTGCATGAACTGTAGTGCAGAATAACTTTACATGGCTCAGAAATAAATTTTCATCTCAATCTGTAACAAGAGAAAGATTTCTTGTGTATGTGACATAAATGTGAACATTTATATGAAAATTTATCAAGGCTGATAAAAGCGCAGCTGAATTTTCACTGTGGCTATGAATTAATTTTATGAAGTTTCAAAAAGAGAGTATATTCTTCCCTTCCCTACTAGAAAAATCAAGTCTTTTTTTAGTTCTGCATTTAAAGGGTAATTTTCTCAATTACAGAGGGCCAGACTGAAAGGAAAGTGGTCAGGATGATGGCAGTCACCAGCAGCTACAAAACTAAAGAACTGGCATCAGCGAGAAGAGTGCTCAGACTGAAAACAAGCGAAAAGGAAGAAACATTAAGGTAGAAGACATTGTATAAAGGAGAACTTGGAGACATGGAGAGTGATACCTTGAAGAAGATGAAGTCAAGTCCTTGTAAATGGAGGTCAAACCACAACCTGAGTGACTAAAAATTTGTATGAGACATTTTGATTAAGATAGAGGTAAATTTGAAATAAAAAAGAACGACAGGCCTCAAAGTTAACTACTGAAACACTGAGTATTAGATCACATGAAAAAAATGAAAAATGAGCAGTTCTGTGAGCAACAGAATTCCTGGTGTCTGGTTTCCTCCAAATTTGTGTCTTGTGATTTCATTTTCTGTTGTCCAGGAAAATGTGAGAACCCTGAAGTTTTTCCTGGTGTTGAGCATTAATAATAATTCATAATTGTGCATTCACTGCAGGGAGAACATGCTGCAGCCATTCCAAAAGTAAAGGCAAGTGCAGATCTTTCTTCTTCAGCTGGTCATCAGTCTTCATGAAACCTGCAGGAACATGGTATTTCAAAGACTTTCAATCTGTTATCACTGAGGTTTCAGTTTACCAATGGGTTCAAAAATGGGTCATTAGATTTAGATGCACACATAAACATACACATAACTGAATCAAATAAGCCTTAAGAAACAAGACAAATTGGGTGGAACAAATCCCAGAGGAAGAAGAGCTGTGGTTATTGAGTGGAAAGGAGATGAATGAGGCAAGACAAAGAGAAAGCTGACTTTGTCATGGCTTCAGGACAAATGGTAAGAGAGGAGGTAAGATGTATTGAGACAGCATTTAATAGAAAGAGAACTGGGAAGAAAGCAGAAGAGAGTGATTTATTGGAAAGCAGGACAGGAAGGGATAGGATGTGAAAAGACTGGCTGGCAGGTTCTGAAGAAGGAGGGGGAAGAGGGAGCTGTGGCTCCCCAATGACAGAAAGAGAGGTTTGAAGGCAGGGGAGAGCTCAGTAAACTGAAGGAGGAGATAATGAGATAAGAAGAAAAGTGAGCATATGCAGCAATGGGAGATACAGTAGTGCCATCTGACTGAAGGCAGCGGGCGCAGGCAGCCAAGGCCAGAGATGTGGATGTGGGGAAAGGATAAGCTGACATAAGGATGACCTGTGTGAAGAAAATTGAGTAACGGGCATTAGATCACTTCTGCCTTACAACCGTGTGCCAGGGCTTGAGGAGGAAGGCTGGAAGGGGCTGGCAGGCCTGCTCAGCTATTCTGTGCTGTGGATGCTGCCAAAGGGGCAGGTGGAGCATAACTGGTAAATGCTTTGTTCACGAGAGAAATATTGAATTATGTCTGGTAATTATACAGCAAGGGAACTAAAGAGAATGATGTGTCTGTGCATCAGTGTCTCTGGGAGTACCGATTAATGATTGTACCAGTCAAAGCTAGTTGTGAACTCTCCAACAAGATTTCATCAGAGCAGGCCGGTATCAGCACCGGGATCAGCATCTTTGATGAATTGTGGGGCGGGATTCCAGGGGACCACCAGGCACCCAGCCCCTGTAGGCAAGCGAACCAGCTGGCTTGGGGACCTTGAAATTCTGAAGCCACAGGGCAACCCAGAGGGCAGACCCATCCCAGCGATCCAGACCTGGGAAGAGAGCAGGCATTGAACAAAATTAATATGATTGTGAAAGTCACAGCTGCTGTTCAGGAGGTGGGCAGCACTGAGCCCAGTGAGCACCATACCAATTTCATCCAGCAGCTGCCAGGGATCATACTTCATTCTAGAAATCCCATGTGTTGGCATTTGCAAACTATCTTTTCAACAGAAATTCCAGCTTACAGGAAACATCAGAAAACCATATCTTTCTCAGTCTGAATAAAATGTATCTGCATTTCTAAGATTTGGCCAACTTTGCTTGCCACATCAGTTTGCTACTTGCAGGATCATAGGTTTCCTAGTTATGTTGAGTCATTAAAAGGTTTTGGCACTTGGCAATTTGTGCATCATCCTCCCACACATACCACTGATTTGATAATGGACATCAAATCTTTCTGCCATGACTTGAGTCTTCTGAAATGAAGTTCATGTAAAGGGGAAGAGACCCTCTGCCTGATTCTGGGCCATATCAGCAAAAACGCAGAACAGACGCCACTACAAACTGAGTCAATAAGCTGCAAATATTCATCACTGATGTTTAGTGAGTGAATATTTGAGAAGTTTCAAAGATTTCAAACCACATCTTAACAGCACTTCCATTTCACCATCTGTAAACGGGGAACAGGCTTCTATACTCTGAGAGGTAATGCCAATACTTTTACTGTATAGATAGGCCAGAAAATGCCTATGGGTCTTTTCTTGGAAACAGTATGGAGGAGAAAATAATTCTTCTTTGTTTGGACACAGCTTTACTAAACCCCAAACTTTCTGAACATGCAAAAGACGACACAAAATGAAAAAGTTACTTTTCTTATAAAAGCTTTCTTCAGCTGATTTGTCCTTCCTCTCCCTATTTATAGTATCCTGTTGCTCTACTTTCTCTGTCATGTTTCCCTGTCCTGAGGTTACTGGAATGTCCTGTCCTTGACACAATCAGAGGTTAGCCACAGTGACGTTACAGCCTGCACGAGGACGATAAAAACCAGATTTGCTTCCCTGTCAGCCACCGCTGAAACACAGATGTTGAAAACTGTTTAAGATCATAGGGTTTGTTCCTTGTAGTGACAAGCTGGCAGGAGCTGCTCTCCTTGTTACTCAGCAGAAAGAAGTTAGCTGCTTTTCACACGATCTCTCCTTGCTATCGTCTTAGCTGTTCTTTCAGTATCTTTCTGACATAGACCAAGTCTAAAATGCTATCTTATTATGTCACATGTTGTAATTTAGAAAGAAGTATTTCTATTACAAGAAAAAAATGGCCCTCTTAATCTGTTTTTAGGTTGTAAGCACAAAATGGAAAATATACAAAAAATATTCAACCCTTAACTGTGAGTACTATATAACTGTAAGCTTATCTTTACTAGTACCATTTAGTGCCTACCATTATTATCTCACATTTCAGGTATCTTCTAGATATAAAAAAATTCCCTATATTATTTATGTGTATAGTGTTATGCATAGATGAGCTTTGGGCCAAGGGGTTTATAGCAAGTTTCTCGTCTATGTCAAAACAGAAATAATGACCATGCGTACAGTCCCTTGCTCAGAAAGGGCCACCTGAAAGAGATCAGTTTGCCAAAATAACCACTCGTGCTTTCTCTCTTGGGTCTCAGTCGATTCTAGTGATGAATCTGCAGCTCCAGATTTCACACATATAGGAGACAGGTGTTTAGCAGAGACAAAACCAGTATTTACCAGAGGTTAGATAGCTCAGAGGAACACACAATGCTGGATGCAGCCTTGACAATCTTTTTCAGTACACAGCCTTGGATGGGGTAACTTTCCAAGGAAGCCATACTGGCAGGTCAGTCGAGAATGCTCTGAGAGAGATGCGACAAGTATAACTAGACTAATGACAATGACTTTTTCAACTGTAATTGGACAAAAGTGTTCCACCTGCCACTGACTCTGCTGTTTTTCTTCCTGTTCCCAAGCAGTGTGAATCTTGTAGTCAATAAATAGATAGGACTGTACAGATCTTTCATCTGCAAGAAGCACGCACAGCTGTGCAGGAAGTGGAGGTGGAACAATATAAAAACCCCAGCTAAATACAGCTAGTACTATGGACATTTGGCTAAACTGGGTTAAGTTCCCCGAAGAAAGTCACAAGTAACTTTTAACAAGTCTGCAAAATTAAACAGGGAATAGATGACCGCACAAGCCAGTAGCAATAAAAGTTAGCAGTTGTGTGTAACTATGACATTTAATAAACAGCACGTTAGAAGAGAATGTGATTGCTAAATATATTAGTGTCACACCTGCTACTGTCTGTATTGCTTTTCTCCTTGTTTTCAAGATGACGTTAATGGTATTATCTAGAAATAGATTAAACCAGAGAAGTCCTTTACCTACAAATAGCATGCGCACGCACACACAATTCTGCAAAAACACCTTGCTCACGCTGGTCTGAACAAAAGGAAAGATGTATTGTGTAATGGTGGAGAGGATGATGGTGACAGTTGGTGATTGCTGATGCTGAAATATGGTTTCACATAACCACAGACCTGTGACAGCAATGGTACAAGCTTCTCTTCAGACCTTGCCGTTACTGTTCTTCTACACTGATCTGCATGAGATAACTCTGCAGGTGAAAGATAGGCCTATAAACCTTGCCATCTTCTTTCCTTGGTTACCAAATGTGATCTTGATACTACTTCTAGTTTTTAGCCACTAGAAAATGCATTGCATAACCATATGACAAGACAAATATGTGCCCTCAAGTAATCTAACCTGCTGGAAGAAAATGTAGCAGTTGAGAACGTACTGAAATATTTTGCAGCAGGGATAGGGAGCCATTCCCAGCAGTTGGCAAAAATTGCTCAGAAAAAAAAAGCAGGTTTTACTTTTAATCTTGCGTGTATCTTCTCTGTCAGCACTTTCTGTGATTCTTCTGCGTAGTTGGGTGTCACATTCAGGTCCACCCAAGATTCCCTAGTCATTCTCTGATAGCCACCATTGTCAGAAGCTGTGAATCTCTTTAACGCTAAGTTCCTCCTTAGCAATATTATTCTCTTTTCCAGAATCATACTAGAGGTTTGCATTTCAGGTAGCTGATGCTTCAAGAATGACTTTCTCCTTCATTAAAACAACAGTAACATTTGCCCGTTACCCCAGTTTGGGGCAGTTCTGAAATCTGTCCTCCCTTTCTCCTTCCTACCCCGTTCAGCCCTCTTGCTCTCTTTCTGAAATTGCAGCAAGCTGCGTTCAGAATCCATTAGTACGGGAGAAGCGACCCTTGGCCTGCTGCACTCTGCAGCAGCCTTAGAAGAAAACCTTTTTTACCCAATGCAGCGGTCAGCCAGGTTGTGCTCATTCATAAGCGCAAACAACCCGCACCCCTCCACAACCCCAGCGTGGGGCTGAGGAAAGCAGGGCAGCACAGTTCACGTCAGAGGCGTAGCACACTCTGTCTCTCACAACGACAGGCGGGTTGTCAAAGCGCAGGATGCCTGGGCTTTGGTGGCATGCATCTGATCAGGAAAACACACCGGCGTTTCATCTACCTGCCATCCGCCTCCTGCAGAAATGCTGAGATGAGCTGCAAATGCAGCATTCGTACTGGTGCAAAATTCTTCTTAACCTTTGTCTCATTGACATTATGCTGTGCTAGAAAAATACTGTATTTATTTTACAGTTTAATTCTAAAGGAAGTCAGGAAAAGTTTCCTGAAGAAGCACAGATACGCCTTCATTTTCAAAAGCTGTAAGAGCAGTAAGTTCTTACTTGTTGGAACAAGTAATTTTTCTAGATCAAAATGCTGTCTATTTTTATTACTATTTTAATTATAATGCAAACAGAAGATACTCAGATCTAGAAAGCAGATAAAATATTTCAACCATTACAAAGTAGCAACCTCAATTCATTACTTTTGAAATAAATACAGCTCTTTTATCAGATCATGGCATATGGCAGTAGTGACATAAGATGTTCATTAGTAGTTAAAGTTTAGGAAACAGCAAAAGTATTAAAGTAAAAACATCCTATGCTAAATGAAATGTCAAAATTCTGAATAGAACTCATTCAAAACTAGTTTTCATTTTATTCAATTTTCCTGAAGAGTATTTACTGAAATTTGTAAGTTCCCAAAAAATGTTCTTTCAAAACATTTTTCTGCTGAGCTGTTTTAATTACACTTTCTGGCCAATTCTACTTTTATAGACTTCTCTGGTATTTTACTTCACAGATCCTTATGTGAAGTGTCACATCCTGGATGGAAGTGCAGAAATCCCCATGTAGCTTTCTAGTTGTATTGAAATCAGCTGATCCAAACTTAGAGGTTAGGCATATCACTAGACGCTCAACAGCATTTTTTGCCTCTTAAAGGGAAATGATCAGTAGCAGCTCTTGCCTCATGCCCCCAGGTCCTGGGGAGCAGCTACTACCTACAGACACTTCTCTGAAGATGGTGAAGCTCCCAGCCCTTGGTTCTGTAGCAACTCTGTTCTGTAGCATTTGAAGTATGCCTCCATACTCCCATCAGCATCCATCTTAGAGGCAGATGACCTGTACTGGAGGTAAACTGAGGCACAAAGTAGTTACCTTTCTGAGGTGGTAAACAATATCCTGCAATTCCAGAACTCTAACAATATTACTGTTCTCTTTGGAAGAAGATTTCTGAATTTGGTATCCCTTGCAGCTGGAACAGAGATGTAGTCTTCATATCTTCCCTAAAAAGTGTACACAAGCTGACCAAACAGTAAACATAAATGTCAGGACATGTGGCAGACGAGATGGGATTCAGGAGACGTACTCCTGCCTACTTGTGTCTATCTTCCTGCCCCTTAATACCCAGCCAATGTGGGATGTCAGGAAACTAAACAAGCTCCAGACATAATCTGAGCACTAGGCACTGTCTCCAGCATGGGACAACCCACGCTCCTAGGACTGGCAGTCTGACTGACTGTCCCTTGAGCAGGGCAGAATCTTCTTTACAAAACGACATTTAAATTGAAAAAAAATCATTCATTGATCCCCAAATAGTTGCCTGCGAACATTTTAGCCTCTACAGATGTGCACCAATCAATGTCTGGACTCCTGGAGGTCTTCAAGTGGCCTCAGTGCTCCCAGATTCATAGGTATGGAAGCAGCAAGCTGTGCCAGAGCTTGGCATAGCCTGACAAGCCTGAAGCCATGGGTCAGGGTCCTAGATTTCACAGCAGTCTCACAGGGCAGACCAGAGATACGCAGTCCTGTGGACTCCTCGTCTATCTGGAGAGCCATATCAACAAGGAGTAGAGAAGCCCAGTGGTTTTAAGCCTCGGGCTGTTTTCAGGGAAGACAACCACAATCTCAGCAGCCTTAGCAGCAGCTGAGTAGAACTGACATCCTTGTCCCTTATAGAGAAGTGTATCACTATGAAGGTTTTCAGTAGCCCTGCTTCTTTGACTGGGATATGTCTCTCTGAATTTTTCTACATTTTGAGTAACTATGCTGACAAAACTAGTTTATAGTTTAAACCAAGCCTCGCTCCTAGGCAAAAATATACTGAAGTAATCCCAAGAGTTCAAGGAACTCATTCGCTGGATGACAGAGTTACCAAAGACTCTGTGTGTGGCTGCGCTTTTATCATTTTTAGGCAGGTTCTCTTGCCTTCGTAAAGATCACTGCAGCTTCTATTTAACGTAATGACCTTTACAGAAACAATGGTGGGATTGCATAAGGGCATAGAAGCATTCTTGCCTTTAACCATTTTGGGAGAGCCTTGCAATAGACAAACTCACCAATCTGAAGAATAAAAGATTAAGATGATGCAAAGTAATATTAGCATAACAACATTCACCATTCTGTGTCCTCAAAACTATGTTAATACGCTATGTAGCATTTTCGCCAACTCATGGTAAGCTAGGGAAAACATTATCCTCACTATGAGAAGAGGATACCAGAGTCACAAACAGAGCTGAAGGGATCTTTTCCACAGAAAGTCTGTGGAAAAAAATGACTGGATGGCCTGGATGGCCTGAAGTTTTATTCTTAGGTAGTGCACTACTAGTTTGGGACTTTACAACATTTAAAATAGCATTTTATAATGTTCCACTATGATGTCACTTAATTACATCATTCAGGATTTGTGAGAGCCTCTGTATAAATGCAGCAGCATTAGGCCAGCAATTCAATCATCTCTCTCAGACTTAAGAAATTTTGGTTTTGCTAATTGCTCATTCAGCAGGTAATTTTTTTCCATGATATTTCATGTAGGAGAACATGAAGAACAAAGCCACACATTTAAGACAGTCAGTTATTCTTTCTGTATTTTCTAATAACTGTACATGAGATGATTGAGAATCTATTGCACTGCTTCCATACCAACATCATTTATCATTTACTTATTTGGCTCAAGAATTAACTAGCTTTCAGTTTATAACATCTCTATTACGTTTACCAGTGTACAAAGATGAAAATGTTACTAAGACCTAGATGGACCGACAGCTCCTGACACTTTGAGTCTTTGCTGTGGTAGGAACAGCAGCAATACAACTCCAGAGTCACCCTGTTGGTATTCCAGTTTACTGAAGCCGAAATAGGAGTCATACTTCCTTCTGTCAACTGCGCCCTTGGTCATCCACAGGGTTTTGCCCTCCCAAGAGTGAGAGGTTGTTTTGTTACCTGACTTTCTGCTGGGAGAGGACATTGCCTTACGAACTGAAAGCCCACTGAAGAATGCCCTCCTTGGTTGCCCTAGCCCTGACCCTGGTCAGGCCCCAGGAACTGCAGCACTGGTCTTGTTTTTGTGCCCTGAAAGGCAGGGAGTTGATGTAATCCATGCTACAGTCGCTTCCGCTCCTGGGTGAGGTTTTACTGCCTTGGCCTTGCTCTATGGCTTATGTTGACAGAGGCTGGCTTAAACAAGGATTACATACAGTTGTGCCTCAGTGTGACTATTCACACATACAAGAAAGGTGATGAAAAATAAATGAAGAGTGCACTGTAGTTATTTTACTTTGTAATATATTTAAAAGCAGTCTCTCACTGCTGTTCCCATTTTCCAGATTTGACTGGAAGCTGGGACCTAATTCTCCTCCGCTTTGCATTTAACAGGGAAAAATGCTACTATCATGATAAGGTAGGATTCTGCAACTCCCAGTTTTTAAATATGTAAATACAAGGGCATCGCTGAGAATCAGACCTAGACAGCAAGATTTTTAACTGAAATCAAACGAGCTATGCTGATTTACCCAACCTGGTTACCTAGATTTGGTCTTTACTAGAAGCTTAATGTGCTTCATGTTTGAACTTCCCAAAGAAATCTGACAGTAACTGACTGACAAGCCCACGGCTGCATAACGAAGCAGCCTGCACTTTTCATTTGAAATTATATTTAATTAAGAAAAGCAAATTCTTCATTCATATGAGCTAGCCTAAAGAGGCATAGAGAAGCTAATACAGAGAAAATCATGGATAGCTTTTGCCACACGTCCATTTAATTGTCACTTGAAGACAGAATCATGTTTAATTCTTACTACAGTGATTACCGATTAATGCTAAATATTTTCCTTTCAGCCTTCTGGATACTTTTAATGGTCTTTTTCAATTGTAATTTACCAGATATTTGTTCCAAAATACTACGTACCAATGAACTTGAGTGCTTCCTGTTCATAAACATTTTTTTTCCCTGTCAGTGTTCACAAATTCTACTTAAATAAATCTTCAGCATTGCATCATCCATAATGATTCACAAAAATTATTTCATTGTCTATATGCAAGAAAGCTCAATAATTTCCTCACATATACTAGTATTTTGTATTGCTTTTCTTGATCTTGTCCCATTTTGTTTCTCTAGCTGGGGGAGCGCTGCAGTCTGAGGACCTCCCAGTACCTCACTATGGGTTGCATAAAAATGCAAGATGACTACAGAATGATATAGATTTATTCCAAGAGATTATGAACATGAAGATAGTGTCAAAACCACTGATATCAGGAAAATCCCAGACAGCTCACTTATTTGGCAAAGAAAGACTCTGTAAGTGGGGAAGAAGTCACAGAGGTTATGAGTTTGAGTGCTTTCAAACAAACATCTCCAGCCGACCACACTATACTTTAAAGACAAAAATGGTATGTTATAAAAGCAAGGCTATTCACAACCCTAGAGCATTTTAGGAAATAAACTGTAGTAAACAAGCAAATCAAGGTTTGTTATGCTGCAAGAGCTAGTATGAAACAGATTTCAAAATGCCCTATTCTAATATAAAGAAAGAGGTACTAGGTGACCTCAGCAAGACAATGAAACTGTTAAAACCACAGGAGACTCTTGAACAAATAGATAAGCTGGTAAATGCTGTAAAATGTTTGAGATACAATCAGCTCCCTGGTTGTAAGAACACTTCACTCTGGTGACAGAAGGTTTGCTGATCATCAACTTGTCACAAAGATGAAATTTTAAAACTTAAAACAAACATGGATTTTTTTTTTTTTAAATCCAGAATCTTATAGACCTCCTTCTTTAATGTAAATGAGAGGGTCTAAAATGCTGTTATTGAGGATCGTACATAATGATACTTACACAGGTGACACAGCACCCAAAAGGTATTATAAAAGAAAGAAGCTCTTTGGTTAATATAAAAGAGGATTTCTCCATATGGAACAGCACACCTGGAGTATGAAGAAGAAAGCTTTAACAGTTTAGCTATCAATGCTAAGTGCTTCATAGTTTGGAAAAATTATTTTGGCAGATATTTTCAAAAGAGGATCAAAATTATCTATAAAAATCCTCTGGCTTATCCTGGAAGGGAAAGAAGCTGAAAAACTAAACAAAAATCATTGTACAGGAAAATAAGATAAAAGCGACCCTTATTATCTCCATGGTTTGGTTTGGTTACCAAACCATTATCATTAAAATTCAGAGATACTGAATAAAACTATGAAATAAGCACAATGAGCACAGAAATCAACCCTCAGCAGATGTACATTATAGTACTTTAATCTTGGGTCCATGAAACACTTAAAAAAGAGTGAGCACTTGCTGAATGTAGTCTAATAATAAAATGAAATATTTAAGGAGCAGTTCACTGTTTATGGTGAAGAATACCTTAAATGAAATATTAAGCCATTAATTAGATCTCTGTGTGATAGCTCAAGCAGGTGGAATTAGCTAGTAAAATCCAGAAACTTTAAAATGGGCTTCTTGCCCCCCTCTGGTCAAAACAAACAAACCAAGCCAAAAAGTAAAAATATTTTTTTCCAAAAGATTCCAATGGCCAAGAATAAAACGCAGTCACCTAGAACACTTAAAAGGAGAGGGGATAGGATGGAAGACCCAGCAGCAGCATATTTCAAACAATATGTTAGGGTCATGTGTATCAGAGCCTCTGTGGGATGAGGCATTAAGAGGCAATTATGATTGGATCATAAAATGGCAAACTAATTCTCATTATAGCAATTACAAGACTTTTCCTCCAAAACTCTGGCACCCAGGAAATATCACCTAGTAATTAAAAGTGTATTTACTAATTGGTCACAGAAGACACACGCTATTGAATACAAAAAAAAAAAAAAAAAAATCAGGTCTCAGAAATGTATCTTAATCAGAAGGAAAATAAAATACTTTCATATCTGGACTGAAAGAAACTGAAGTAAATAGATGATTTCTTACCAGGAGGAAGGGGAAAGGCAAGGGAAGGAGAAAGGGGGAGGTTCAATACAAATGTATACTGTTTGCTTGCATTATCGGTAATATTTCCAAACAAGAAACAAACTAGGCTAGCTTCATTAGAAAGTATAATGCAAAGGCTGAAGCTTCCATGATCAAGATTATGTCTAGAATATATGATTCATAGCTGTTTTTAAAAGACGAACTGCGTAAAAACTATTGAGTCATTTAGTCTAGACTGCAAATAGGAAATAACAGCAAAAGACTAAGATGAGATCATGCAGATGATAAATACTTTCTCCCAAACTAACCATCACACAGGATTCAGTACTATCTAGTTTACAGAACATGTATTTCTCCATCGTTATCTCACAAACTACATAATATTGCCCCAGATGTCTATATGAAATGCGAAACAGTCTGTTTTTCCTTCATACATACAATATGGGAATAGTAGATGGTAAAAATATTTTGAAAATCCATCTTGAAAGCAATAAAAAATTTCTAGAGACAGAACTTGAACAGGATTTACAGACATGTGTGTTGGGATTCGGTCCATTCAGAAGATTTAAGATGGGCATGAGGAAGCTACTCTTGTTGTTGCTCTTTGTAGGGAAAAAAAAAAGCAATCTTAAAACCATGAACCCAGGCAACAGTTCCCATTATATATTGCTGGAAAAAACTATTAGTACCGTATCTAACAATGGAAGACTTGCCATATTCTGTGAGAATTGTGCCAAGCAAACTCTCCAAAATGGACAAAAGTGGTGGTATACCTTGCAAGGAAAAGACGACACAGCAGAAATACTAAGCTTATGGAGAAGCTTTGATACAGATAGTATAATCTCGTGAAATGAAAAGAAGCAAAGAACGTTCCAAGGGAAAAATAATTGAATTGGATAGTCCTCCTTCTCTAATCTTCTATACTCCCTCTCTTCCAAAGCATTTTCACCTACTCCATACTAGCAAATAGTCACCTCCATAATAAAGGTCTCAGAAAGCTAATAGAAAAGGTTAAATATTCATACCAAGTTACAGTAGTATTTATGTAATTTGAAAACAGAGGACAGCTACGCTCAATATACAGTTATGTATTCTTAATCTTGTAGAAAGTTGTCTCAATGCCTGCCACAGTAACCACAATGGAAATGTTTTATTGCAAATGACTAAAAAAATATACTTTTTCTTTTGAAAACATTTTCTTTTAATTTCTCAGCTAAAGCATTCTTTTCTTGGTTTCCCTGTTTCTTTTTCCTACTCATGTGCTTCAATTTACAGAGGACCAATAGGCAGTTAATATGCAAAGAGATGCAAAGAAAAATTAGTTTAGTGGGGCAGATCAAAACCAGCTTCTTTCCTTCAGCATTTTTGCTACTCAGATTAATTTAGGACTACATTATCACATGAGTGAAACTGTTCAGAGGCACAACATCTTTATTTATTCTGAGGTTTGCGGGTGTAAATTGCAGCTGTAAATTGCAGCTGTATATATGCTTTCAAAGTTGCTAGTACAAGTCAAGTCAGTAAAACTTCTGTAATTACTTAAGAAATGGAGATGGTAGGTGAAAATAAGGAAGCAAACACAGCCTGGCCAAAAAGCTAGACATGTGCCAGGAGAAAGAGGACTCTAATTTCTGTCATTAGAAAGCACATTTGACAGAAAGTTTTGCTATTTTTTGTTGAAATTCTTACTTTAGAACTAACCTTTCCCAGCTGTGATCTTGCCTTGTTTGAGTCAAGAGAGGCAGAAGTCCAGACCTGGATTGGAATGAGAGCAGAGATGAGTGGAATACCTTTGTACCACATCCAAGCTATTAGTACAACTGCAAAATCTTGTCATCAGTGAAACAAGAAATTGGTATCCTCTGCACACTTGGAGTTTAGTTTTCTATACGAGAATGAACTGCGCTGGGAATAACACAATCCCACACAGTATCCATGTAACCTTCCAAATATCTCCTGGTTCTATAGTCCATAAATTAAGTATCGATACCAGCTTTTAATTGTTTCTTTTCACACTGAAAGAAGCCAAGAAGAAGAAAAAAATAGTGATACAGTGTGGGGCTAGGCAACAAAATATTTACCAATTTCAGACAGTTTCCATGTCTTGAAGTGTTTTGTGTTTCAAAGCACTGCTGGAGGAGCACTATTAATGGGAAGCCAAAAAATGCAGTTCTGACCAATACACAGTTTAAAATTAAATGGGAAATAGTTTATGTTCTCTTTTCTGCAGTTTCCTTCTGTTCAGATGAGGCCGAATGACCTTGACATTAAGACTCCAAACCATAGTTGTGAGATCAAGTTTCCATTCGCAGCCTCTGCTGAAGAACTGCTGTATCATCTCGAGCAAGTCACTGAGCAAGTCGCTTTCCCTTTTTGTGGCCTCAACTTCCGTCCGTACACAAGGGCTAATATGACAGTCATACCCAACTTCATACGATTTATTACATTTTAAATTGTAAGGCAGAGACTGAGTCTTGCTGCTTGTTCATGTAGGCACAAAAACAATCCTATTTTTGTCTTGCTGCTATTCAAAGAATTTTGTTGTCTGCTGTGCCTCTGTATTTGTGCTTAGAGCCTGAACGGCAAGTGCCAATATACCGGGATGAAAGCTCATCTCTCAGCATTGCCAGCCTGTCTAGAATGAGGCGATACCTAGAATCTTATTAGAAACTCTGTCCCTCTCTCTCTCTCACATGCACGGACACTGAGCCACCTGTCTGCACCAGTCTGACAGCCAAAGGAAGTTCCAGCAAAGCTTCCAAATTCTTCTGGGATTATCTGAACCATATCTTATGAAAGCTTCATGTCAGTAGTTTTATTACAAGCACAAGGATTTACGAGTGCATAAATTGCAAGTTGCCTACTGTGTGGCCTATCAAAAATAAAAAAGGAATCAAAAATGTTTATGAGATCACCATCCTGCAAGCGTAGCACATTCCTCACCTAAGCACAGAACTGATCCGCTTCAAGCAATGAGACACATACTCTGACATCATGGACGTTGCATGTCTCCCACCCAAGGGATCCAAACACGTTAAATGGCTGTGGAAAATTGCTGCAATAGCAAACCAGCTTATTTACCTCATATGTCATATTACATGGCATAACACTGCAAACTATGCTTTGGAAAACAACCCTGCACTACCAATGGTAGTTTGTTGGCATCTTTCCTGCCCAGCTCTACTATCTTAATGATCAGTGAAGGAATCTATTGTCATTGTCACTCTTCCACAGTATCATCCTCAACTCTTGGACTAAAGACCATCCATCAGTATCCTTCAAGAAAGCTACCGTAATCCTACTCAACATATGTTCTTGATACACATAACTAAACCAAATTCATACACAGCTTAGACATATCTAGAATAATCTCTAAGAAGGTCAATGGTATCTTGGGGTGCATTAAGAAGAGTGTGACTGAGGGCTGGTTATCCTCCCCCTCTACTCTGCCCTGGTGAGGCCACATCTGGAGTTCTGTGTCCAGTTCTGGGCTCCCCATGTCAAGAAAGACAAGGAACTACTGGAGACAGTCCAGAGGAGGGCTACAAGGATGATGGGGGGACTGGAGTGTCTCTCTTATGAGGAAAGGCTGAGAGAGCTGGGTCTGTTTAGCCTGGAGAAGAGAAGACTGAGAGGGGATCTCATCAACGCTTGCAAATATCTAAAGGGTGGATGTCAAGAGGATGGGGCCAGGCTCTTCTCCGTGGTGGCCAGCGACAAGACAAGGGGCAATGGGCACAAACTGGAACATAGGAAGTTCCACCTGAACATGAGAAAAAACTTCTTCGCTTGGAGGGTGACCGAGCACTGGAACAGGCTGCCCAGGGAGGCCGTGGAGTCTCCTTCTCTGGAGATATTCAAAACCCACCTGGACGTGATCCTGTGCAATCTGCTCTAGGTGATCCTGTTCTAGCAGGGGCGTTGGACTGGATGATCTCCAGAGGTCCCTTCCAACCCCTACCAGTCTGTGTGTGATTCTCTAATTCAACACAGACCTCCCACCTATTCTCCAATGCAGTTAAGAATAGAAGACCTTTTCACAGGACCGCTTCAAGACAACTGTTTGCCAAGAGGCTGTTTATAGGACTGCTATAGACCTAAAATTAAACATGAGGGGGAAAAAATCCCTTCTGTCCAATAAACGGTCAAAAGTATAATAGAAAACAGTTTATATTCTTTTTCCTGCAGTTTCTTTCTGTTCAGGAAAGGCTGAATGACCTTGACAACAAGACTCCAGACCATACTTGTGAGGTCAGGTTTCCATTCCCAGCCTCTTCTAAAGAATTGTAAGACTTAAGAAGCCTCTGCTGTTGCACAAAGATTGGATTTCATTAACATGAAACAAACAACCCAGGGTTCAGAATGCTGCAAAGTAGATCAAAAGGTTAATTCTTCCTTTGATGGAAAAAGAAAGAGCTTTTAATACTTCAGCATACCCAAAATGCTGACAGTAATACAGGATTGTGAGCTTGTCGGTCGCAGATGACGGAAAGGTGATAGCATTAGCCACTTAGAGGAGAGCCGGGCTGGAGTCCTGCCGGGTGACAAACGTGTGATAAAGCACTTCCACCGACAAACAGCAGAATGCATAAAACACATGAAGATTTCATTGCCAGAGCACAATATTCTCAAACAGAAAGAACAGCTCTCTGAAAGAAGCTTTGTTCTGAGGAAAACAGCCCCACTGGCCTTGGGTTACTATGCTGGTGCTCCATCAGTGTCTACAAGATTTCATCCCATGCAGACAAAAGCTGATTACAGGCCTCCTTTCTCCCTTTACCTTTTTTTGTTTGGTTGGTTTTGGTTGGTTTTGGTTGCGTTTTTTTGTTTTTTTTCTTGGAGGGGGGGTGCTATGGAATGCAAAGTTGCTAGACTTTTTTCTAAGACCTGCCTATTACTGCTAAAGGTTTCCCCATAGTCTTTTTGTCCAAGTTGCAGAAACATTTTCTGATGGTTGAAAGACCTTAGCTCATCTCTTACTCACTTGAACACAAGCTAACATAACAGTCTCCTGCTGGAATAAAGGCTGGACAGAAAACTGTTTCCCTCTTTGGATAATTTTCTACAAACATATTGGGGTTCAGGGTATTTTTCTCATGGCGAACTTGGACTTTCAGAATTGCCAGTCTAAGAATATTCCTGCTTTTTATTTCCTTACAGTTGAAAATATTAAAAGCTTCAGTGTTCCCAAAGTGAAATCTCAGGTTCAAAACATGAAGCTGAAGCAGAGTATTTTGCTTTGTCTCAGCACAATATCAAACCACAACTCCTTCAACTAGCACATGCTTCATGCCCACATTCTCCCCTGGAGGCAGAGCTCTCCATCAGCCTACGCCTTCTGTGAGGCGTGGTGACCTCCCTTCTTGCTCTTTTCCATAGTGCAGGTAGCATCAAGTTTGACAGACAAATCCACAGACTGAAAATAACTTTCTAAATCCATTTTATTGCTTGAAAAACTGTTCAACTGTTTGCTTTTTTTCCCTTCAATGACAGCTGCCTGCAAAAAGAAACTCTTAGCAAATCTGTTTGGCTGAAAACCTCTTTCTCCATCAGGTGTTTCTTTTAGCCTTCCCATTGGAGTCCTAGATTTATTTTCTTTTTTTTTTCTTTTTTTTCCTACCAAAACAAATTATATAGCCATTTGGAAACCAACTTGTAAAATTCCATTGGGGTTTTTGAAAAGGTGCTTCTGTACTTAATATGTGGTGTATTTGGCTGCTCCTGGTCTGTTATACTCTGAGGATCCTCCACTTGAACATGTATGTGATACCGCATACTGGGAACTGTAGTCTTTGCAAACTGCACTTCATAAACACAGTGGAAGTTGCCATCTGCTTTATTTTTTTAAAAGCACTAATTCTTGCAAAGTAAAATGTTAGTGCATATGCTGTCCACCAGTTTGTGAAAAGGTAGAGAAGAGGGAAGTTCTCAGACAGTAGCTTACCACACCATCATCTTTCAGGAGTCTTCAAACGGCTGGCACTGTCATGCAGAGTTACTATACCTGTATACATTAGCACAACATTTTGAGAATAAATACAGTCCTTTATGAGGAAAGATTTATTCTATCTGTCTCCTTCATCTTTACCATCACCTTTGAAGCATTTTCCCTCTCTTTCAGTATAACTTTGTCAGACACCTTAATCTCAGTCCAGATCCAAAGAAAGGAAAACAACTAGAAATTATCTCACTGCAGAAATGCTGTACACAAAAGAATACACTGGCTTCTATTAGAGAGAAAGAGATCTGAAGAAGAGGTTTGTGGGTTTGCTTCATCAGTAGCAGATGCCAGTTTTGATTGGTTTTGATGTTTTTAAAGCACATAAAACAATGAGCTATCTCCTATCAGAATAATTTTTTTCAACAATTACTTCCACCCACTGGGCCTTTACAATCCTGTAATAGGAAAATACCATTTAGGAAATAACCTGGCTCTCGTTGATGATACGTTTATAGCCAAGTAAAGGCAACAAGTGTCTCTGCCATTTTGGCCACACTATTGACTCTGCAGGTGCTGTTCTGCACAAAATAGGATCTGGTTCTGAAATTAAAGGCTCTGGCTGAGTGCATGGGCTTTCACTTTGGCAGGGGAATCAAAGGCAGATAATCTCCTTTCTAGCTTTTAACCCTGGAGTGAGCAGGGGTCAGTTCCTGTTCAAAAAGCTTCAGGGCACTCTGTCCACAGATTCCTTTCAAACCATTCTTCTAACCTGGGACTGCTAGACCTCATTGTGTCCTAGCTCCCCCCACTACTATCTTCAATACATTCCTCAAGCCAAAGGCAGCAATCAGAAATTAAGCCTATTGAGTTTATTCAAGCAATGATGGCACAGGAACCACAGCTGGCTATGAGGCTGCTGTGGAGAACACTTCCATGTCACTACTCTTGTTCAAAGAGATGTTGTTGAGGACTGAAAATCTGTCCCTTCATTTTCAGGTGTAATTCACTTTTGAAATACAGTATTTCCCAGCAGAAAGATCTCTTACCTAGATCAACATTCACACTGCTGGGATCAAACAAACAGGGATCAGAAGAAGAGCCTCTTACCATAAGAAGGGCTTAGCTCAAGCACAGTATCTGATCATGCCCCAAACTGTGCTGGGCATCTTACAGTACTGCCCCTGTGCACCAGAGGTTTCAGCTGTAAACCACACTAGGTACAGCAAAGAGGCAGGAAGTAGCAGGCAAGAAATAAGACAGGAAATCACAAGGATACAACAGCAACATATCAGACGGGATGTGGGCACAGCAAGGTTCGTTGTTCCTAATGAAACACAACAGAGCTCTGATGATTGCCTCCTGTTTGTGGCAGATTCTGTTCTCATGGAGAGATGTGAGCACAACGAGTGACAACAGGAAGGTATTCTTGCCACGCTGAGTATACAGCCATCCCACCGACTACTGTATAGCACAGAGTTATGTCCAGGTTTAAAATTAGCTACACTGGGTGCAGCGTGCAACATTGATCTCACAGACTGGAGGTCAGAATGGGTGCAAAACCCAGCTAAGGAGCTGAAGAAAATGAGCTTATGCTGGGCTCTGTGCTGCACTGGACCAATGGCAAAATGAGGCAGTTTAAACCTAGCTAGGGTGGATCTCTAAACATGTCACTAGTTTGAGGGCAGCGTAGACGTTGGGTGGGTACACCCAAGGGACAAAGAGACTTCACTTCCTCCCTTCTTTCACACACAGATGCACATGTGATTTGAGAAATTTCCATCTTCCTTCCACAGCTCCTCCTGGGTCACTCCATACCACTCACCCCACAAGACAGAGCTCTGGTACAAGTATGTCTGGACAATTATGTTTTCCTCATATGTTTGCAGAGAGGCCTCTCTGAGACTGGGGACCCTCACAGGTTTTTTTACCTTAGCAGGTTTTATGAGGTGGGCACAGACCTATACCACTTCCAGTTCCAGGGTTAGGACAGTTGTTGTTATGAAATGAGGATCCCTGCACCACAGTCTGTTGAGAAGTATGTACATACCCTTAGAAGCTTATTAAAGGGGACCTCACACAGCACACAGGGTACCATTATCCCTGGTGGGTTGTTCATTCATTCAAAGAGAGTCATCTTTGAGAGGGGAAGCTCCTAACACCTGGAAGCTCCTAATGCCCTTGAGTTGTCTGAGCCAGGGTAGCAAGTTATTCCTCCAACCCTAAATCTGGCCAAATGGCAATTATTCAAGTAATGGCATCATTAATCTGAGTTTATTGTGGGGAAAATATTATTTGTGCCAATAATAACACAACCTAGGTACCTACTGTTGGTCTTTAAATCTATGTGAAGGTCTTCTATGTAAAAATAGCAAGATTTTCATGCAGCAGACTTCTCACAATATGAATACAGCTTGCTTAATGTTAGTTTCTGACTTGAAAAATATTGACCTTAGACTGAAAACTCAGAGGCGGAATCAAAATCAAAGTGCAGTATTCACACCTTGCTTATGAAGTATTCACATCCGGACATTTTCTCCTGGCTACTGCATACCCAGTAAAAGTATTCTGTAAGACTCCCAAGCAGAAGGACTACAGCCCTTTTACTGATTAATCCTGCAGAGGTTTGAAGGACACTGTCAAAGAATCATAAAAACTACAAGCCCTATTAATTAACATCCTGCCTATATGTCTGCCAAAGAAGGGATTATTTTCTTCATTCCTTTTTCTGAGGTTTGACTCATCCAGTTTTTAAATGGATAAGGAGATCCCATTTTATTGCAAAGGAGCTCTAATTAATGTTCATTTGCAGCTCTGGAGAGTTAATTCCAATTCTGAGCTGCATCTACAGCATTGCAGCCATCAACTCAAAACAAGAGAAAGACATTTGAGCTCAGGAAGGAGCAGCTATGCCTCTTTCCATGATATTTCCCTGTTTTACTCCTTGTCCTTCTTCCTTTCTGATACCATCTATGGGAAAACAGGATCTGTTTAGCAGTTCATCTGCTCCTGCTGCATAATCCTCTGCAACGCGTTGCTGGCAGTTGCGGGGATAATTATGTGACCAGGAAGGTTCTGGCAATGGGTAATGCCCAGTGGCAGGAATGAATGAACTTGAAAAGAATAGTTTATTTCCATGCAGAGTCCTTCTAGAAAGACAGAGGAATGCTGAGAAATCAGCAGGAAGGAATGTCTTTTCAATAAAACCACAGAATTTGCAGGCAGTATCCCAAATCTGTCTACCCAGCTCTGCCGCAGCAAGCCATTTAACATTGCCGTATCTCAGGCTTCTCAGCTGCAAAGCAGGGACAAAGTACTCCTGACAAGGGTGTTCTGTTTCCAGCTCAAGACAGGGCTTATAACTTGGGCACTGCAAAAGCATTTTCAGACTCCCAGAACCAGGTTTAAATGTTATTAAATACGGAAGACAGCTGAATTCCTCAACAGAATGTGCTTCCAACAGGGCTCAGTGTTTTCTTAAAGGGTCTTTGTATGGTAATGTGACATTTTACAGCCTACATGTAGGCAATTATCTTTGAAAGAAAAATGACCATTTTTTTGGTTTGTTTTTTTGGGTTGTGTTTTTTTGTTGGTTTGGGGGGGGGGGTTTGAGAAGAGGCTTTGATTAAAACACATTTCTGGGGGAGCTGATATGCATGGATGGAATGTGGAAACAAAGCTGATTCAAGAGCTGGAGCTGTTATTACATTTACTAGAACTGAGGAGCTTGAGGAGGCCTTAGCTAGAGGCATTCAGATGCATCAGACTCTCACACCAACTGGAACCGGTGTAATCTGTTGTGTCTGTAAAGTATTTTTCAGTATCTCCTAGAAAGTCTTCCACAACTAGACTGCTGCACTCCAACATGATTCTAAGTGAATGACAGAAAAGAATAATTAAAAGGCTTGTTGTTGCTGCTTAGCATCTCAAAATTGTTTGGACTACTGTGCAAACAGGACATGCAGAATTAAACATTAATAATATCTGGTTATATTAGCTTGAGTGCATATTTACTGATAATTCTCATTGTCCTCAGAAAGAAGCTGTTATTCCTTGCTCCTACAGCAATGAAGTCAGTGGAGTTTTTACCATGACTATTGTGGGAGCACGAACAGATCTTATGGATAGAGGCTTTGTAAGCTGTAGTCCAAAACATGCATATCATGTCCATCCACATAGGACCTTTGCTGTGTGATCAGAAATACTTCTTTTGCTTTAACTTACAGCCAACACCAAAAGTTCTACCTGTTGTCACGCATACAGTATTTCCATGGGCTGTATGCATGGTGTCATTGCCTACTCAGGATACAGGTGATCAGCTGCATTCCCAGATCATAAAGACCTGACTAAACAAGACTTCAGGATGCCTGGTAATCTCCAAGCCAGGAACACACAGCCTGTATTCACAACCATTCCTACCAAATCTATTTGTTTTTTCCACCTACATTCTTTTGGTTATAATTTGACATTCATCTACCATTCCTACATTCTACAATTACACCACGAAAAAAATTAAACTTAGGTCCCTTCAAACAATTCCTTTAACCACTCCTTCCTTCAATACTCTGTCTCGCACATAGCAGTCATACATTTATGAGTTTATGGTTGAGAGTGTTCACCACAGGGATAAGGAGGCAGGAAGACGGACTGGGCAGCAAACTGAAAAGGCATAAAGGCAAACGTCTTCAGGATTCAGCATTTCATTGTCTGTGCTGGAATGTCAGTGCTTTTGAAGTAATGTTTTCTCCATCTGCTTCCCTTGGTCTAAGGTCCAGGAGATTTGAAAAATAACAGAGGCTTCATTTAAAAGCACAAAAAATTACAAACAGCCTCTTTCTGGATTTAGGTTAGGACCACGTAAACATAAACTGCAACCAGTCATTTGTAAATTAAAGGGGACTAAGAGAAGACAAACCCAAAAATCAGTTTTTTAAAGGAGTTATTTTTCTTTCAGAATGGAAATGCAGCCAGCTTCTGGGCAGCTTCATTCATGAGCCTTTGCTTGTAAATAATAACTCGAGTCAAGTACAGTAACTTATTAATTCCTTCTCCTTCCACCTTGTATTTCCTGGATTTTGTGTTTCTTAGCCCTGAAGATAAAGCATGAGCCAGAGAACAACCATTACCACTCCTCCTCTGTCAAGAAAGTAAGCTACTCAGCTTTATTATGGAACAGTTACTTCTTCCTGTGCATCTGAAGAGCAAACCAGGTTGACAGAACAAGGAGCCCAGTGGGGAGCAGTAGGCTGCTTACACAATTTCCCATTACCACAGAGTCTGTCAGAGCAGTGAGGTGTTTATTGTACCAGAAAGCAAATTGGGTCTGGAGATGCTTAAGCCTTCCAGCTGAATCACACCCAATATAAGAAATCTATTTCCCCAACAGCTTTGGGGTTTTGGCCTGTTTTTTTCAAGGAAATGAGTCGATGTCTTCATACCATTACACATCTCTTCCAAAAACCTGTTACTTTCAACCAAATTAATCAGAGGGTATAGATTTCTTACTTCTGTTGTGAAACTTAGCAGCCAGATGGAGAAATGCAGGAATGCCTCTAGAGGGGGATAGGCAGCAAGTAGCCTCTTTTCAGACATCAAAGGGCCTACAGGAGAGTCCTACCCCAAGACAAAAAGCTATGGGAAACCAGGTTTCATTGGTTCCCCTGCTGCTGGAAACACTTATTTGACCTTTAATGTCAGGTGAGAGATAAAAAGGCTGTTAACGATCCCTGGTATTGCAAGAACAATATAATACAGCCTTTTCCTAAAATGATCACAGTCCATCATAAAACCATTAGTGTTTCTTGTCCCACAAGTCCATTTGAAAGACTATCCCAGAATGTCACTGCTCTGATTGTCAGAAGTCTGGAAATTAGAAGGAAATTCACTTTTTCTTGGTGAGTTTCTATTATCTGCTCTAAAGCAAACATTGCTCTTCAGCTGGAAGACCTCTTCCTCTCTCACATCTGCCTTCCCCAGACTCCACTGTGGGTTTCCAGAACGTCTGCCCTCTCACCTTTGGCTTACCGAGGCTAAACTAAACAAGCTCTGTTAATCCCCTTTGTATTCTAAACTCTCCGTTCCCATCATAAGGAATTAGATAAGGAATTGACTGGATGGTCACACTCAAAGAGTTGTGGTCAATGGCTTGATGGAGTGGAGACCAGTAACTAGTGGCATTCCTCAGGGGTTGGTATTGGATCAGCACTGTTTAACATCTTTGTCGGTAACACGGACAGTGGGATTGAGTGGTGTGGTCTACACACTGGAGGGAAGGGATGTCATCCAGAGGGACCTTGGCAGGCTGGAGGGGTGGGCCCGTGCAAATTGCATGAAGTTCAACAAGGCCAAGTGCAAGGTCCTACACGTGGGTCAGCACAATCTCAAGCACGACTATAGGCTGGGCGACGAATGGATTGAAAGCAGCCCCGAGGAGAAGGACTTGGGGGTATTGATTGATGAGCTCAACATGAGCCGGCAGTGTGCGCTTGCAGCCCGGAAAGCCAACCGTGTCCTGGGCTGCATCAAAAGAGGTGTGACCAGCAGGTCGAGGGAGGTAACCCTGGCCTCTACTCTGCTCTTGTGAGACCCCACCTGGAGTACTGCATCCAGCTCTGGGGGCCCCAGTACAGGAGACACATGGAGCTGTTGGAGAGAGTCCAGAGGAGGGCCACGAAGCTGATCAGAGGGATGGAGCACCTCTCCTGTGAGGACAGGCTGAGAGAGTTGGGGTTGTTCAACCTGGAGAAGAGAAGGCTCTGGAGAGACCTTATAGCAGCTTTCCAGTACCTGAAGAGGGCCTACAAGAAAGCTGGAGAGGGACTGTTTACAAGGGCATGTAGTGATAGGACGAGGAGTAATGTTTTTAAACTAAAAGAGGGTAGATTTAGATTAGATATAGGGAACAAATTCTTTACTGTGAGGGTGGTGAGGAACTGGAACGGGTTGCCCAGAGAAGCTGTGGATACCCCCTCCCTGGAAACGTTCCAGGCCAGGTTGGATGGGGCTTTGAGTAACCTGGTGTGTCCCTGCCCATGGCAGAGGGGTTGGATCTAGATGATCTTTGAGGTCCCCTCCAACCCAGGCCATTCTATGATTCTATTATCATCATATGTTCTGCTTTAATTCTTGTCTCCTGAACATGCTTGCTCAGAAGTCTACACAGTCATGCCCTGTACCTTACTGCTAATTATTTCTTCTTTCACTTGCTTGATACAAGTCCTAAGATTGCACTTAGGTTTTTTATGGTTCTATTACACTGACAGCTCACAGATATCCTGTGCCTTTCTCTCCCTTTGTCATTTCCGACTCATGAACTCTGAGCATGTCCCAAAATTTCTGGTTATTAATTCTATACATGATCTTAATATCTGAAATATTAAAAATCAACCTGTTCCTCACACTCAGATTCTTAAGGTCATTTGGTTCTTTCTGTACCATATCCCAGTTTGTCATCTGATGGTATCTCCCTACTTTGGGCCACCAGTAATTTTATCAGCATAATTTTGATTTTGTGTCAATGTCATAGAATCGTAGAATCATAGAATGATTTGGGTTGGAAGGGACCTTAAAAATCATCTAGTTCCAACCCCCCTGCCATGGGCAGGGACACCCTCCACTAGACCACATTGCCCAAAGCCCCATCCAACTTGGCCTTAAACACTTCCAGGGATGGGGCCTCCACAACCTCTCTGGGCAACCTGTTCCAGTGCCTCACCACTCTAACAGTAAAGAATTTCTTTCTGACATCTAATCTAAATTGACCCTCCTTCAGCTTAAACCCATTACCCCTTGTCCTGTCACTACACTCCCTGATAAACAGTCCCTCACCATCTTTCCTGTAGGCCCCTTCAGGTACTGGAAGGCCGCAAGTAGATCTCCCTGGAGCCTTCTTTTCTCCCAGCTGAACAACCCCAACTCTCTCAGCCTGTCCTCATAGGAGAGGTGCTCCAGCCCTCTGAGCAGCTTCGTGGCCCTCCTCTGGACTCTCTCCAACAGCTCCATGTCTCTCCTGTACTGGGGCCCCCAGAGCTGGACGCAGTACTCCAGGTGGGGTCTCACAAGAGCAGAGTAGAGGGGCAGGATCACCTCCCTCGACCTGCTGGTCACACCTCTTTTGATGCAGCCCAGGACACAGTTGGCTTTCTGGGCTGCAAGCGCACACTGCCGGCTCATGTTGAGCTTCTCATCAATCAATACCCCCAAGTCCTTCTCCTCGGGGCTGCTTTCAATCCATCCGTCGCCCAGTCTATAGTCGTGCTTGAGATTGTGCTGACCCACGTGTAGGACCTTGCACTTGGCCTTGTTGAACTTCATGCAATTTGCACGGGCCCACCCCTCCAGCCTGCCAAGGTCCCTCTGGATGGCATCCCTTCCCTCCAGTGTGTCGACCACACCACACAGCTTGGCGTTGTTGTCAAACTCGCTGAGGGTGCACTCGACCCCACTGTCCATGTCACCAACAAAGATGTTGAACAGTGCTGGTCCCAGTACTGACTACTGAGGAACACCACTCGTCACCATTCTCCACTTGGACATTGAGCTGTTGACCACAACTCTTTGAGTGTGACCATCCAACCAATTCCTTATCCACTGAGTGATCCATCCACCAAATCCATGTCTCTCCAATTTAGAGACAAGGATGTTGTGCGGGACAGTGTCAAATACCTTTGAGGCATAAGGAAAATGATAAATTGGATTGGTCCCAGAACTGATCCTTTGGAAGGTCCATCACTAATCTCCCTCTAAGCTGGTTCTTCCATCACAATAACTTTTTATCCCAATTTTAGTAGGTATACAGTCCAGTCAATCAGTATCCCCCTCTTGCAAAGTTTTGCATATTCAAACATTTGCACCCTTTTCAGTCTTTCCATTTCATTCCATCACAAATTACTCTTATATATTAACACTTACAAGAGTTCCAGTCTGTATCCTGGAACTACATCAATCACACTGGCCAGTTTTACACTAATAAGGTTCAGTACAATCTCCTTGCCAGCCACAGATGATAATTAACATTTTTCACCTCCACATCTATTGATTGTGCAGTACAGGTTAAGAGGACCCTAAGGCTTGCATTCAGTGGGAGTGATTGTTATTGGGGAAGAGCATTTCCATCTGAGCACTTCTCCTCCATAGCTTCATTACTGTCTTATCTAACTTCAGCCAGAGCCAGCCGCTCATCTCTTCAGGGCAACTGAAATTATGAGATCGTGATGGTTTCAGTTAATATTGGTCAGCCTAGAATGGGGTGTCATTCACAGAATACTGGGACGTCAACCTCTCACCACCTTTCCTGATGTCTCCATACACATACTGATAGAGAAGCTGAACTTCCAGGCTACATGTATGAAACGAGAGAAAATCTTTATTGGTTATATTTTTTAAGCTCTGTTCCTACGGGGTCTGAGCAAGAATGGGCAGGGAAAAGAACACAAGCAATGTATCTGACTATCCAAAAATGAAAGGTGAAAGTGAACATATGTAAAGGATATGGATAATAGACTAACTATATAAAAGCAGAATTACTTTCAACATTCTTCAGTATTATTCAATTTTAAGAGTCCTAGGAGGTGCCTACTAAGGATTGTTAATTCAGCCCCCTAAACAGAGTAGTAATTTTTGAGGTTATGACACCTGCCACCCATAAGGTCAGTTATCTTGCTGAGAAAGAGAATAAACAGGTGAGCTTCTCAAAATTTCACAAGATAAGGGGAAGACAAAAGTTTGGTCAGGCTTCTTTTGATAACATTACCTTTTAACTAAACACATACAAGCATTCACCTCACAGTAGTTGTTCTTGGGAATTTATATGAAAAGTGAATTCATAAAGAGGATCTATCTTTAATACTTTTGGACAAAACCAGATGGCTCAGAGGTTGGGATTGCAAGGCACTTTTTTCCAACAGTCAATATTCACTGATTTCTCCAAAAATGTTCTTAGCATCCAGCCTCTATTTCAAACCACAGAACTCGATTACTATCTCTCTGTAAAATGGGAGCTATACACATTCAAGAATTAAAGGAGGGCATTCTGATAACTACCATTTGTACAGGTTTTCAATGATCAATTCATTTGGGTTCACAATTAAAACAGTTATTCCCCTAATAGAAAAACACATTGAAAGATGCCCAGCTCCTCTACCAAACATAGTTCCACAAATAGAGGAAATAATTTTTTGTAATATATCGCTGTAAGCCATTTACGTTGTTCGGTCATCTACTTCCTCCAAGCTCACAGGTCTTGGTTTTCTTTTGGCCTAAGTAGCACCAATTTGTGACCACTCTTGAAGACAGGATATTGACCTATATGGACTATTGGTCTGACCAGGTATAGGTGGTTTTATGTTCTGATAATTACATTATTAGACTAAATGCTTTATATTCAGACACAGCAGGCTCCATCCCAGTGGAGCAGGAGCACCATTAATGCTGGAATGCTGTAATGTACTACATCAGCAAAAAGCCTCTTTGAGATGAAAGACGGCAGACTCACAAACCAGATTTTGTCATGTTGACAGAGTTACACTGATTGTCTGAGAAATTAACACACTTGCAACTTAAATAAAACCCTCCAACTTACATTCTGTAGAAAGCCTGATTAATATTTTATGGTTTATTACCATTCTTTTGGTAAATTATTCAAAAGCATAGCTTGGCAAAGCACACGGGAAGTCCAGAGTGTCAGGTCAATTAGTTGTTTAAGCATTATGTAGAATTTCAAGTATTTATTTTCAATTATAGAGTATAAATGTTATGACTGGGGAACAAGAGGAAGTGAGGTAGGTTAGATATATTCCTTTTTTAAAAGTCTGCTTAAATATTTGGGGATTAGTACCCCAAGTGTTAGACTTCTCCCTGCCATTACAGTTCTTGTAGCAACAGTAGTTCTGAGGTGAAAACCTATGTTGCTGTGTGCTAGCTGAGAAAAATTAAGACATGTAACTGAGGATTTAATTTCTGCATGCCTTTATCACAATTAGGTGAGCAAACCGACTAGCTACAGAAGCTACTACTCTGTTAGGGATCGCTTAACAATCTCTCCCAAAATTTGTGGGCAGCTTGTAATTTCAGAGAGTGGGAAAACAGTCATTTGCTGATGCGTTCCAGCTCCCTGCTACTGTGAGATTGTTCTCTATTGTACATTTCCGATTGATCCCTCCAGACCACTGAAGCTTTTTAAGTTCCCTATATAAGGAACAATGCCTCCCTTCGAAGGCTGCTAACAACACAGCAGAGCTCATCAGGAAAGACTGCCAGCCCAAGTATTACTCTTCTTAATTGAGTCTAGCTTCTCCTGTACGTCTCTCCCACTCTGGAAATCGTTCTAGTCTTTTGAGCTGTATATACCTATCAATCTGGTCTGTAAACACCCTCAACATACTTAGCCCTTAATTACTCCATCAGTTCCACTATAACCCTGGGTGCTCCAGTTTAGGGGCATGAAATGTTTCAGCATTCATAGGCAAGAAGATCTGTAATTATTCACAGTTTTCCTGGATGATTGTTGTGGCAGTCCCCTCGTTTTTCTTCAGTCCTTGATTACTCCTTTGACAACTTATGCACACCTACCCACGCTGCACTGAAAAGTTAATAAATAATCCTGAAGCAATAAAAGGGAATGAGAAGGTTAAGATCCTCAGCATCACCCTTAAAAGCTATGATTAGGCTCCAATCCACTTTCTACGTGCCATTCAATGTTCTCCTGTCCAGCACGTGCCTTTGTCATTGGCTTGTCCTGAAAGGAGGTGACTTTGCCTTTCAAGCTGGAAGGCTGAAGAAGCCTGTCAATGCACATTGGATACATTGAATTAACCACGTTTTTAAATGGCTGCTCACCCTCACACCATCGCAATCAACCCAGCTGACTTTAGGGACCCTCCTTTTAGGCTTGCCTTTGCAGTTTGACAGAAGGTGGGTCTAAATCAATACGTATATTCCACAGCATCCTAGAAAATCCTGGATCTCCCAGGTCTCAAAAGCAAGAACCTCTTGATTCCTGTCCCCAGTAGCAGCACTTCCTACAGCTTTCTATTTCCTCTACAGAGATCAGGGATGGAAAAGCATAAGTCCTATAACGATTCTGTCTGTGATTACACAGCCACATTAATGTAACCTAAATCTATGCCAGTGCTGAATGGGATGGTCCTGCCAATCTCCACATCACTAAACACTTACTTGTGCTTGTGTCCCTTGTCTTGGTATAAGATCCCATGCAGGTACACGGTGAGCTACATCAGGTAACTGGTCTGGCAGAAAAAGAAAGTCATGGCAAGGCAAAACAAGAGAAGAGGGAAAAGAGATAGAAGACAAGAGAGAGAGGAGAGTGGAAGAGGGTGGAGAGGGGAAAGACTTTAACTAGATGACTTTCCTGAATTAGTTTCTGTTGCCACACAAATGCTAGTGCCTTATCAAGGGAGACAGAGAAACACTTCCAGAACCAGAGAAGATGGGGGACTACCACTTTCCATAAGCATGGGCCTATACTAGGTTGAAATGAGTGCATAACCACAGCTTGTAAGTCACAATAGTCCAGGCTTTCTGGCCAAGTCAGCAAACCCTCTACATGGGAGCATCCTGACTTCATAGTTGAGAAACCTCCCCTTTACCTCTGGGTCAGAAATGAGTAGGCAAATGGACTGACATTTCAAGTAAGAAGCAAGAAATACATTTAAGACAGTGTTGATTATAGAAAAATCTGATTAAAGAGAGGAAGGAGTACCAAAAATGAATGCTTTAAGGTACATCAGCATAAAAGCAAGCTGACAATACCATTTATCGACGAACTAAATAATTTCCAGACATATTTTGAGCAAGAGAAGCATGCAGATCTCACACCGTTCTCCATTCCCATTTAACAAGGACATTATATCTTGCTCTCCAAAGCATTAGGCGTAGACCACAGCTAATGACCAAATTGGAAGTGCAGTGGTGTGATAAAGTAATTCACATAAGTGTTTCAGATACCTGGCATTTCTTCAGTTATTCCAAGAGACACTCAAAGTTCTTCACACGAAGAATGAATTACAGTTCACAACAAGGTGATAAAGTACAAACCTACCTTACTGCATAGTCGGAAAACAGAGGCACAGAGCCTTACCACCTGTAACCACATAGTAAAGTAGTAGCATCATGTGGGTTAACCATCTATACAAAAATGTAAAATCTTTAACGTCAGCTTCAGCACCAGCAGTGGTCATAATGGCAGTTACCATCACTGGCTGTCGCAGTTTTTGGGTGGACAGACTTCATGCCACTCTGAAATGGCTTGCTCCGTCTGCCACCTCTCAGTCTAACATTTTAAATACTGCCAAGAAAGCATTATCTATGAGGTATACAAAGTAACTTTATGACTCAATGTTTATACTTTCCCCAAAGGCAGCCCCTGAAGACATGTTTGGTTAGCTACAGAAATGCCACTGAAATATGGAGCCTTCCAGGCAATCACTGATTAGCTCAGGCAACAAGACAAAAAGAAAACAAATGTTCTTACGAGAACCTGTATATTTTTCCTTTACTACTTTCAGAACAGTATGACAAGCCACATATCCTTTGGCAGACTGCTTTCTGTTTTCCACCACGGTGAAATATGTGCGTTAGTCTCTGATCCTAAGGAATCAGCTTTTCAAATTGTGGGAACCTCTTGGTGAGACTGCTGAAGCTCAGCTCCACTAGTCCACTTCCACCCACCAGCTGGAGATAAATCTGTACTTTAAGAGATAGTGGAAACCTCCAGGAAGAAGTCAAATTTCAATCTTTTCTGACTACCTTTGCAGAAACTGAAACGCCTGATGGCTTTGATCAGGTGGGCTGTGGGTTTCCTTTTTTCTATTGCCTGGGTCTGCAAGAAATTTAAGTCCTTTCAAATCATTTAATAATACTGTTTAGTACTTCGAAAGATTATCTGTTCTCCCTTTTGGCACATGCAAGGGAGCCGACCTTCCCAATATGCCAGTTCAGCAGCTTGGCTGCTGTTAGATAACTATTATCTTTTGGTACATGTGACAGCTTCTTTAAATGACTCTGTTCTTAAGCCACAGTGGAACATGAAACATCCCGCTTGAATGCAGGGGGCAGAGAACCAACAGGTACAAACCTGAGCTTTTGCCTTGCTACGTAACACAGCTATTGCAATGTGCAACGCGCACCACTGTGACTGGACTGGGCCAAGCTTCAGCATGTTACATCGCTACAGAAACCACCCTGTGCCAGAAATGCAGCACGCACTGCTGCATAATGTCCTCTGCAAACGCTGCAGAGGATCGTTTCACCTATCCTAGAACTTCCTCTAACTTCCCAAAATGAAGAACACAACTTTCACGATGTATTTTCTCACATTAACATTTTCAGTTGACTCTAATTTCTCTACCCTACACAAAAATAGATGTCAAGTTTTTGGGAGACCTGTTTTTCTTGACAATGACTCACTGCAGCTCCACAGGGATGCACATCTTTCCCCATGGAGTCAGAGCATACTTCACACATAATTTAAAAGCAAGAGATCTTGAGAGTAAATAGAGACAGCAGAAGGAAACTTATATTCTGGAAAAAGAATTTGTTGATTTAACCTTATGTTTTCTAATTCTGGATGCTTAGCTTTGCATCTCTAAAATTATTTTTCATGGAAAATTGACATTAAAACAAAGATTGCATATGCACAGATCTCCTCATGAAACTGTAGTAAAGCATAGTGGCAGAGGAGAAATGTAAATTAAAGGGACCAAAACCGAGCTGTAATTTTAAAACAGTCTACTAAAAATTCTGAGGGCACTGATGCAAGGGAGCTCAGCTCCAAATTTTCACATGGTTTTCATTTTACAAAAAATAAAACCGATTATCATTCTGCAAAAGCCAAACCCACAATATCCTCTCTAGCACAAAGTGTTTGGAGTCTTTCTCCATGCCCTTAAAGGGAAACTGTCATCCTGACCCCCAGTGAACTTCATATTGCAAGACCAGATACATTTCAGCTATTTACTGGTTTCTCACTCTCCTTGTCTAACTTCTGGCTTTACTGTCATTTTTCTCGATACCTGTAAGAGGCTCACACAAATGAAAAAGCAATGGCTTTTTCAAGTCATAAAGACAAATGACTGTATAAGTCAAACAGTAGGGAGAATTATATTTCAAGTGTTACCAAACTAGAAGAGGAAAAGATTAGTGAGATGAAGTACTTTTTAGTAATAATCTCTCAGTCAGTGTGTTCATTACTTTTAGCATCAGGTGAAAGTTTTCAGGTAGAATTGTATAACCAAATGTCCTTGCAGCAGGAAATCCCAGATCACTTTGCTTCCACACAACAGAAAAAAAAAACCCCTCATGAGCAGTCAGCAGTTCTTCCAGTTTCATACCAGAGGTGTATGTGGGGAAATGCTGATATCATATAGATAACCTCTTGATAGTCTCCCTGCCAGTATGCCCCATCAGCATGTCACTGGCAAAGCACTCCACAGATTTTTGCACTCAGGTTTCTTATTCTATAAATTCCTCCGGGAGCACTTGCCAGTATGTTCTCTGTACTACCAAAATGTTACATACAGCTTTGCAACATCTGTTAAGGACTTTCCCTGACAGGTAGCCTAAGCAGTTTGTTTTTTAGCTTCAGGCTACTGCTAGTTGTCCTTCCAAGTTCAGGCACTGTGAGCAACTCACTTGCATCTGTTATTATGCCTTATCATATACATGTCACTTTAAGCATATGTGATAGTTTAAAAAAAAAAAAAAAGTAATCCTTTCTCCAGACTTACAAAGCACATACACAAAGTTCTCATTCAGGGAGAAATTCAAGTATCACAAAAGGAGTGAAGGGAGTAGTGGAGCCTTCGCCTTTGGGGAAAGATGTCCATTTTAAGGAACAATTGAAAGGGAGATCCCATTTTATATATGCACACAATAACATATAAATATATAAAACATAACAATATGTACACACACGTATATGTCACAGATGTTGAAAGTCCCAGGGTGGGAAGGAATCCCAGCACAAAGTCCTGTGTGGGAGAGACACAAAAGGAGCAGTTGAGAGACAAGATTGGCAAAAACAGCATGTGGACTTGTGGGCAGAAAGATGTGTGGGCAGAGTTGTTTACAGCCTTGGAGGCAAGGACAAGGAATATGAATCTGATGTGGATTTTCACTAAAATATATTGAGATTTTTTACAATTACTTAGCTAGCATTTCTAGACTGTTCTACCCTCTAATTTCTTCTAGACTGCTTAGCTTTAGCATTTACTGAGTCCTTTACCTTGAAAAAGTCAGGACAAGGGACTGATACGAGAGGCAGTACTGCAATGGGAAGCCAAAATGCCTGATAATTCCATCAGCAGAGATTTCCCAAACAGTCTGTGTCGGTCCAGGTGATCTCTGATTTGCTCAACATTATTTTCTAGCACAAATGCTGGATACATTTTTTTTAAAATTGTGCAACAGGTAGGTATTGGAAGGGTGAATGACAGCAGTTATTCACCCTTAAAAAATGCATTTGATAAAGTTCTGGAAATAATGATTCAGGTTTTTCTCAGAATGGATAAAAGACAGGCTGCTGACACACGGAGATGAGAATTAGTCGGGCAAAGAACAATGACCACATTCCTGTTGCTGCACTCACCTAATGGAAAGTAAATATTGGAAAATTGCACCCTATATCTCCAGTGCACTAAATTGCCATGTCAACAGGGTGCCACGAGCCACCTTTTCGCTGTACATGCTGCCTCCCTGGCCACCGGGCACCAGGGCTGGAGGCTCTGCTCCCCTGAGTGCACCCTGAGGGCAGACAGGCGGGTGGCACGGCAGTGCCCAGCGGAGGAAGCTGAACTTCCAATTGCCAAGTGGGCATGACCAGGTGAATGCATGCTCATGTCTTACTTCAGCTGAGTGAGGAGGGGTTGCTTCATACAAATTAGACAAGCAATCACGTATGCCTAAAAATACAAAAATCAGAACAGAAATACAGATCCTTTTCAGTTAGACATTCCATTACACTGGTGCCAGCTCTTCAAGTGTTATAAAAAAAGCCTTTGACACGTGGAGTAGGATCAAAATCTCACAGACAGATTTTGCTCCAATTGAAAACAAAGTCAGAAAATTAATCTATGTCTCTCAGATATCATGGTAAGTCTAGGAGACCACACTGCTTCTCTAAACTTTTCCATGCTGAGACTTGGAATGGGTGGAAAGTGTTACTCTTACAGCTTTGAGACCTGCTGACAGCGGCAGCTCATCTTTGGTGGGACCACAATGATGGCTGGAAAAGGAACCTGCAAAAACACTTTCTGTGTAAAAAAATCTCCACAACCAGTATAAGCCTGGCCTGCTAAATCTTTACCAGCTCTCTTGACCTAGGTTGGGAGGCAGAATGTGGCCAAGGTGAGAGAATATAGTATTACAGTAATTACCTGTTCCTGCAGGCCTGCGGGAAGCTTAGTGTGGGTGACAGCAGCCCCAAAGCAGTGCTTATTTATATCTATGGAGGGAAAGGCAACTGAAGTCTTCCTGCACCCACACAGAGCACCCTCATTGCCATCAACAACACAGGAATAAAATAATTGAGATTGCAGGCTTCTAGACACAGCAGGAACTACAGGAGTCTAAGTTTGCCCCCCACAGAGAACCTCACCTGTCATTTGACATAACTAACTTCAGAGGCAAGGAAGCAATTCATTCTCCACAGTGCCTCGAAGACTTTGCATTTTTTGAGATAATTCTGAAAATTGGACTAAATTTTCATATGTGTAAGACATGAATGTCCATCAGCTGAGGCTCAAATGAGGTCATAATGTACTTGTTCTTCAGAGGCACATTTTGTGCCCAAGCAGCGCAATAGTTGAGACTCACTAGTTTTTACAGCCAGCAGCACAGAAGGGACTGTTTTAGCTACCAGCTTGTCCAGTCACCTTTGACTTCTCATTCTCCCCCACAACTAACTAAATACATGTCTGCAGCTGGGCTGACAGGAGAGCTTAAACCCAGAGACAAATGTAGACTCACACT
The DNA here is from genome assembly GCF_028858705.1 of Grus americana. Classification (NCBI taxonomy): domain Eukaryota; kingdom Metazoa; phylum Chordata; class Aves; order Gruiformes; family Gruidae; genus Grus; species Grus americana. The sequence continues at coordinate 26,771,536 of NC_072856.1, forward strand.
ACACATCCAGATACAAGATGCCTTAACTGTATCAGGTCTTTTTGCTAAAACAGAGAGTGAAATTACTAACCTCTACCAATGGAAATCAGTATAAAGCTCTCCCACCGTTGGCTAAAAGTCATTCTTCCCACAGCATGGACGTCTCCAGCACAGTGAATGAGTCCAGACATTCCCCGTTCACATGACCAATATTCATGTCCATGTCCTTACGTGGTTTTGCCAAGTGGGTACACCTCTCCATAGCAAAAGGTGGGGCACATGCCCAGGTCCAAGGGGTTCTCAGGAAGAAAATGTTAGGGATGAGGTTGTGAGCCAAGTAAATTGTGCTAGGCGGCTGAATCTGGATTGTAAATTATCAATTGCATGGTTTTTGCCAACACAGCGCTGAGCAAGTTTTTGCATGTTTTTGTTTTGAGGATCTGCGCCAATCAGCTGCACAAAGTTTGCAATCAAACCTTCAACTCGGTCTAGAAACGGTTTTTGCTTTGTACCATAACACTGCCATGTTTTCCTCTCTGTAGGAAAGCAGCAGAAAACAGATGACAATTACTTTTTTATAGAAACTCATTTAGTAAGAAGCAGCTACCTCTCCTAATCTCACATTATTTGGAATTACTCTCTTGCTGGGCCTGGTTTTATTCACAGATTTGCAATAGCCTAACCAAGTCCATTTCAAAATATCTACCCGCTCTTGGCCGTTCAAAGTGTTTCTTTCTTAGCACAAATGATTATAGCACACTTTTGTAGTGTCTCTCAAAATATACTCCTATTTTCCTCGTAGCTGGGAAAAGGTGCCTGCCACACCAAATCAACAGAGCTCATTTAATCCTGGCCCAGCATGCTCAGCAGCAGCCAGGAGAGGATGAGCTGTTTCAATCAGACGCTGCTAGCCTGCTACAAGGGCAGCAGTAGCAGTGGCACTATTTTGGTTGCATTGTCGCAGGGTTAGCAATGAAAAGACACGTCCTCAGAATTTGTGAAGTGAAAATCCTAGTGCCCAGAAGCAATCTGCAAGCCACTGAGAAAGGCAGGAGGGTGGCCAGGCACGTCTTGTTTCAGACTTTCCTCAGAGAAACCTGCTCCAGAAGCATTGCAAAGAGGGGAGGAACAGCCATGAAACTTCATCTGTGGCTTTAATTATGTCTGTGAATTTTTGCAAAGTAAAAGGGTGGTTTCAGATCTGCCAGGAAAGGAAAGGGTTGGGAGTCTCAGCGAGGCAGCGGGGCTGGACGGAGGGCCCGGGAGGTGCCCTCTCCCCTCCTGCAACCCCTGCCCCGAGGGAAGGGGTGCAGAGTGCACGCACCCGCTCTGCCAGATCTCCCCAGAAACTAGACAGTGGTCTTACCATTTCCACAGAGATCTCGCTCCACTCCAGCCCTGCCTCCCTGCTCCCCCGGACAGCACCTGTGGTGCAGAGGAGCATTTCCACCCAAGTGGTGAGGGAAGGGGAGCAGAAACTGCCTCAGGGGAGTTGCTCAGGCGAGCACTTCCCTCTCTCTCCTCTGGTAAAAAGGGGTCGGCCCTTCTCTCCCTCTCACTGTCTCTTCATCCTTGGCTCTTCCTCCCCTCACATTGCCACATGACTGAGAGAAGAGCGAGCATCTGTGCTCCCCTGCCTCCCTCTCTCCCTCCAGCCAGGCCTGAGGAGGGTGAAGCCCCACCACAGGGGTGGCAAATGGGTGGGACAGGGCACACCAGGCACACCACGGACACTGACACAGATGATGGGGAGAAGACAGACAAAAATGCACTTTGGGTTGGCAGCACATCATGAATGGCTGTGCCAAGTGAGCCGAGCAGAGATGAGGACAGCACAGCATAAGCTGAATGAATTTGGAGAGCTGGGAGGAATACGAAAGGTCCGCTACGAGGCAATATCGTGAAGAGACGGCCATGGCTTGGGCTCGGATGGGTTCATGGTGGGGGCTGATGTTACATTAGTTGCCATGGTCTTCTAAGAGTAGCACCCTGCCACTCTCCTCCCTCACCAGCATGTCCCGGATCGCACTGTTCCAGTGAAAATGTTCCCTATCGGGTCTCTTCTCTGTCTGCCTGTGCTGGCATGGCACCTGTGGCACGTCTCACACCTTCACGTTCCCCTGTGGGCTGGCTTCCCTCATTTGGATCACGAGAGTAGGAAGGTGATGTTTGCAGAAGAGAATCCCTGTGCTATATTTCACCAAGGAGACATGAGTTAAACTCCGAAAAGATGTATTTCACTGTCAGGCCAAGCCACACCAGAATGTTTCAGGTTTTGTTTGTGGAGACTTTTCAGAACTTTCTGTTGCACAAAAGACACACAATACCAACTCTCTATCGCTATTAGAGATTTATTGTTCAGGCTTTTATCAACTATGCAGGTATTTCCCATGGGTGAGGAATCCCATTTTCAGGCTCTGAGCAACACAATGGCCTTCATTTCCAAGGGGAGTCCCTCCCTGGCCAGCCCTAGCTGTGTCATGTCACCCTGGTACCCTTCTATGCAGCCTCAGGATGCTCCAAACAGCTTTTTGGCTTTGTTATCATAGAATCGTAGAATCGTAGAATCATAGAATGGTTTGGGCTGGAAGGGACCTTAAAAATCATCTAGTTCCAACCCCCCCTGCTACGGGCAGGGACACCCTCCACTAGACCACGTTGCCCAAAGCCCCATCCAACTTGGCCTTAAACACTTCCAGGGATGGGGCCTCCACAACCTCTCTGGGCAACCTGTTCCAGGGCCTCACCACTCTAACAGTAAAGAATTTCTTTCTAACATCTAATTTAAATCGACCCTCCTTCAGCTTAAACCCATTACCCCTTGTCCTGTCACTACACTCCCTGATAAACAGTCCCTCTCCATCTTTCCTGTAGGCCCCTTCAGGTACTGGAAGGCCGCAAGTAGATCTCCCTGGAGCTTTCTCTTCTCCAGGCTGAACAACCCCAACTCTCTCAGCCTGTCCTCATAGGAGAGGTGCTCCAGCCCTCTGAGCAGCTTCGTGGCCCTCCTCCGGACCTGCTCCAACAGCTCCATGTCTCTCCTGTACTGGGGCCCACAGAGCTGGACACAGTACTCCAGGTGGGGTCTCACAAGAGCAGAGTAGAGGGGCAGGATCACCTCCCTCGACCTGCTGGTCACACCTCTTTTGATGCAGCCCAGGACACGGTTGGCTTTCTGGGCTGCAAGCGCACACTGCCGGCTCATGTTGAGCTTCTCATCAATCAATACCCCCAAGTCCTTCTCCTCGGGGCTGCTTTCAATCCATTCGTCGCCCAGTCTATAGTCGTGCTTGAGATTGTGCTGACCCACGTGTAGGACCTTGCACTTGGCCTTGTTGAACTTCATGCAATTTGCACGGGCCCACCCCTCCAGCCTGCCAAGGTCCCTCTGGATGGCATCCCTTCCCTCCAGTGTGTCGACCACACCACACAGCTTGGCGTTGTTGTCAAACTCACTGAGGGTGCACTCGATCCCACTGTCCATGTTGCTGACAAAGATGTTGAACAGTGCTGGTCCCAGTACCAACCCCTGAGGAACACCACTCATCACCGTTCTCCACTTGGACATTGAGCCATTGACCACAACTCTTTGAGTGTGACCATCCAACCAATTCCTTATCCACCAAGTGGTCCATCCATCGAATCCATGTCTCTCCAATTTAGAGACAAGGATGTCGTGCAGGACAGTGTCAAATGCTCTTCCCTTGTCCACCAACACTGTAACCCCATCATAGAAGGCCACCAAATTTGTCAGGCACGATTTGCCCTTAGTGAAGCCGTGTTGGCTGTCACCAATCACCTCCTTATTTTCCATGTGCCTTAGCATAGTCTCCAGGAGGATCTGCTCCATGATCTGGCCAGGCACAGAGGTGAGACTGACTCGCCTGTAGTTGCCTGGGTCTTCCTTTTTTCCCTTCTTAAAAATGGGGGTTATGTTTCCCCTTTTCCAGTCAGTGGGAACTTCGCCAGACTGCCAGGACTTCTCAAATATGATGGACAGTTGCCTGGCCACTTCATCTGCCAGTTCCCTCAAGACTCGCGGATGCATCTCATCAGGTCCCATGGACTTGTGCACCTTCAGGTTCCTTAGATATTCTTGAACCTGATCTTCTCCTACAGTGGGTGGTTATTCATTCTCCCAGTCCTTGCCTTTGCCTTCTGTGACCTGAGCAGTTATACAGGGTACAAGGGTACCCTGCTCTAACTGCTGATATTATAGATTTGAACATCTCATGAAATTTCTCCTATAGATTTACCATTCTTTGTAAAAGAGAATGAAAAGTACCCCCTGCACCACTTAATCGGTTTTCAGTGCAGTTTGCATTCGCTATACATAACGTAAGGTAGGCTGTTCCCCATCCCATGGTGGCTGTCGTCTTTACTTCTCTCTGGAGATGGCAGGCAATGATTTACTAACACCTGTACAATTGCAATGTCAAATTTCAGCTCTTGAAATACAAGGTTTAGCTCTGTGATATATGGCAGGACGTCTAAAAGTACATATATCACCTCTACAAAATCTGCCTGGGACCAGTCCTTTATCAACTCAAGTACCAGGGTCTTTCATTAATACAAACTACTAATGGCTGAAGTTTTAAATACAGATCGCTCTCCATTGTATAATGTTAACCAGTCATGAACTTCCTTTATTTTCACTGGTGACTCAGCTGGTAAATCCTGAATCTTTTTCTTTTTGGGGAATTCAGGAATAATAGAAAAGACTTCTTCAGTTAAATATTCTTTAAAGTAAGAAACTGAATCAGCTGTAAAAAATTCACAAGTACTGACCTGTGGGCAGTAAAATAGTAATTTATTAACATGGTATTTGACATCCAGAAAATTCATGTAAGTCGTAACAGTCCTCAGTATAACTGTAAGGTAAGCAACATAAAATCTACTTATTGGAACAAGTTCTTGGTCAGTCAAGCAATGTTACGAAAGGGTGATAGAATGATGCATGCATCCCACTACAAAATTCCTTATGTTTCTGTAGGAGTAACAGCCAAGGCATCAACTGATTATGTTAAACTCTTTCTTTCCTACTCTGCCTGTTCCTCTGAGCAGTAGCTGTAGGGACTTAACATTCATAGTCAGCTTTTTTCAGTAATGTCCTTGGAGTGAAAAATGATCTTTGGCAAGAATGCGAAAAGACAAACACAAACCATTGTCACTTATTATAGCTTTTCATATAGTTATGCAGTTATATAGTAAGCATTTTCACTGCTGTTCCTACAATCTGTTCCAAGAATCTCAGGAATTTGCAAAGTAGGCTGTTGGGTTTTTTTCCTACAGTCAGGAATATGAGGAATCAATTCTTATTCCCCGTGTACCTAATAATCCTTGACGTTCTCAATTAACAACAAGAACAATAGCTGACGTTAGAATATTTATTAAAATCCAAGATTTTTTTCAACTCCTTCCCTATGCTGTTTGTTTGCCTTCTAACCCATCTCCCACCAATTATTGTATAAGTTGGGGCTCAGGCTTGGTATCATCTATATTTAAAAGAATGGTGGAAGTATCAAGGATAATTACATTTCTACATGTTTTGTGCTAGGCAGGAGGAACCCAAGGGAGAGGCAGGAAGAACTGAACCGTTATACATTCTGTTTGTCAGCAAATGGCTCAAAGCCAGCCAGTCTCTGGGCCAGACACACAGCTTGGGGACAGCTAGGGCTATTGCCGAGGGGAAGAGGTACTACTTGGGTGTACAGAGTATATGGACCCATGAGAAATCAGACTTATTCTACTTATTCTGTAGCTTGGGAAAACTTGTTCTAATTCTGTGTTTTGCTAAAAGGTTTGGTGTATCTGCTAGATAAGATTTTTCTGTCTTCTTTTTCCTCCGTTTTTATGTGCACATCTAGTATTTGGAGGTCTCTTGCAAAGTAAAATCCATATTCATCTTGCAGATCTACACAGTAGTAAATCAGAATTGTGTATTGTCATGCTTAGTTTTCTTTCAGTGATGTTTCTCTCAGCTTTCTCATTATTCTGAGGACACCTTGACAAGGAAAGGCTGTGCTGGAACCAGCAGATATTACTGGATGTCTGAAACTCTGCCTGAGAGCTGGTGCTCCCTGTCAGTCCTCAGTTTCCAGTTCTCCTGCCTTGCAAACCCTGATTTTATCTCAGAAATCAACATTCAACAGTTCTGATGGCTTCATAACTTTAGAATATAATTCAATTAGCAATAAATACATTTCTCTGTCATACTCAAAATAAGCCCCCCTCTCCAGATTTTGCTATGATTTGTGCAGGTATTCATTACTATAGATCAGTTCTTTGTTTATTCTCTTCAGAAGCAATTATGTGTATCATATTGAATTGCCCTGTATTTTATCTGAATGCTCCTCCCAAGTGGAATGAAATACTACTCTCATTTGATTACATTTTTCTTTTCCTAGATGGCTAGTTTATATGTCAGCAGTTACTTTTCTCTGTGCTACTAGGATAATCAGTTACTCTTCTTTGATTTAATAATTTCTTTCTTAAAGTGCTGACATCGTATCAGTTTGTGCTCTAAATCTCTGCTTTCTTCTGACCATCCTTGTAAAATTTCAGTTTATGCTAAATAAAACCTCTCTATGTAAGTTCCAGTGTGAAATTCTGTTAATTTTGAAATTATAAAAGGAGCAAGCTTCACTACATAAATTTCATACCCATCAATATCTCTTTCATGTAGTATTGATCTGTTTATCACCCTATTCAAGAAATCCATATTTTCTCCCTTATTTATATTCTACAGAAAAATCATGTCCCTGTAGCTTCAGCATCATATATACAAGTTTAGCTGGTGGTAAAAGGAAAAGTTTCTTCAATGTGAGCAAATCTGGAATTCTTGCAGGCTTGGTAGGTACACTTCAAACAACCAAACTGGAACCAGTTCTTACTAATTCCTTTTCAAACTCAATGTAGTTTCTTCTACGGCACAAGAGATCTCAGGGAATATACAACCGACTGTTCTTGAGAACGCTCAGATCTGTATTTCTGGAAGATGCCTTTGCCGAAAGCATACCTGACAGGGGCAAATCCTTTGCATTTGCTGTTTGCTAGTGTCTTAAGTAAATCTTCCATCTGTCTTCCCAATATCAACAAAGCTCCTAATATGGAATGTGATGCCTCTGTTCTATCCAACGATGTGAAGAATTAATTTATTAAATACGCTTATGAACATGAGTTCATAAGATGGATCAGAGGAGTGAAGCTTACCCTTCAAGTAGCCTATACGGAAGGGCAAATATATATTCTTACCAGGAAAAAAAAAGTGTTTCAGCACTTCCTTCACTGGTTTACATGCCATGTGAGATTGTCATTCTTGCTAAGATTAAAGGCTGCCCCTGCACAGACAAATCTGTTTCAATATTACTTTTTTTCAACTTTACTTTTTTGATTGTTATTTTTATTTTCACAAGCAAAAGTTTTTGAGCATCGGGGGGGTTAGTTGCTGCTCAACTACACAGAAGCCTCTAAAGCTACGTTGGCTCCTTGGATTCCATGGGCAGAGTGACTATCATTGAATGGAGATGATTCAAAATAGTTTCTGTGATGCTGCCCTTGTGGTGGGAACCAACTCAGGTACAAAGATACCAAGGGCAGCCGCAGAACAGGCAGGGAAGAAAGTGAGAAGATGTGCTAAACTAACGAATCAGAGGAAAAGATTTCAAGAGTAATCACTTCCTCTTACCTGCAGCTCTCTATTATTTTCCTTCACAGCATGCAGAGAGCAGCCAGCAGACCTAAGAGAAGAGATGCTGCTCCAGGCAGCCCATGACATAGTTTTATATCCAATCTATAACTGCAACACCAGCCTATATCCCATTTTTTTTCTTAAGATCAGAAATGCATTTCAATACAGAGATTTAATGAGCCACTTGTAATAGCCCAAAACTCACAGGTGTTACTGACATTTTGGTTTACTTGGCTGGATAAGCCCCTACGACACAGCCAAGTTGCTACCCAAGTTTAGCATTTGCAAGCCAGATTGAAGATATAATTAATATCAACCTGGATTGAGGCATAAATTATTCTGAATGAGGTACTCTGCCCCCTCTACTCTGCCCTGGTGAGGCCACATCTGGAGTTCTGTGTCCAGTTCTGGGCTCCCCATGTCAAGAAAGACAAGGAACTACTGGAGACAGTCCAGAGGAGGGCTACAAGGATGATTAGGGGACTGGAGTATCTCTCTTATGAGGAAAGGCTGAGAGAGCTGGGTCTGTTTAGCCTGGAGAAGAGAAGACTGAGAGGGGATCTCATCAACGCTTGCAAATATCTAAAGGGTGGATGTCAAGAGGATGGGGCCAGGCTCTTCTCCGTGGTGGCCAGCGACAAGACAAGGGGCAACGGGCCCAAACTGGAACATAGGAAGTTCCACCTGAACATGAGAAAAAACTTCTTCGCTTGGAGGGTGACCGAGCACTGGAACAGGCTGCCCAGGGAGGCCGTGGAGTCTCCTTCTCTGGAGATATTCAAAACCCATCTGGACGTGATCCTGTGCAATCTGCTCTAGGTGATCCTGTTCTAGCAGGGGCGTTGGACTGGATGATCTCCAGAGGTCCCTTCCAACCCCTACCAGTCTGTGTGTGATTCTCTAATTCAACACAGACCTCCCACCTATTCTCCAATGCAGTTAAGAATAGAAGACCTTTTCACAGGACCGCTTCAAGACAACTGTTTGCCAAGAGGCTGTTTATAGGACTGCTATAGACCTAAAATTAAACATGAGGGGGAAAAAATCCCTTCTGTCCAATAAACGGTCAAAAGTATAATAGAAAACAGTTTATATTCTTTTTCCTGCAGTTTCTTTCTGTTCAGGAAAGGCTGAATGACCTTGACAACAAGACTCCAGACCATACTTGTGAGATCAGGTTTCCATTCCCAGCCCCTACCACTCTGTGAATTTGTGAATCTGTACAGACTCGTACTCAGTAGCATCCAAAGGAAGTGGAATTTCTCATGTGGACAGTCAGTCTCACAACTCAGACATATACAAGAAGTCAGAGAGAATTTTAAAACATATTTCACTTTACCTTTGTTTTCTTTCCTCTGGTACAATGAAACAAAATAGCTACAGGCAGCTGGCCGCACCTTTTGGATGATAATTTAAAATGCAATGTTCTGGTAGAACGCTAAGTCTTAGGTTCTGTAAAACCCAAAATATACAGAACAATCTTTGTGAACTAGCTCTTACTCTGTAATTCCATGGAGAATTTAATGTGAATATAATTTTCTGCTGTGTTTGCAGCCTAGTCAAAGTGGCCTTGTTCTAATGCAAAAGAATAAAAAAGTGAAGTCTTAAGCAGAAGTGAAACTTACTGGTCTATTTTCAGCATGTATACCCCAAGATGACTGAAAAACCGAACACTGCTAATGATGAGAAGTAAATAATTTTCATTCTTTCAGTACTAGCTGGTAACTTTAACATTTTAGTATGATTTTTATAGTGACGGCATCCTCTTAAAATAAAACAATAGCTTAATTAAGAAAGTAAACATGTCCATAAATATATGCATAAAAAATTAAACAGCCCCATATTTCTGTGAGAGTAGGAAGTAAGGAGAAAAAAAATGTACAGCATGAGGTCAATATGTACCATTTTGATAAGTTGCTACAAGGTAGAGGAAGAGAAAAGGGGACAGCATCTATCGTAGTATCAAACCCATTGGAGAAATAAATGCTAGTAAAAGTTTGTTGAACCGGATCCTCACATAGCTGGGGCTTTCATCTTTAGTGGAAATAAATGAACTCATCTGACGTGGGAAGAATGTTTGATGAGGGTGGAAAGAATGCAAGGGCTTTTTGAGTAATCAGGGTTTAAGCTTACAGGAAACAAGTGTCAACTTGCTAGAGGTCACTTCACCTCTGTATGACAGGCGATCATTGTGGAGAAGTCACAGTCTAAGATGTGGACAGTGAATGTTGTAAAGGAATGGAGGGCTCCTTCCATTAACCAGAAACGCAAGAATAATCTAAGTGATAATGCATAGCTTTGTATCAGCAAGCAGAGAGGTGGTTTGTATATAACTAGGCATCTAAAGGTCTTGTGAGAGATCAGTTAGAGCTTGGAATTGGAAATAAAACATAAATGAAAGTACCCTGCACCATAAATTTATCATAACAGAACTGGAGATGAGCTCTGAAAAGGTCTTCTGACAACAGTGAGTTTGGCTACAGAAATGACCTGTCTGTTGAGGAGAATAGAGAGAGAGGCTTACAAAAGAAAAAATCCTGGGAAGCAAATAGACAAGGCAGTTTCAGAGGTGGAGGGAAGAAGATAACCTGACAACACACGAAACAAAGCTTTCAAGCACTAGCTAAGTAGTCTTCCGTACACTCACAAAGAAACATAAATTTACTAGCAAAACACAGAGTTAGAAAATATTATGAGCTCGTGGATCCAAACTAGGCCACAGCTGAGTCCAAAATCAGGAGTCTCTGTCCAAACTCAGGTCCAGAGATAATGCTTCTCATTCCTCTTAAACTTCTAAAAATAATTCCCAATGATTTCAAGACTATCCTATTTAGAATTAAGTTGGTGCCAAAAGAAGGCTGCAGCTAGAAAGCCTTGGAGTTCTTTATTTTTTAGGTATCGACAGTGTAGATACAAGACCAGAAATGTCACAGCATGCTTCCTTGTCTCAGAGACAGGAAACTGCTCATGAGCCATATTTAGTCAGGGCCTTGGATACATTAAGGGCACAAACACAAAAAAGTCCCTTTACTGACCCGAAAGCTCTCAGATGCATTCTTTTGCCCCAATATACACATAGCTCTGCTCTCTGGTGCACTTTGCTGCCTTTGCACAGCTATGACAAGTTGCAGAACAGTACCCTCTTGCAAACTGTTCACACTCTGCTGCTCTCGCATGTTTGTCCACCACAGACAAAGACGGAAGTGTTTTAAGGCTTTGAAAAGGACAGAAGAGGAAATGGCATAGCCAGGATGCCCCACCAGGAAAGCCTCAGGCTTTCCCTGCCACTGAAATAGAGAATAGACATTTTGAGCTGCTGCCTCCCTGCCATACTCCTGTGATGTAAGGAGAACTTCTCATTTCCTCTGAAGGGCAGAGAAGCAACTGGGAGGTTCCTGTCTGACGGTGTCAAGACAGCATCTACAACTCCTGTAAGAAGCAGTACCGATGTCTTCTGGATCCTCCCTGCCACCTTGGGGTAGAGAAGGGTGTCTAATGTCTTCTGAGTTTCGAGGCAAGATAATGGCATAGGGAACATTTAAGCAAATACCTCCCAGATCCCTACAATTATTCTGGCTGCTCCTCCAGCTCCTCCCAAGGAAGCTAGCTTGAATCTCAGCTTGGTGCATGTTTCAGTTTCACTGAATGTGCCTGCCCAGCTCTCTGCCAGGTCATTTTGTTTGGCCCTCAGGATGGCAGGGCCCTACATCCAGTCTTCTTCAGCCCTTGCACTGATCTGGAGAGATCACCTGTAAGAGCATGAAAGAAGTTTGTTCTCCAAGATCTGTTAAGCTTCTGGCCTCTGCACTGATTAATACCAACTTTGATGATAAATTTCAATTTAGAAATTGAGTGGTGACCTGTCAGAGCACTGAGGTGTGAAAATTTAACAGAAATTTATCAGTCCTTTCTCTCTTGCATTTGTCTGTAAATATGGCCTTTCCAGTCCTTTCAGAGAAAGTGAGCTGATTTGCCACAGTCTGTCATTATTACTGGAGCTTACAGCTTTTTGAAACCTCAAAAAGTTAAGGGAATAATTTAAATCACCAATAGATTCAGTTACACTCTGACATATGAAGCTGAAAACAAAAACTTTCTGTAATGTGCAATCATTATCCTCCTCTGATGGTGGTGTTAAATTGTGCACAATGGCAAGAAAAGCGAAGATCCCAAACGTACCGACTGCTGTGATAAGAGAGAAAATCCTGAAGTGAACAGGACTGCAGTGGGATTGTGACATTTTAATGATAGTTTAGAAATACAAAAAATGTCTGAAGTGGAGATAGTCAGTCTTCTATTCATTCTCTTTCTGTGTGAATAGCAGTCCTGATGGAAGCATAAGGTGAAATTCATCCACTAGCCTTTCAGTTTTGTAGACGTAGATTTAAGAAACTGTTTTAAATCAGAAATAATTTTTACCTGAAAATAACGTAGTGTTTTAGTTCTGCTTCTACAAAGATCTGTCTATAAGCAGTGATACAAATCCATTGCACATGGCCCTGCTTTCTTCTGGTATTTTCTCCCAAGTTCACACGATCTGACCCCTACCTAATGACTCATAAACCCCCAAAATAATGTCTTCTTCAATTTTTAAGATTTTCCAGTAGACCTCATGATGTAAGGTTAGAAATTCTGTCAGTTTGACACCAAGCTGTTATAATAGGCTGTTCAATACAAAATTGTAGCTATCTGGCTAAATTAGTAAGTATTGTTTCGCAATTGAAATTGATGGAACTGTGTAGGTAGATCAAGATGGGAGCCAGGGAGAGAGCCTGAGTATAAGTGAGGAGGGTTCAAGGTGGAGAGAGAGATCATAGCTAGACTAAGGAAGTAAATTCTGTTAAAAATGTGATGTTTTGGTCAGTGCAGCCTCTAGGCTGCCTTCAGGACTCAAGTTTTCCCCACTTCCACTAGGGCATTAGGAAGTTAAGTGTTTCAAAAAAGCTTTTTAAAAATACATCTTGTATCTAAGCAAAGTGTAGTTTTGAGAAAGTAGCAGAAGAACAAACTGTGGAGTAGACAGTATTTCACAGAGCACCAAAGGAAGGAAATTCATTACGTATGTAAGGGTTTTGGGGAGGATCTGTAGTGTGAAGGCTTATTTGTGGAACGTTTTACTTGCCTCACACCCAGTCATACCACAAAACTGCTTGTTTTAGCTCAGGAAACAAGAGGTTTCGTAATATCTGGTTGCTTGATACAGTTGCATAAAAATAGTAAAACTGAGATAATGGTACCCAGTCTGCAATTATTAAAAGTAATCAGATGACTGGCACTAAGTCTGCAAACAGGTAACATCTATCTGGTCCAGCCAAAATGGGCTGGCTTTCACCTATGAGAAGTAGTAACCCTTTGGACCATGCTCATCCTGGCCCATGCTGAAGGCCCTACAAACAGCAGTGATACACCAAGGGCTCGAGGTCAGGACAAGATGTCCACTTCATTTCCAGCCTTCCTCATCAAACAGCTCTCAATCCAGGCTGTCTTGGAAAATAAGAACCAAGCCAAAATGGCATCAGATTTGCAGTATTCATAGAATCATAGAATGGTTTGGGTTGGAAGGGACCTTACTGGTTCCAACCCCCCTGCCACAGGCAGGGACACCCTCCACTAGACCACATTGCCCAAAGCCCCATCCAACTTGGCCTTAAACACTTCCAGGGATGGGGCCTCCACAACCTCTCTGGGCAACCTGTTCCAGGGCCTCACCACTCTAACAGTAAAGAATTTCTTTCTGACATCTAATCTAAATCGACCCTCCTTCAGCTTAAACCCATTACCCCTTGTCCTGTCACTACACTCCCTGATAAACAGTCCCTCTCCATCTTTCCTGTAGGCCCCTTCAGGTACTGGAAGGCCGCAAGTAGATCTCCCCGGAGCTTTCTCTTCTCCAGGCTGAACAACCCCAACTCTCTCAGCCTGTCCTCATAGGAGAGGTGCTCCAGCCCTCTGAGCAGCTTCGTGGCCCTCCTCTGGACTCGCTCCAACAGCTCCATGTCTCTCCTGTACTGGGGCCCACAGAGCTGGACGCAGTACTCCAGGTGGGGTCTCACAAGAGCAGAGTAGAGGGGCAGGATCACCTCCCTCGACCTGCTGGTCACACTTCTTTTGATGCAGCCCAGGACACGGTTGGCTTTCTGGGCTGCAAGCGCACACTGCCGGCTCATGTTGAGCTTCTCATCAATCAATACCCCCAAGTCCTTCTCCTCGGGGCTGCTTTCAATCCATTCCTCTCCCAGCCTATAGTTGTACTCTGAAGATTTATCTAACAGGTTTGATAAGTGCTTGAACTTTAGTTGTTAAGAGAGTTAAGAGAGTTAGAGCTTTGAGACTTCATGGTGTCTCAGTCTTGCAGGTGCTCCCATCATAGTGGCCCCAATTCCATGTTTACAGTTGCAACAGATCCAGTGTGAGGAATTGTGAGGTTTTTGGGGAGAGAGCTCCCATGTTTGAACAGATCGCGAGGGAATCTGCATCTATTTGCCGATTTTGAGGGACAAGCTTTAAAGTACTATGGCCAGAGACCTGTACAGCTTCATTAGAACAGAGGAGCTGCAGAGCTGAGAAAAGTAAATTTTAACCAGTGCCTGCCTGTACAACTCAGTGTACCAGGGAGTGGTCAGTAGCTTCCTGAGCTTACAAGTAATTAAAAAATGAATAGAAATTCAATAGTATAATAAAGATGACTGTCACTGCTTATATGTCCCAGGAGAAATACCATTGCTATGTATCACAGGCTTTTGAGGTCTGCCTTCAGTTCTGCTCCACTGTATCATGCTGTTATCAACTGTTCCTCAAATCATTCTCTCCTCTTCCAAAAACTCCTACATTCTCTTGCTAAAGCTAATAATGCTAATAATACATTGAAGCTCTAATAAATGTATCATATGTGATTTAAACAAAATGTCTCCTCCCCCACCCACCCCCAAAAAGGTTAGAGGAAGAGTAATCATGGCTTTAAACATTCCCCTTTTGTTCCCCTTTGCCTAGATGAAATATATTACAGCTTCTTTATAGCATATGAATGAGAACAGGTACCTTCCTATACCAGAGAGAATGTAAACAGAATACATTTCTGCCTTCAGCAGTTGAGCAACAAAATATGGAAAACAGTACTGGGATCCTGGATGGAAAACAATGCAGTCCAGGATTATTCAGTTATCATGGAGATTTAGCAGACTCAGTCTAAGATGAGCACTTCTAGCAGCTTCTGAAGTGTTTTATTAACACCAGTTTGCTCTGGTACACTGTTGAAACTATATGTCAGTTATTAGATATAAGTAACTATGCTTTCTGTAATTGGGACTATATTTGCATTTCACTGTCTCACTTAGAAAAGACCCTTAATAATTGGCTACAGTGACCTGGTGTGAGGGAGTAGCAGAAGAGAGCTGTCTCAGGAAGGTACATGGCCAGGCTACATAGCTGCAACATAGCTCAGGCAAGGACGGAAGGAGGGCCTGAGCCAAAGAGGATGCCTCCAGTGAGGCTCCCCCTTGCAGGGGACAAAGGCTGTGTCCAGGGCCCTGACAGCTGAAGTCCAGGAGGGCTGACAGAGTGGGCTTGCTTATCTACGAGGATGCAAGGATGTTTAACGGAAAGTACGTTTTAAGATTTTATACTTAGAGGAGGAAATTGTTTCTTTTGAACTCCTCATTCACATTAAACCAGGTTTATCAGTTAATCTTGCATTGGCAAATTTACAGTAACAGTCAATCCCCAGGTAATCCACTTTGATGGGAACTTTTGTTTATCCACAGAAAAAAAGGGGTGGTGGTAGCTCTACCTTTTAGCCAGATGTTTCTGTGAGTCATACCTGAGATAATTGATAATCCAGGCAGTGATAGCTGGAAATAATGGCATTACAGGACTTCCAGGTTCAGTTAAAGTAACTCTAATCTTAAGCCTTGCCTGGTTCCATGTTTGCACAATTAACCACTTGTTCTCTGATATCTTAAAGCAACACAGTTCAATTCCTCCAGCAACACAAGACAGACGGCACTTTCACCGGCCACATGGGTGTTGTAAGTGCTGGGCCATGCTCCTGTATGAGAAGAGGCATGGCTGCAGCCTCACACTCTTCTCCCATGGAAATTTAGTCTTAAAGCCACCGCCTTCTGCAAGGACAAGCTGATACGTTCAGCTGGTTGGGCAAACAGCACACACTACCAAACACACACTTGTCTCCTCTCAGGAAGCAGAGATGGGCTGGGTGTGTTACATAGTCGCTGGACTGCCAGCTGGACCAGGCTGAATTCAAAGAAGAAATTTTCATAATCCTTGTTTATGTTTCTCTGCTAGATCCCTTTGGATTGCAAGACGTAATGAGCAACTAACTCTGAGAATAGACTGTGATACTCCTCATAGTTACAAGTTTGCTCATCACTGTTTTAAAAAATTATTAAATATTTCATTCGGAATTTGGCTTATAGTCAGAAAGTAAGATATTTCCTTTTTTATTATACTTGGAGGGGTTAATTTAGGGGCAGATTCATCCTTTGCAACTGAATATTTGGTCCTATGCTTGCTATGATTATTTCCAATATGTTTTTATTTGTCTTCTTTTAGTGCCTTGAGCATGTTTCTCTTTTGTTGTTTGTAGTACGACTGATGGAATCAAATGCAATAACATGGAAGTAAATATTTCACACGTCGTAGAACCAGAACCTTAAGTATAGTTTCAGTTAAGAAATCTATGAAACTTGTCTAGTAAATCTCAGAGCTCGTCAAAAAAATCTGAAATATCAACACAATTTTGAAAGACTGATCTTTTAATAATACGAGTTACATTAAAAAGAAATAAACCTTACAAGAGGAGAAATATTATGTGCATTAAGAATGTCCAAAAAAGTAAAAAGGCTACTGTAAAATTATTTTAAATTAAACATGAGAATCTAACAAAGATAAGTCCGATCAACTTCCTTCCTTCTACAAAAATTGCAGTGAAATTTGTTGATTGGCTCCTGCCATCTACCGCATGGTGTAGGAAATGCAGCATAGAAGTGTGAAAACCACACAGCGTATTTGCTGATAAGTCTCGCATAACAGAAATAGCCCCTATTTTCTTACACTTCCAAAGCTTAAATACTCTGCATGACATGCTTTCCCCATCTCTGTGGATTCAGAAAATAGTTTTACAGCGTCTCATCCATTCAGTGTATCAGAGTCACTCTGGTACCGTGATGTGAGGTGCAGCTCATTGAAACCATGTAAAGGCTGAGGAAGGGTAAGAAACTGTCTGCAGTCGTTAAGGCTGCACAAGTCCTGGGGAGAACAGCAGTAATCTCAGATTATGCTTGTGGCTCAAAGCTTTGCAGACTAACTGCACCTGATTGCTTCCCACTGTGAACTAGCAGTGTAGTCTGGACAAAACTGTCTTGAAAGCAGAAAATACAGAGCCTTTGGTGTAGTGAGACCACTTAAAGCCACATCTCTACTTTTTGGCAGAGCACACAGGGGAAGAAGTCCACTGCTTTTGTTCAGCAAGCTGATGAAGTTTAATTCCAGAGATCTTGCTCTAAGCGAGTTCTCATGTTGCACATTATCTGTCTCAGAAATGCATCAGCTATTAAGGGAAGCACCTGTAAGATCAGTTAACATTTTTTTTGTTCAGGAAACCATTGCCCCAGTGAATTCTGTTTTTAGGAAAGAAGGCAACATCTGCGTGCTGTTTAGACTCACACTGTCAAAACAAATGGTTTTCGCCTTAAGCATCCAGGATTCATTTTTAACAATTTTTTGTAATCTAGTTAATGGTGATCCAGCCTAATACCCTACTTCTCAGCAGATTTTCATATTCGTGTGAACAGCCTTTCCATAACTGTCCTTATGTGACACCCGCTCACCTTCAACCAGCTTTACCTGATAGTTGTGAAAGAGAGAATATAGTTTCCAAGGCTGGTAGACTGATAACCACACAGACAAACACGCAGAAGGACGCAATAGAACATCTGCTGCCTGTATTCACAGTGCTGACATCTGTTTCCAGGGACATAGGCTGTATGATTAAGATGTCTCCTGTGTTGGCAAGACTAGTTTTGGTCTGACCGGGTCACTGCACACTCAGGCCTAGTGCACTAATAGGCCTTAATGGCTCTGACAGGCTTCACCTGGGGCCTCCACCCACAGCCCTGTCCTGGGCCTGGGGTCTGCATTTAATCTCAGGCCTGAGCTTTCAGTCCGGGCCTGGTTTATGTTCTAGGTGTTTCTGTTCTCAGTTTTGCCACAGCTATGCCTATGGGTGCTGTTGTTCCAGGCCCTGACCTGGCAGGCTGACTTTCCAGCTCAGCTTTGGGTCTGTCTTGTCACTGTGAGTTTGCCTGGCACTCTGGGCGCTCAGCCCTCAGTCAGGGCCTGACTCTGCCTCTTTTTGCTTGGCTTGGGGGCTGTGGGACTGGGTCTTGGTTGGTGAGGCCCCTGCCCCGTGGGCCACCCATGGGTTTGTGCCTTGTCCCCCGGTGAGCGGGGGGCCCTGGCTGCTCCACAGGGTCAGAAGCCACCTCGCTGCGCTGCATGGGCCACATGAGTCCTCGGGAACGGCCATACCACGCCACGCTGCCCGTTCCTGTCAGGAAGCAGTTACAGGAATGGGAGAAACCAGCATCTCCCTTTTAAAGTTCAAAGAAGGAAATAAAGCTTGATTTCTTCAACTTGGAGCTCAGAAAATTCTCACCTAACCTTTTGTTAAATTATGTTACGCCCGATGGAAGTATTCTGGGGTGGTATCACCTACTAGCATTAACTGTTCTGCTGTAGGTGCCTCCTCTTAAAACTTGCTCTAAATCTGTGGATGAAATGTTAAAATATTTTGACTGACTACATGCCCTAGACAACAGATACAGTTAGAAAGGGCAACAGTCTGGAAACAGCTACAGGTGTGGTTCTCCTCAGGCAGAGATTAGACTCTGTTGCAGGTTCCATGTTGTCCCCTGGCTCTGGCAAAATTAGATGCCTATGAGCATAGCACAAAAAAGGACTTAATGGCTCATCGAGTCTTTGCTATTGCACATAGCCTTGTCAGAAAATCCTGTGAATAAACCACAGTTCTCTCAAGACTACGGAAGTGGGAGAGATTATAATTTCTTACCTCCAATTTCCTCTATATTTTGAATTCTCTCTGCCATGAAATGGCTTTTCAGACTAAATTTTAAGTAGTTAATAGCACGCTTTTGCTAGTTAAGTGAGTTTCTAAATGCGAAATCTAATACTGAATAATTTCTAACATCCAAAGTTGCAAGGCCCTCTCCAGGTTAAAATTTGTTAGATGAAATTGTAGTAATTATAAGCTCCCTTTTGTATACTGTTCTTAAAATGTTGGCATTTCAAGTATTTAATCAGACTATAAACTTTGTAAATTCTGTAACTGCTTAAAATTAAGAGCAATTCTAGAAGTATTGTTAGAGCTTGTCTTCAGGACCTATTGACTAACTTTATATAATTGGGGACAGTTCACTACTAGGAAAATCAATTAAAAACCCACCACCATGATAAAAAATGTAATGTAACTCAAGAAGTTAGCTACTGCTTTGATTCGGTGTATGAAATTCAAGCAAGAACAACTTCAAGACAGTATATATGTGTTAGCACTGCAATAGAGCACACGTGTCTGTGCAGATCTGCCTGCATGAATGTGTTGCTGACCTCTAATGATGGGAGCATTTTGGATCAGGTCAAGCCTCATATTTTTGCAACCTATTTACCCAAGGAACTAGAGGACTGAAAGGCACAAAAGGCAAGTTGCCATGTCAAAGGTAGTTCAGAGTAATTGTCCTGCAGTTCAAGAGGTAATCTGGTTGCTTTGGGATTTCTATATGGTTTTGGATGTCAGTAAGGGCCATCCATTAAGCAAAGAACATGCTTTGCATTTCTACTTGCTCCTCTACAACAAAGAACTCTAAAATGTGAGAGAAGTGCCAAGAAAAGCCCTTGGCTTGCTATCTTTTTAGCAAAGAAGTATTTTTTTCAGTAGCAGAAATAATGGGGCCTAGTGACCTACAGAACTGTGTCCATGGATTTTCCTCCTTTCTTCCACTCCCTCAGTACCTCCAGATAGATTGCTCCCCTAGTTTCTGCTTCCTTAGCTGAACAAAGGGCAGCATGGTTTGCTGGGTTAGTCATTTGCAATTACATTCGAGCCATCTTTCTGCTCAGGATCTCCAGGCTTACTCCCTAGCCAGCTAATACCTCTTAAATGGGTAAAGGGGATGTCTCTCTCCTCATGACCACATGATCTTTGTTGCATAAGAAAACAAGATTAAAAAACCAAAAGCAGTCATGAATTCGGAAGCCTCTGAATGACTGCCCTGGAATTTGTCTCTGTTGGGCCAGATGGAGAAACCTTACTGGTTCTCTATTTCCTCCCTTTCCAGTATCTTGCAGAGAAAGTCGCCACACAGTTTTAGATTTAGGGTGTGTTGGGGAGAATTCCAGTGAGGCAAACCCTCATTTCTGTCCTTCATAACACTCACAATGTGTGACTTGAGAAACGTTACTACACTGACTAGCATTTGCATAAACAGGATTTCGCCCTCAAAGTCACCACAATTCTTAAAGACAAAGGAAGAGCACTGATCTATTGGCTTGATAATTAGCTTGGAAACTTTCCTCTTCTTTTACAACACACTGTGTGTCATCTGACCACATAGTTGGCAAGAAATATTAATTGAAGGAGACATTTTAATATGTAGGAGGGATTGCAACAATTTTATGTGGTTGCACAGGGTAGGAAGAAAGCACAGAGAATCAAAGGTTGAGAGAATCTTAGCCTTTCACTTCTAATACACTTTGAAATATTAAAATCTGACATGTTTCTCCAATTTTCTTGTATGTTTCATTATGAAAAGATGGGCACGACTGGAAGTTTAACCCCAGGATCCCTTCCTGGTAGTCCTGGACAGATCTGGCATCACGTACTGTGATCCTGGGATTGGAGGAGTTTTAATTTTGCCTGACAGCTCATCATCCTGCAGCATTAGTGGATGCTTACTGTGCAAGAGAGTTGGAAAGATGAATTTAAATGCAAGATGACCTCTCCCTCACCTTTTAGGAACCTGAGTACAATGCTCATTTTAGATTTCTGTGTTAAGTAGATGATTCTTAGACTTTATTCCTAGGAAACAGCATGTGTGTAGGCAACTATAAGCTGCTCAAGGGTAAATGAACTTTCTTTGAGAGTAGATGTGGGGAAATTTGAGATAGCTTACCCCAAACTGACATGTGTAAATATATTTAGAGAGAAATTTGTAAATATAAAAGTTACAAAATATTTTTTCCTAATCCAATACTGAAAATTAATTTAGTGATTCAAAGCTGACCTACTTGTGGGTGTATACCATAATTTTCCTTTGAAAGAGCTCACATTTGACGATGCTTCTTGCTTACAACATTTGAGGTCTTTCTTTTTTAAACCTTTCTAGTATTTTATGAATTTTTGTAACCTATCCCAGAGCTCAGTCAGTCTCTGATCACACTCTACTCTCCATAGTTTCTCTCAGTGTACAACTGTACATCTATATGGCGTTACCAAATTCCCTCACCAAAAGAAGCACTCCTATAGAGAATCTTTGAAGGGACACTATACATATATTTTGTACAGCTGCTTTCTCTTCTTCTGTTATTGCACACTATTTGATTCCAGCCAGGTCTTCCCTGATACTCTTTTCTGGTACATGTTTGTGTGTTTCTTTATTAAGGAGAAAATACATCTTCACTTTCAGAGAACTTATTGAGTTCCTCTTTACTATCCAGAAGGAGGGAGCAGCAACAAAAGGAAATTGTAGATGAAACACAGTAGTTTATCATTTAACCTCAGGCTCGTCAAAAGTAGCAGCAATAATTAAATTTGTATTACCCAAGACAAGTTTATGTAGATGACTGAGTCGTATCTTAAGAGGTTAAGAGCTTTGACTCCAAAAGATCTTTGTACCAGAAGCACTGCCTTAAGCTCTATTTTCAACTTGGGGTTTTTTTGTTTGGTTTTTTTTTCTCTCAGAGCAAAAGAGATTACATATCCATTGTATGTCCCTTTTGCATTTCTGTGTGTGCCAATGGTAAGCATGAAAGTTTCTTTCTGCACCTGATGACTCCTAAAGTTGTTTCTTTGACTGGTCAGCCTTTAGCTTGAGATGCTCAAGAATCAAGCCAAACAGTAACTTCCTGATTTTACACCCAAGTTTTTTCTCCCTTGTCTCTAACAAGTTGGTATGTCAATTGTCACAAGAGGTCTCTCCTGAATGATACAGTACACGTGTACTTTATTGGTCCTTCTAGATGTCCACAATCATCCTATTTCTTGTCTTAAAAGTGAGAGGCATTTTGGTTTTACATTCTAATGAGCTATGTCAGACTGACAAAGTGATCATCTGTCTATTTCCAAAATCTAAAATATCATCTGGTTCTGACCATCGTGGTTTCATGACTCATTGGCCAAAGGATGCCAATTAGAGGATGCCACTTAGCTCGTGAGCCTGTACATCTGCCAGAAGGATGCCATTTTTTTGGACATGTTTCCACTGCTGGATGGAAAAGGACAACAGCATTGCTCTGCAAGAGTGACGCTGCATGCGTTTCATTGTGCATTACCAAGCAGGCATCAACAGCAATGGTGAACTTAACTCACAAAGTTTTCCCAATGTTTTTAGTCATCTCATCTTCTGTTGTGGCACTATACATCACCCACGCTACTCTTCTGAAATTTCCACAGGGTAAGAGAAAAAAAGAGGACCAGTTATACATACCTGGAGGCAAAATACAAAGCTCTGTTCTTCAAAGCACACATGAAATGCAGCTCTACAATGTCTGAGAAGAAACTGTGAGCAAATAAGTCCATTGCTTGAGTCCCCTTCTTTCCTTATAGTTCCTACCCTTCTCAGATTGGGGATTGTTATTAGGGTTGGAAACTGTTTCTTTTGGAAAATAGTGAAGGACAAAGAGGCAAAGTCTCTTTTCATGTTCCCTCTCATGCTATTTTTTTACTTTCTTGCTTTGTGATATATGGTGCTGTACCACTGATGAGCTAGACTTTTCTATTAGATGGAATGAGAAAAACAACCAAAAAAAGCAGCTGTAAGTAATACCTCATTTTCCAACAGAGGATTACATTTCACAGAATTGGAAATCAAGAATCAGAAACCTAACAGATTGTGCAAATCCTGCTATAAGTCTATTTGCACCTTTGGCAAAAGATGCCTTTGAAAACTCTTCCCTAAAGGACTTATCTTTTAGAAAGGGGAATAAAAGTGGGAGGTGGCAAAAAAGAAATAGGAGGCAATGTGAGTTCTCAGAGCTATTCTTTATTAAACTTCATGTTGAAACCAAACTGAAAATTGGCAAAGCTTCCAGGAAAATTTAGCAAAGAAACAGCTTGCAGTAATCTAGCAACCAGGGTTACTATGGCAATAGCAGTACACTGTGAAATTTAGTAGATATAATTTTCCATGATTCACTGTATATTTTTAGCTATTTTTCTTTTTGTTCTTTCATGCTAATTGCCTTTCTGAAGAAAAGGAAGGACTGAATGGTTAGGTCATGCCCTCAGAAAAAATAGAGAGGTGTCAGTTGGTGCTTAAGGGGAGCCTTAGTGTTCTAGCCTCAAATGATCTACCGTCCTAAGGAAATCTTAGGGTCTCAACTGCTACCTCATTCATCTTGTCTTGAGCCTTTAAGGCCACTGTTCCCTGCTTCTTGAAATCCTTCCGTCCCTTGTTCACCTTAATTTCCTTCTCTAACGCTTCTCTCCGCTAGTTCACAGTCTGAACCATATGAATAATTTTTCTCCTTTCCTTCTTTTTCAGCTGTTATCCAACATGATTCTTTTCCATAACACCACCTCTTCTCTTTGTGACATGGTTTCAACTCAGAGACTCAAAAATCTAGCTCTCATCTCCTCACCCCACTCCCTCTCTTTGGCCTCTCATAACCTGAGCTGATGAAGACTTAAATGTTCCTTCTTTGTCAATGTCATGGTTTAACCCCAGCCGGCAGCTCAGCATCATGCAGCTGCTCACTCGCTCCCCCCCGGCAGGATCAGGGAGAGAATCGGAAGAGTGAAAGTGAGAAAACTCATGGGTTGAGATAAAGACAGTTTAATAGGTAAAGCAACAGGCACGCGTGCAAGCAAAACAAAACCAGGAATTCATTCACCACCTCCCATGGGCAGGCAGGTGTTCAGCCATCTCCAGGAAAGCAGGGCTCCATCACACGTAACGGTTACTTGGGAAGACAAACACCATCACTCCAAACGTCACCCCCTTCCTTCTTCTTCCCCCAGCTTTATATGCTGAGCATGACGTCATAGGGTATGGAATATCCCTTTGGTCAGTTGGGGTCAGCTGTCCCGGCTGTGTCCCCTCCCAACTTCTTGTGCACCCCCAGCCTACTTGCTGGTGGGGTGGTGTGAGAAGCAGAAGAGGCCTTGGCTCTGTGTAAGCACTGCTCAGCAGTAACTAAAACATCCCTGTGTTATCAATGCTGTTTTCAGCACAAATCCAAAACATAGCCCTATACTAGCTACTGTGAAGAAAACTTTATTCCAGCCAAAACCAGCACAATCACACTGATTCTGTCACTTTCCTAGCCATTTAGATACACAGTCGTGATTTTATATATACACCATCATTTTTATACGGCTCTGACATGCAAGCTGTCATGCTCTGTTTACCCTCCTAATATCTCTAAGATCTGCCCTCCTGTTCTTTGACCAAATGTCACAACTTGTCATACGAGTCCTTCTCTTGTTCCACTACAGCTAGAGTCTCTGCTCCTGGGCCGCACATGCTGGGAGTCATTCAAAATGTTGATGACTTCATGATCTTCCCTGTTTGCTTCTTCAACTGCTAATCTCCTTTGTGCTATTCTTCCTCTGCTACACCATGTTCTACTTCTGTTCCTCAGCTGCATGAACTTATAACTAAGTGCCCTTCTCTATAATAGTGCTTTTATCATATACCATCACTGATCAACCCCTTCATTTTACCATTGTCTCCAACTTTTGTTATTTTATTCCACAACCTCTACTGGTATCTTGGTGCTTTGTTACATTGACCTTGATACATGGTAGATAGGTCATGGAAAAAGTAAAGAATATCTATCTGCTTTAGCTCCCTTTTTGCAATTCACCTCTGCCACCTTCTATGAAACAGTAGCATCTAAGGAGCATCTAAGTTTAGGCAACTAGAAAACTACACAGAATCACAGGCTGTCACCAGAACATGCTCACACTATTATTACTTGACCTTCCTTACTCTTCACCTCTAACCATTTGTTTCTTGAATTCACTTCTGTATTGTCAATAGGGCTCTAAGTGTTTTAAGGCTGGGACTGTCTGCCTGCTGTACTGCTGTATATAAACAGAACAAAAGAAATGAGGCTCTGTGAAGCCTCTGTGAATTTTGGAAGGAAGGCATAAATGGAAGGAGTTGCAAAAATGCTGGAAAAGAGCAATTCTTTAAGTCAGTCGAGGCTGGGGAGGCTTACAGCGATCTCTGAAGGACTTAATAAAGGACCAGAACTTGAATACTCACAATTCACAACTCCGACAGATTTTAGTCTTAGCTGCTAATATACATAAATACAAATAAACACATAAAAATTAAGAAAATATTCCTAGAAATTAAAAGTTAAAAAACATACAGAAAAATAATTTTATTCAAGCAGAATATATTTATATAGTCAAACTTCCTGCTGCAAGATACAGAAAAAAGCTATGTATTTGCTTATGTATATTCATGAGCATTTAAAAGGACCACAGTGCTTCATCTCAAGGCACAGCTGATCAGTAGCTGGGGCTGTGGTGCAGTGTTATATAATGCAAGTTTATGACTTTGTAAGACATCATTTTCCTTTCCAGCATTTATGGGTTTGCTTTTTTCTGCGGTCAGAAAGTAAACTATTTCAAATAAATACTCACTTTATGGTTTTTTTACACCATGTAGGACATACTAGATGCAATCACAGTACGAGATATAACAATACTAATTGTCTTCTGTCACAGAGGATAATAGACTAAAGATGTCCTCATCTGTTCTGTGGCAACATCCCTGTGCTCCTGAAATTACATTTTTCTTCTCTCTGAACCCCCATGAACCATGGCAATATGAGCATAAGGAAAAGTCGAAGGAAAAGCTTCCCAGTTCTGAGCGACTCTCTGCGCATGAGGAAGAAGGAAATGCCCCATCCCTCAGAATTACTTGATATTAGGCAGGTGATTAATACAAAACCCAAAGAATGAGAGTTCCTCTCACATGAATCAGCAATACTGGGTGTCCACTGGCTCCTCTGTAGTATCAGAAGACCCTCGTGTTGCAGCAGGCTCAGCTCGTGAAGAGTCTGCTGTGCTCTAGCGTGGCACGCAACACCACAGGATGGTAACTCTTGTCCAGCTCTTGTGCGAGGCACAGGGCCTTCTGCTGAGAATGCAGCATTGCCCTTGCAAAACAATATATCCAGTAATCAGATAGTAACTGATCTTTGCCTACTATAGCTGTTCATGATTCTCAACATCTGTTCAGTTTTGGAGAGATTTAGAACAATCCCTGTAGAGTTCTGCTGATGTTATTTTTTAACAGTCTTTTCCATGCACATGAAGTGCATCCCTCTTTCAATCTGTCAAATTAACGTCTGACATCCCTTACAGCCAAGGCTTTCAAGACTTCTATTTCCCACCAGGCTTTATGTTTTTCCAACGAAAACCAATTTCCTTTTTTCTCTCTAAGGTGACTGGGACTGCTGCCTTCTGACTGGATGGTTTTTCCGGGTTTCTTTGTAAAGATGCTCAAATTGTTCTATAGCTAAAGTAATTAAACCCCTTTTAGTAAATGTTACATTTGTAATTAAATGCCAATATTGTATTTTCAGAATGTCTGCTGTTCCTACAGTTATTGCACAGCACTTTCTGCTACAGACTTTTTAGGCAGAAAATCCCTATTTAATCCCCATGTTTTACCAGAGAAACATCAAAGTTCCAGAAAGAAAATTAAATATGAGATGTTATTAAAAAAAGGAGTTTGAACTGTTCCCCCTATTCTGGATGGCTTGCCAAATACAATAATGCTATCTGTCATAATTAGTATTGCAGTTTCCAAACTGTATTCCCTGCACTATCCAGCAGATGATGCTAATGTATTACAAACTATTCTCTGTTCGATTTTAGTCAGCGGAAAGACGACCAGCTAAAAGAAGTAGTTTTGTCACATTCCAGACATTTTAAAAAATTTTCCATTGCCCTCTAATTCTTCTCTCTTCTCATATGTGTGATTCTGAGTCTCAGAATGTATAGGTTTTCTAAAGTAGTTTTGTTACTAAAGGTTGACCCTTTCAAGTACCTACCTACTAATTTTTCATAACCCTCTGACATTCCAGTGACAGTTAAGTTTGACCATTTCATTTTCAGAAGCCCCTTGGCTATATTTACCATCTATTTACTTGTATCTTGTGACATACAGCATTTAGGTTTTGTGCTCTGTCAAGCATTTATTCCCATTTCCAGTCCACAGTAAATATGTGAAGCCAAATCCTTGCACTAAAAACACAAAAGCTAGAAGGGGAAATAAAATATACCATTCCATATATAAAAAAAAGATAGAACTGAGTTTCCATGAATCTTCCAGGATCCTCAGCTTTCTAAGCTCTTTTTCTAGTGTAAGCATACTTTAATTATAGGCTATGAAAGGAAGCTTTATAATCACTTCTATTTTGCAATGGATTCTGATTTTCTTACTCAAGGAGACTTGCTCCTACTTTCACAAGAAGCCTCCACAGAGGCCTCTGGAATTACTTGCAGAATGAGCATGCTACTAATCATATATATCAGAGTCCAAGATTTTTCAAACAGAGTGACAGTGCCTGCATGACATTGTATATTTTGCTAATGAACAGAAAGTAGGGTATAAAGAACAGATTTTCCAAGGCGGATGCAGAAAAAACTTGAGTTTTCTCTGCTTACCTCAGTCTTGACCTCATTCTCTGAAGTGATGGGATTGTAGCCAGCCCTCTCCAGAAGCTAGGCAGCTAGTCACTATTTCTCCTGTGCTAGCAGACTAGCACTTGCGGTCCTTCCAGCCACTGGATCCTGTTGCAGCTGTTACCTGCTTGCTGAATTGCTGCACCACTAGAAGACAAGCGAACATGAACAAATCCCAACTTCTGAGGAGAAAATAGAAAGTACAAAAGAGGGAACTGAGCTGCCTTTCTTTGTCCTTTATTTCTTTCTGTGTCTTTTTTTTTTTTTTTTTTAACTGTGCTACCTTGGGAAAAGTATGGGCCCTTGAGGAAACGGAGAAGGAACCTTCTTGCTTCCTGCAGCAAGCAGGTCTGATGTCTGTCCTTTCCAGACTGTGAGGCTGAGGCTAATTAAACCATTTGGCTTTTCTTATACTTTTTTCCCCCAGGAGGGCTGAATTATATGAGAAAGTTGAAGCTTCTCATGTCACTCTGCAGCAGGCTCAAGGACAGGCAAAACCCATTACTGATAATTGTATTGCAAGAGTTGGCAGTGTAGAGGAGATCTAAGAATAGGCTGCTTGACCAGCAGGTGGGACATGAAGTAGACAGGACATGCAGGATTCAAGATATAGGCCTTAGGCTGGGGTGCCTTGAGCTAACAGCCAGGGAAAAAGTTTCAGAACTTACAAGTAAATCAGCACGAAACAATTCAGCAGAAGCATATTTAGTCATGTAAGTCATACAGGCATAGTTGTGTGGTTAGTTGTTGTGCAGTCATTAAAGCATAGGAAAACAAGAAGTCGGTGGGTGGGCCCATTATTTGAACAGACAACACACAGAGTCACCCAGTGCTTTCCTGTTTCCCTGGCATCTTTCACCAACAAAACACCTTTGTCACCATGTGCAAGGAGGCGTAGAGAGAGTAAGAGATGGAAAGAGAAAACACAGCACTTCAGCCAACAACACATGTACTTTCTCTTGAACAGGAACCACTTGCCTGGCCAGAAGTCTGCCTCAGATCTGGTTTTGTGATGTCCAAAGTCCCTTTGGATGCAAACTTCATGCAAGTGTATCAGAAGACACTATATTAATGTTAGAAATAAATCACTGAAGTACATAATAATTTGTATTGGTAAGTGTTGAACACTTGTCCCTAACAATCCAAGTAAGGTCCTACCACATGAAATACCTGCTTTTCTCCACAATACCCTGTTATATAGAGAGCTGGAGGGCTTAACAGAAGAAGTACCTGGGTTCCTCTGCTCAGCAATTGTCTCTGTGAAGCAAGAGACGGAAAAATATTTTACAGAATTCTAAAAGAAAGGGAAATGATTGAGAAAACACAGACCTTAGAGGCAGGCTGCCTTCAGCCCTGGCAAAAAAAGAGCCATGGAACTGGAGAGACAAATATTGAAGAACTGGATGTAGTTTGTTTTATTTTGAACTTTGATACACCCTGGAAAGAGGCAGACTTTTTATGTAATCGACAGCAATTTAAACATAGAAGTACAGCTGGATGATGAGAAAGAAGCTGCTGGTTGCTGTAGCTTAACTTGATAGAATTTGTCAAGAATGACTTTGCTTCCTGCAATGAGTAGGCACAGGAGACATATGATTGCTACTGTGGGGGCTGTTTTTAATTCGTTGGAGACATTTGGGTTGGGAGGCTGAGCTTTATGGGCCATTGTATTTAAGTAATTTGGAACAATAGTTTGAAGTATTATCGGGGAAGCTAGGTTTAGAGTATTGTCGTGGTTTAACCCAGCCAGCAACTAAAACAACCACATAGCTGTTCACTCCCTCCCCCCTCCGAGAATCCAAAAGGGAGAAAAAAAAATAGAACTCATGGGTTGAGATAAAGACAGTTTAATAGGACAGAAAAGGAAGATGATGATGATGATGATGATGGTGATGATGATAATAATGATAATAGAATATACAAAACAAATGATGAACAGCACAATTTCTCACCACCAAAGCCGATGCTCAGCTAGTTCCCAAGCTGTACCACCTCCCAGCCCACCCACCAGTTATATATGAAACATGACATCATACGGTATGGAATATCCCATTGGCCAGTTTGGGTCAGCTGTGGGGGGCTGTGTCCCTTCCCAGCTTCTTGGGTGCCCCCCACCTTCTTGTTGGCAGGCCAGTATGAGAAGCTGAAAAGTCCTCGACTGCTTGGCAACAACTAAAATATCACTGTGTTATCAACATTATTCTCATCCTAAATTCAAAACACAGCACTATACCAGCTGCTGGGAAGAAAATTAACTCTATCGCTGACAAAACCCAACAAGTATGTTGATAATCTGGAGGAAACACTGAAGTCAGCCTATATAAAGCTTTGGTTGGAGTAATATGCATAGCTTTGCATGCATGCTTCATTGTATACATCAAGATGGGTATTTTTTAGTTTAGTAGAACAGATTTGCCTTAAAATGATTTAGCTTTAGGATATACAAACATGAATTTGTGGGATGAATGCTTGGGTCTGGAGGAACCTTTATGTATAATAAAGATACATCCAAAGAAGGTAGATGGTGGGAAATGCAATGAATTTCCAAGCAATTAACAGGAGTGCAGATGTCCAAGAGATGTCATCTAGAATGGCCATAATGGGAAAGAAGTTTCTCTCAAGGTATTAGTTATTTCTTTAAGAAAAACTGAATTTTTACTGAGAAAAAGGTTTACAATAAACATCCAGTTCATGCAATATTACACACTTAGCATTCTGAAGGAATACCGGGTTCTTTGTCATTTTAAGCAGTGCACAGTAAAAGTACACACACTATAATTTCTATCACTTCTTTGTATGCAATCTCTGCATGTCTAAATTGCTTAGAAAATTTAGACATGTCTCAGCTAACAATCTGAGACTGCATGATTCACATGTGAGATTTCAGGGGGATTGGAGCATACTGGATAAGGAATTAAACATTTGAATGGGAAGGTTTGAGATCTTGAGAAAAACTGTAAATGTTCTAAACAGCTTAATGCAAGGAAATATTATGGACAGAGTTAGAAACTACCAAACAGAAGAAATCTGATCAAGCTTCCTTTTCCTATGGGGAAGCAAATAAAAAACATTGTAGTCTTTTGTGGAGGGCAGAGGCAAAATTGCAAAGAAAGTAGGACATGATGACAATTTCTGTCCAGTTATGTAGGGTATTTAGAAGAAAAAGGAATACAGTTTGTACTTCAATGTTTTTGCTTCAATGAATAACAAGAAAAGAAAGTTATTCATAAATTATAATTAATTGAATGTGTGTTAAGTTCATCCTATGATTTCAATGAGAGATCTGAATATCAGGAAAATATTTTAATTCAAATAGTGCAGCTCTTTGTTTGCAGACAAAGGAGCTGGCACAGATGGAAAGACAAAAGTGCCTTCTTTTGCCTCTTGAGTTAAATACATAGAACTTACCACAGATAGCAGTTGTGTAGGAAATTTTTTGAAGGAAAACTATTTTTTGAGTGATAAAACTGACTTGGAGCCATCTCCGATAGCACCAAAGTCTCAAGAATGATGGAGAAGGTGGTTTCCAAATGTAAGAGCTATCTTCAAGAAATATGCTGGGGGTTTTTTTTGGTTGGTTGGTTTTTTTTAAATTAGTTGAGAACGATGCTGCCCTCTGATCATGGATTCTTTTCAGAAACATACATGTAGTGAATGCCTTGGACTTTGTTATGGAGATCTGTGGTTCAAAGTTAGCTTAAACAGGGAAGGGAAAGAGGAGTCTACTATTTCACAGCACTGTTTGAAATCAAAAATAGTGAAGAAATCATCTCTCAAGAAATGAGCCTTTATGGCTGTCTTCTGTTGAGTGGGCAGGATAGTGTAGAGGGGTGATTTATTGCAGGCACTTCTGTTGTGTCATTATTCACTCAAAATAATGTGACTTATCACACATGCAGACTGGTAGCTTATTTCAACAGACAGTTAAGTGCTAAATTGAGAAGTGTGGAAGTGAAAAAGGCTATCTTGAAGAGCTGGAACGCGTATGCTTGCTGATCAGTGGCCTGGGATCAGATTTAGAGAAAGGGGAGTTTTGCAGCCATGTCGGACACTTGAAGGAACTACCTAAGCACACCCAGAAGGTTTATATAAGCCTTATGAAGAGACCTAACATGATATTTGCAGGAGGCTGTGTGCATGTTTGATGATGCCGGTTGACAAACACTTCTTCTATGGCAATGCTGCCTCAGGCTGTCTTTGCCCATGCCTGATTTCTGACAGATGCCGGGACAACAGTTTGTGGAAATGCACAATGAACAGGACCAGGGAACTCATCCAGGTGATGAACTGCATTTTTTTTTTCTTTTCCTTGGACTGTTTTCCAGACAAATCCATTTTTAATGTGCGTTACCACATGACAGCTTAAATACTCATCCTGAAATATTTAAGAACACATTTGAGGGACAAGAAAAAATTGCAAAAGGTTAGAGGTTACTGCTTAGACCAGCCCTGCTTACCTTTGTTCAGTTATATTTGCAGAGGTTCAGAAATTCCCAGGTGTATTGTTATTAGTAAAAATAGCTTGGCAGGGTGTTTTATAATTTCAGCTAATGAGAGATCTTGAATCCCAAGGATGCCTAAAGGAGAGTTGGTAGTAATAAAAATTTGTCAATTTACAGAATTTAAAAAATGTGAAGAATCAAATCTTAAACCCACATAGGTGTGAGGAATATGGTGGGGTTCTGATACTATGCAGATTGTCAAAGTGAAATATTGAAGAACTTTTAGTTACTGAAAGGTTGATTGATCCTGCGAAGACTTTTCTCAGCTTCTTTGATTCTTCTGTTCTGGTTAGTCTCTTGGAGTGAGGATATTTAATATTTAATATTCAGATTTTCAGGAAAACAGCTCAGAGTTGAAAAGTAATTTTAGCTGTTGTGGGTAAACACCCACATAATTCAGAATTTAATTCAAGAGACTTGTAGGAAAACCAAAGGTACATATATATATAGGTATGCACTGAGGACAGGATGACTTCAATATGGTTTTATTGTGTGCCTAAAATATAGAATTATACTATCTTCATTTGGATATAAAAAATACTTTTGTAAAAAGATGTATGAGTTCTTAATAATTTCAGGCAAGTTTTATTAACACTAAAAAAACTATGAAGTTAGCTCTCAGTGGATACCATTTTAAATTAAGATATTTGTGCATTAAGGAAATAATTGTGTCTCTGTTTATATTGTTACCATCTACAAATCATGAGGGTTTGTTTGAGCTTCTGAATAGATGCAAGGACAATGGTATTGCTAATCTTTCCTACCTGCATATGCTAACTGATCTTCATACTTAGAAGCCCATATGGGGACAATACTATAGAATGTAACCACTTCAGACTTGGTTATGATATTGACTTGTATCCTGTTGATATGTGAAAGGATTACATTTTCCAGAATATTTGTAAGGAAAAGGGACAAAGACTGAAAGAGAAGGGGGAAAGCCAATACCGGGAAAGGTGGTATTTTCTTCTTTGGTAATTGGATGAGAATTAGTTGTTAGGCAAACTGTTTTAAAACAATTGTTGTTTGTTCGCTTGCTTGCTTGCTTGCTTGCTTGTTTCTCCCAAGTTAGATTTGATTGTGGTGTCAGTTAATCTGTTTTTGAGTATATACAAGGCCTGTATACTTGTCCATGGGTGTCCCAGTGGAATTCAGAGCTGTACACCTTTCTGACATATGTTAACTTCTTCAAATACAAGGGAAAACACTTAGTTTATTTTAGGATGATTTTGGACATTCTTTTCATGTTTGGTCATAGTGAAATGCTTGGTAGACCTTTAAATTTCATGGAATTATACCACACCTTCCTTCCTATAGAGATTATGTGAGCCCTCAACATTCCAGTCATGAGAATTGTTCTGACATGTCAGTATTGTCGGTTATATCAAATTTCTTTTTATTCTTAAGAATCATCACCTTTTTTATCCTTGTATCTCAGGCTCTAGCATTAGGAGATAAACAAGTGAAATATTTCTTCTCTTTAAATTCCTTGACACCTCGTGTGTGCCATACACTGAGTTCAAACAACATTTTTTCTACCTTCTTCTTCTGTTGTCAATTTTGTGTCTTCCTGACTGCTTCTCCACTGAAAAATATCAACATTTGTGTCTATCAAGTACAGCAAAATTGCAGCATGCTGCCCTGTTATCACTGTGCCAGTGGCTTCATCTGCCTGTTTTTGTCATGGAGTCACCAGCAGCTATTGCTCACCTTCTTGCAAGAACTCCCATCAGATATCTCCGGCAATTTTCTGTTACATTTTGCCAGACAAGTTCCTCAGTAGGTGACTTGCTGAGAATCTAACACCTATTTGATAAGTTGAGTGTTTTCCAGATGTTTTTTCACCTCATGTCATAAGTTGCCAATCAGCTACATGGGTTTTTGCTTTTCTGTGGTTTCCTGCTGCTGACTGTTTTCTCTGTGACCCCTGCCAATGATTCCCAAACTAGTCATTCAAGGAAAATTAATTTGCTCTTACTGTACCCAGGATTACACTTCAATCACACGAACTTCACTTATGCTGCATTTCTGCTGGCTTGCACCACATGCACCCAAAATCTTTTTCAATTAGCAGAAAAAGGAAACACAGCACATCCAACACTGATCACAACTGTTGTTCCCTCCTCATTCATGTACATGGCATAGAGCCACTCCTCTACAGAAGGAATCATAGTTTCCCTCTGACCTGCCTTTCTAGATGGACCTAGTCCAGATTTCAGCAAACCCAGAATATCTCCCCTCTTGGCCTTCTGCCATTACAACACACTCCAGATGCCTGATATGATCAATGACCTCAAGACTCAAGCTTTGAATTCTTCTAAAGGATACGACATGCATGTCTCTCTTAAGTAGACTATTCAGAATCACGGAACCCCAGACTATGAAAACAAACAAACCAAACAAAAGCTCAGCAAATCCCTTCATTTCCAAGAACACAATTTGCAGGTGGGCTCTCAAAAAATCCTGTTAGTTATTCACCCATGATAGTCATTGATAATATCTTTGCTGTTGAGATTTCATTGTAAGTCAAGTGATGTCATCTGCTAACAGCTGATCATTCCACTTCCAGTAATAAATATACAAACCAGTAGCAGCCAAATACAGAATTTTGAGGCACCTCACTGTTAACTCTTACCACATCAAAAATGGACCACATGGGTTTATTTCTTTTAGCCTTATTCTATCCCACTATAAGTTGGTTTACCTATTAGTGAGTCTTTACGTATTCTTGGGGTATTCTTTTTAATCCTTGGGCTTGTTTGAATCACTACTTACTTTCATGTTTCTCATCTTTATGGTGATACAATACAGATCAAGGATTAAAAATATGGCACATATGGACTACTAAGAGTACAATCAACAGCAATAAAACTGATACTAAGGAATATGCATACCTGAAGACCAGAAGTTCTGCACGCCAACAAGGCCACATCAAAGATGACTTAGCAGCAGAGAAGGCTGGGGTCTGATAACAGGAGGATGGGAACAAGGGTTCAATATGTCACATGGGCCATTCCTGTTCTCTGAACTAGAAGGCAGCAATAAAGGTACCCAGAATGAGAAAACAAAGATGATGGGTAGCAGCCTTGCCTAAGAATTAGGGAGGATGAAGAATGCAAAACTGAGGCCACAATCATGTCATAATGACTTGCTTGACTCCCAGAGGATATAAAGAACTTGTCCAGATTATAGTTTGTTGCACCTGATCAAGACAAACCAAAGAGACATAGCAAGGACTCAGTAGCTGGTGTTGCCTGTCATTTGTGTTAGACACACACACACATGGTCCTGAGCAGACCACTTAGATACACCTCTTGGTGCTTTTAAGTATCAGTGAATGGGTAAGTAAGTGAAATAGGAGCAAATGAGTACGAGTGACTGAAATCAGTGTTATTTAAAATAAATATGAGCATCCTCTTCGATGGAGTCCTGAACTGTTTTCTAACACTGATTCTTACACTTCTAAGGCTGCCATTTATTAATGAGTTATGCCATGAGAATTTTCATTATATTAACACCAAAAAAGCATCTCTGTACTCCTGTGGGGCTTCAAGGGATATGTCCTTGTGGGGAAGGCTTTCACCTGCAGTGAAGACAACAGTATGAGATGGCACTAGGAGGTCTAGCACTTCTCCTTCCCTTCTCCATTTTTGGGGAGTTTATTCCTTTCCCCTCACAAAACCTCTACCTTCTCCTGCCTCCTTCCAAGGGACCCACAGTTAAGGCAGCTCTGCTCTGTTTCAACACTTTTCCAGGAAAAAGGAGTAAATCCACTGGCTGCTAATGCGTAGAAGCACCGTCCACTTCTCAGCCCTCTCTCTCCCCTCAGCTGAGGCAGAGAAGGCATGTAGCAGTATCGCCCCAGTGAGAAAGAAAAACTGGCGGGGGCATAGGCACAACTGGCAGAGGCAGAGCACAGTTCATCTGGATTACACAGCACAATGCAAAATATATGCCTAGTTTATAATACTGGAGTATCTCAGTACTCAATCACTTTAACCTCAGTGGCAACATATATATTTCAAAAAGCAATTCTATCGTACCATTGATAAATTACTCATCACTCCTATCATTGCTTAGATGATTAAAAGGAATGCATTTGTCTGGGCTATGCTCAAGATGAGCATTCTCATCTCCTGGGAGTCAGTGGTCCATTCGTTCCTCCAGGAGCAGCAAATTGGGTGTTGAGTAATCTGTTCTTTGAAACATTGTAAAGGAGCTGTTAAGAGAGCACAAAATATGTTTAGCCAGCAGTACCAGCTGGATGTGAGCCCATCCTGGATACTCTGTTCAGCTGACAGCTGTTACCAGAACCACACAAAGGTTAGTCTCCAGCTCTCTCATGTCTCATTCTGCTTGTCATCATCCCCTTTGTTTTGCTCTGTAGGAGGGGAGAAGGAGAAAGATATAACATAGGGATGGATGCAGCCGCTGGTGGGTAGAGAGGTGGGGAGGATTTGCACTGTGGCAGGTATTTAATGGGATGTGCACACCACGTTAGACATGCTGTTGGGGAAAAGAGTGGAAGGAAGTTCCTGTTATGCCATAAATTACATCCTTGTACTAAAAAGGAAATTACTTTCTGGTCATTCCATCTGTCAGTCCTCTTCCTCTCTGAGGAAAGCTATTCCCTTTTCTCTTTTTTTTTTATTTTCTCACTGTCTGTTGTGGGCATCAGCCTCGTGACTAGTACATCGGTATACCCGAGCTCTGGCACCTCATGATGAAGGGAGGAGAGTGGAAAGGGGTGATCTGAGAACTGAATCAAATGTGTCGGTGCAAAAGTCCAGCACTTGCTGCAACAGGGGAAGGTCCTGGTGCCTGCCACAAGAAGGGTAAGTGGAGATGGAGGTTGGAAAGCAGAGCGTGCTAACACAGGGCAGCAAAGGCTGGACCATCCTCTAGGAGAAGCATTACTAGGTGCCCCATCTGTACTCTGAGATGAGTACACTGGCATCTACATTTCTCCCATGGCAGGTGGGTATAGGAGAGCTAGAACTTTTTTTAAATATTCAGATGTTTACATCTTTTTTCTGGAAGTCAACGTTAGCTTTTACAGGGCTAGCAATAAACATGTTTTACAAAACCCCAAATTTGCTCTTCAACATAGAACAGTAACGTGAAAAGCCTGCTATTTTGCTGTCAGCAAAAATCAATGCCGACCTTCAAAGGAACAAGTAGTAGCCTTGTTGTTAGGTGACGATCTACGGCAAGCCAAGCTTTCTAGAGAGAGAAACGAGCTTTTGTTGGACCAAATAACACAGTTAGACAAGCTTTTGGGCTCGCAAATCTCCAGAGCAGGTCAGACATGAGCATGGTCTCGGGTAGCCAAAAGCACGTCGTTTCCCTCAATTACATCGTTTAGTCTAACTAACGCTGTTACCTCTCCCTCATCAACCTGCTCGAGGACCGCCGGGGTGGGAGCGCTGCCCCGCGGGTCGCTTCAGCCGGGACTGGAGGGCACTGCTCTCTCACCCCGCCACCCCACCGCGGGCCGATCGGTCCCCCACCGCTGCCGCCGCCCCCTCACCGGCCGGTGCCCCGCCGGCGGCTTGGCCCGGGAGGGGAGCAGGGCAGGGCGCTCTCCCTCCCACCCGCCCTGCCGCCGCAGTCGCCGCTGTGGTGAATAGCTGGTGCATAATCCCAGGGCGCCGGTTTCCAGCGCGCTCTCTTCCCGGGAAGGCAGCGCGGAGCCCAGCCCGGCTTTCTCACACCGCCGCATCGCCCCGCCGCCCCTTCCCGTGTCGGCGCTCGCACTCCTCCCCCGCCCGCAGCGCCTGTCGGCGTCGTCGCCTCCCGGAGGCCGACCCGTCGCCGGCTGTGACAGGGGCTCCAAGCCCCTCTTCGCCTCGCCGCCCCTTCCCCTTCCCCTCTCCTGCCCGCCCCCGGGCCCTCCTCCCGTCACTGATTCGGCGCCGGAGCCCTGGGTGCCCGAGCCCCCCTCCCCAGCCCCGGCCCCCGCCGCCACCGCGGCTCCCGAGCTGTCAGTGCGCAGGCAGCGCCGCGGCCCCGCGCACAGCCCCGCGCCGCCAACGGCCGCCAACCGCCGCCAACCGCCGCCGCGGAGCCGCCACCGCGGGGCGGCAGCAGGTACCGTTCCGGGGGAGCCGCTGCTGGCGGGGTCGGGCTGCACCTGAAGGGGAAGGGATGGGGATTGGGATCACCCGGCCGGACAGGGGCTTTAGGAGGAGGGCCTGTGGGGAGGCCGTCGGTACGGAGCGGTGCCCGGGTGGCGGCAGAGGGGCCGTCGAGGCTCTCACGGCGGATGCCGTGGTTCTTGCGAAGGCGGACGCTCGGGACACGCTGCGGTGTCCGAGCCCGTGGCCCCCGGGAGCGGCGGGCAGGGCGCGGACGGCCGCCCGGGCTGGCTGCGCTCCCTCTCCAACCCCGCTGAGAGGCTGGACAATAGCGGGAAATGCCTGAGTTCCACCCCCCACCCACCCCCCATCCACCTCTTTTATTTCTAATATTGAATGGGTAGAGTTTATGTGGGAAAGGGTACGAAATTTTGTTCCTGCTTAGCATGGAGCCGAGGTCGAAGAACCTCCCAGGGGCTAGCCATGGGGAAGGGTATCCTGGAATATTCCCACAGGGGCAGTTTCCCAGGTAGGAAATAGCATTAATGTTGCACGGATCTCTACTTTAGTTTCCCGGGGGAACTGATTCCCAAGGGTTCTCCCAAGAGTAGCATATGCGACTGATTCTGTAACGTACAGTTTTCTCTCAGGCAATTTAGCTTAATCCTTCTCTGTGTACTTGGCAATCCCACGGTCATCTCCTCAACCCACTCCCTAAAGCTTCCAGGGAAGTGGGTCAGCATCTCCAAATGATGTTTGTATCAGACACTTGGCGAGTTTCTGCACTGCTGGCTGACTAGAAGGCAGCATTGTGACCCTTCAGTTTATGCACATACTGAATGAGACATGCTTCAATTATTCATTCTGATGCTATTGCAACCTTCTGCAGTTTCTCTTCTCCAGAGACATGATGTGTAACAAGACTTTGAAATACTTTGCCAATGAGGCTGCGGTCCTATCTAGGCATATGGCAGCTGTTTGCTTGTCTAGCTATTCTTAAGGGTTAATTTAAACCAGTAAAAGGTATGTCAAGGAAGAATAACAATTCCCAGTAGGGCAGCATTACCCTGTACATTCCTTCTGTTCTCCTCTAAAAAGCCATAATAAAGCTGAGACTTGAGTGCTGAATGGTTAGTGGACTAGGCTCTACAAATGAGTTTCATATTTTCTGCCTGGAAGAAGCAAAGCCTTCAAAGTACATTTAATCTCCATAATGGAGAACCTATGGCTTCAACATGGAATTGATTGAAATCTGATAATTTGGCAGTGTGGTAGATATTTTCTGTTTTGTAGATGAAGAAACAGGTGCAGAAATGAAATATGTTGGAACCGAACCTTGGAATCCCATTTGTTGTTATTTATGTTCTACTAGCGTGATCATCTGTCCATTGTGCTGTGCTCTCCAGAAAGTGCTCATTGATAAACTGAGAACCATTCATATTTTCGAATTACAGGAGGCTGGGTGGACCCACAATGGCAGGAGCTATACTTGTGGAAATATAGGATAATTATACTGTGACCTGTAGTCAAATAGGTGTATAATAGCTCTTATATTCTCCACTTTAATAATAGACATATTTCCAAACAGCAGCAAGACCGATTGTTGATCCTCAGTTCTTGGAATACTCACTCTTGTATCAAATATAATCTAGATGAACACAGCCACACAAAGAAATACTGTGTGTCTAAGGTGTATAGAGCCAAGATAGTTGGAACCTTCTATGCATAGCACCCAATAATATGAAGACCAAAAGAAAAAGAAGCCAGTGCTAATGCAAAGTGAACATGCAGTGAGCCTCCAAGTGATCACTGTCATTCTGTCAAAATTTCCACATTCTTATGGTTAGTTATAGGCAGAGAGCATTGAAATGAACTAATCTTATAGTGACAGTAGATTTCCAAGGTGAGAGTACCTCTGAGAATATCATATTCTCAGCTGAGAAACGTATCCCACCAAGAGATACTCATCTCTACATTGACTCTAAAGCATGAGAAGCGAGCAAAAAATAGGGCTTAAAAATGCTGAAGTCTTGGGCTTTGTTACCAGCATCTGAGGTCAGATGACAGAATTTGGTGGGGTTTACTCCTGAACTCTTCCCTTCACCCATCCTTTTAACTGCTCAAAGTATGAAGTGTGCGTTCTACTCCAAGGTGCACAGTTAAGGAAAATGATGTTCCACTTGCCTTAGAATTACATCTTACTGACTAGTCTGTAGGGGTGGGGATCTTTGTACTGTCTTGGAAGACACACTAAGGCTTGGAAATTTGATAGTTTGTCATCCATTATTTGAAAGAATCTACCTGACTGACTCCGATTTTCAGCCAGTAGAGATTAAAAGCTTCAGCTCTTATGTCTTGATTGACACACAGAAATTTAGTATAGATCCCATTGCCCAGCAGATCCAAGCTGAAGTGAAGTCAGGACTTTTTGTTTTTCTTTCAGCTTTCCTTTACCTTTTTCTTTGCCCCTATCCCAGGAAAGGAAATTTGTCTGATGCTCCAATGAGATAAGCCAGTAATACACAACTGCTGTGCTGCTGGCTCTCTTGTCAGTCCCTTGTCTCTCCGAGTGCTTTCGTGTCCCTGCAAAGCCTCGCTCTAGTTGCATACTTCCTTCAGACAGGTTAGAGAACAAAGGAGGAATTCCTGCTGCTTCTAATCAAAGGTCTGAGGTTTCCAACAGAGGTAACACAGCTAGAATCAGGAGATGATCACAGAGCAAGCACTAAGTGGCTACTCCAGAGGCTAATAATTGATTACTAGGGCCCCACTGGGAAACAGTACAAATTCATAAAGTCCTATTTCTCCCTCTTCACCCTCCAGCTGGTTAATTCGTCCCATGCATGTTTTCTGCTGTGCCAGGGCCCAAGCCACCATGCCAGGAAAACCATCCATATTGGGTTAAGGAATCTGGGGAGACTATGGAAGTGGTTACTGGAGTGAGAGCCAGAGCTAGATGAGAGAGTCAAGCTACTATTGTCAGGAGGAATACAGATCATCTTTATTCATATGTACACAAAGGCTTACTATCTGTTAGTGCCTGCTTGTGACCACCACGGCTGGTGTTTGAGCTCTGAGGAAAGGACCCTGCAGTCCTTTGGTCAGGGGCAGATGCAAAGACAATGTTTAGTTCATTGAAATGAACTCACTGCCTCGGTGCATCCCTTCCAATCAGTGTGTGCTGCTGGTGTAACTACAGTGAATGTAATAAATGTTGACATTTCTAATATATCCCTAAGTCTATGAAGAAAGCTGGTCACATCTTTCCCTATCATTGTTTCAGTATTCCAGCAGATTCTAACAGAATTGGCTTTTGTTCATTTCACATATTAAAAGATTTTTTGTGGCATAAGAGTGAGAGATTTCATTTGGTTTTTTTTAAGTAAAAGTTGAGAATCTTGATTGTGGTTGTACATTAATTTTATATATTTGCTTTGGTGAAGTGCAGGGTATAACAGATGAAGGAGGCTATAAACTGGGTAAACATAATTTTCTGAACAGGACGATCTTCTTTAAATAATCTCAGAAGATTCGGAGCTCATTATCTGTGTGCTTTTAGTCTCTGCCAGTCCTTCAGAGAGGCCAGAAGCTGCTTAAAACTGATATGATAGCTGTGTTGGTGTGTCCTGGATCTGCTTTTGTTCAGTGTTTTCTTAGATGACCTGGATAGTAATATAAAGAGTGGGTGTATCACATTTGCCAGGGACATAAATCTGTGAGACTTGAAATATGATGGAGGGAAAGATTACATTTAGAAATTATTCCAACAAATTGGAAGAACTGCTAGGAAAAGAACTAGATGAAATTCGGTAGGGATAAATGCAAGGTGCTGCAATAAGGCAGGAATAATCAACTGCATAAGCACAAGAGAGAAGCAAATGATTAGGTTGCAACTCTGCAGAAAACAATCTGAGTGTTATGATAGATCACAAGCTGAACATGAGTCAATGTCATGCTGTTGTAAATGAAGGCAAACATCTTGCTACGATATATAAAAGACATATAACCTGGCAGACATGCGAAGCAATCCTCCTGCTCTGTTCAGCATTGCTAAAGCCTCAGCTTGGAGGCTCTGTGAAGTTTTGGTTATCACACTTTGAGACAGGTGCAATTCAATTGGAGAGAGTCCAGACGAGGGTAGCAGGACTCATTAGAGGTCTGAAAAACGTGACCTGCAAAATTATTTGAAAGAACAAATTATTTAGCCCAAAGACCAGAAAGCTGGCAGGGGAATATTACAGTCTTCAGACACAAAATTTAGGAGGGAATGATCTTTTCTTTGGCCTCATGGTGGATGGAGCAGAAAGAAAGAAGTAGCAGAAAGAAAGATTGTTTTAGACTGCAGGAATAATTTTCTAGGACCTAAGATAATAAACACTGTTCAATATTTGGTCGGGAGAGTTGTGGAGGCTCCGTTATTTTAAGAACAAGTTAGACAATTATCTGTGAAGAATGAAATTGTGCTAGTGATCCTATAATGGAAAAGTACCTTGGACTACTTGACATCTTAAGTTGTCTTCTAGGCCATTCTTCTATCATTTTATGAAGGCAACATGGCCATTTCATGTAGATGAAATAAAAGCTGTCTACTGGCCCTGTTCTGATGTTTGTCCGATATCCAAGGATAGCACAGCACCAAAAACACAGTGCAGCTCTTTCTGAAAAGAACCTGAAAGAAAAGTAAGAGCTTACTAGAAGTCAGTTAGAAGAGGTCTCTCTTTTTGGAGAAGACATAGGGAACACGACATTCTGATTTCCCTGGAGCAGATGCTTGACCGACTGTATGGATACTGAAAACAATGATATGGAAGAAGAAAAATGAATGAGGATTAGCAGTTAGCAAAATGATCTGAACTGAAAATACAAACTCTTCTAGTATTTTACTCTTTGAGTGAAAGACCGTAGTCCAAAAATGCTTTTGTAGAGATAAAATGAAATAAAATAATGGAATTCAGAATAGGAATAAAATAAAACATAGTTCTACAATTTATGGTTTTAGGCATTTCTCCAGCGAGAGAAAGTCTAGGTCCTCTAGTATTCATGATTTAACATATATTGTTTAATGTAAATGGAACAGACAGTCCCCTGTGCATGGTGAAAAAATGCTGGATCTCTGTGAGGAGACAGGTAGAAAGAAATAAGAGAGCAATGATCATCACTTTCGGATGCTGCAGTGGTGAGGTGCACATAAGAGCCTGAAAAGAACACGTTTTGCGTCCAGCCAAAGAAATTTTTAATCCTCTGAAGGGAGAAGGATTTTTCTCTCTCCCCAGGCTTTAGACCTTTCCACTCAGACAAAAAGGAAAGCTCTTAGAGTTAAAGACATACTGGGAGGAGTTTTTTAGACACTGAAAGTGTTTTTCAGACCAACCAAGCAATAGGGATTTTTTTCTATGAAAACAGATGCTCTCTGGGACTGAAAGGCTGCAAAGCAACTGCTGGAAAGAATCTGTGTTGAATGAACAAGACAAGGAGAAAATTAAGAATTAGGCTGTGCTTTTTGGAAGGCTGTTTTCATGGAGCTGTTGCTCAGTGAAATGTAGCATATTAGCATTATAATCTGGTGTCATTTCAACACTTTTACACTGGAATTATCCATAAACTGATGGAAATCCTCATATTTTGATTTACTCTGGGACATGCAAGCATAAACTGTGATACTCTATAAGCTCTGATTGCTTTTCCCCCTGCTCCCATCTTCTATTGCTGCCTGAACACTTTGGAAAAAATAATGATTTGCTTAGAAAGCCAGTCACTTGATGCCCTAGATATTTCAAAGTAAATTCATATCCCTTCCAGCCAAGGACTTGCATTGCTTTGCCTGAGTTTATTTCATCGCTCCTTCTATCCTTCCCTTTGCTTTCTTTACTTCTGTGGTGGGTTGACCCTGGCCGGACGCCGGGTACCCACCAAGGCTGCTCTATCACTCCCCCTCCTCAGCTGGACAGAGGAGAGAAAATATAATAAAAAGCTTGTGGATTGAGATAAGGACTGGGAGAGATCACTTACCAATTACCATCACAGACAAAACAGCCTCAACTTAGAAAAAATTTGTCTGTTTTGTTACCAAGAAAACAGAGTAGAGCAATGAGAAATAAAACCAAACCTTAAAACATCTCCTACCACCCTTCCCTTCTTCCCAGGCTCAACTTTACTCCCAAATTTTCTACCTACTCCCCCACAGCTGCACAAGGGGACAGGAAATGGGGGTTGGGGTCAGTTCATCACATGTTGTCTCTGCTGCTCCTTCCTCCTCAGGGGGAG
This sequence comes from Grus americana, assembly GCF_028858705.1. Classification (NCBI taxonomy): domain Eukaryota; kingdom Metazoa; phylum Chordata; class Aves; order Gruiformes; family Gruidae; genus Grus; species Grus americana. Next base: position 26,816,005 of record NC_072856.1, read on the forward strand.
GACTCCTCACACTCTTCTCCTGCTCCAGCAACTTCTCCAACATGAGTCCTTCCTATGGGCTGCAGTTCTTCACAAACTACTCCAGCGTGGGTCCCTTCCATGGGGTACAGACATCCAGGAGCAGACTGCTCCAGCGTGGGTGCCCCACGGGATCACAAGTCCTGCCAGCAAACCTGCTGCGGTGTGGGCTCCTCTCTCCACGGGGCCACAGGTCCTGCCAGGAACCTGCTCGAGCGCAGGCTTCCCACAGGGTCACGGCCTCCTTCAGGTGCCTCCACCTGCTCCGGCGTGGGGTCCTCCATGGGCTGCAGGTGGATATCTGCTCCTCATCATCCTCCATGGGCTGCAGGGGGACAGCCTGCCTCACCATGGTCTTCTCCACAGGCTGCAGGGGAATCTCTGCTCCGGTGCCTGGAGCACGTCCTCCCCTTCCTTCTTCATTGACCTTGGTGGCTGCAAAGTTTTTCACATCATCTCACTCTAGCTGCAAAAGCCCCCATTGGGGTTTTTTTTCCCTTCTTAACTCCGTTATCCCAGAGGCACTACTGCCGTTGCTGATTGGCTCGGCCTTGGCCAGCGGCGGGTCTGTCTTGAAGCCGACTGGCATTGGCTCTATCGAACCTAGGGGAAAGTTCTAGCAGCTTCTCACAGAAGCCACCCCTGTAGCCCACCCCACTACCAAAACTTTGCCATGCAAACCCAGAGCAACTTCTCATATGAGTATATGAAACCCAGTCTTTATTTGTGAGACAGAAAGGATATTCAAAAGAAGTCTTACTGTGACCCGATGCTAAAGGAGGTTCAGCTTGGGAACAAGGTGGTTCTGGAAGGAGATAAAGCAAAGGATAGCTAATGTAAAAAGTCTTTTTACTAGTAGGGGTAGGCAATAAGGTGGAGGGATTGTTCTCTGTGAAACTTGGGAGGAAATCTGAGGCAGGCTGGGCCGAAAACCACTGAACATGCTGGAGGGCATTCTGCAGATGGTAATCTCCTGTTGGAAGCTGTTAATAATTGTCTTGAAAAGGAAAGGTGTTAGAGGTAGCTAGAAGGAAGGTAGGGGACTGAAATAATTTGAGTAGAGGGAGCATTGGCTTGAAATATGAACCGAATGTGAACATTTGGTTTCAGGGTGCCTGGCTGAAATTTCTCAGTGTGGTTGCGAGGAAATTGTGTAGGCTATTGCAAATGGCACTTCTGTCAGTATGAGCTGCATATTTAATGCAATGTAATGATATCCAAGCCTGCTTTAAATAAAGTGTCTGCATAGCAGTGTTCAGAGCAGCCATATCCTTCATGTCAATTCATTTTTCTTTCCTTTTATATAATGTCCAGTTAGGTTCTAAAAGTTATGTAAAACCCACCAGTGGGTTGCTGCAGCCTTTATTTCAGTATTTTAGCAAAATTCTTTTCCTATAAGCAAAAATCAGAGGCAGCAGCTTCAAGCTGTCAAAGGCGATTTTGCCTAGGAGGAAACTGGCTGGTCACGCAGATGAGCCTGGAATCTGTGAACACTTGACAAGCTCTGAGCGCTTTCTCACTGTGAATGAGGAACTGATGAGTGAACAGCAGTGTCCAGCAGTGCTTTTTGATGGTAATGCCAAAGCCTTTTACCAGCAGCTTCCCAGTGCATATGGAGTTTTACAGAAATAGTCACATAAGCATTTCTACTGCTGTTATGAGGGGACTGGCATTTTTTAAATACTGGAAACAACATAAAGCCAGAAAGCAGATATGGAAAAACTTTGTAAAGCTATGTGTGCATTGAGAAGATTGTTCAGCAGTTCCCTGTCCCTCCAGCTAGGGTGGTAGACTCTGTCAGATTGTCACAGAAAAATCCAAGTTCAAAAGCACAACTGTGAAAACTTGACTTGTACAGGGTTTAAGGGAGGAACTTCATAGCTCCCTGTTGAAGAAGATTATGAGGTGAGTAAATCCACAGACCGAAATATACGTAGACTTTAAAAAGTGGAAGCAGAAACTGGGGTTTTCCTGAAAATACCAGCTATGAATTCACAGCCTTGGGGTGTGTCGTTTGCATCAGCTATAGCCTTCTGAGAAACAGTTGTTAGTAAAATGGCTACAAAATTGGAAGGGCCCTAGCTGTCTATAGGCATTCCTCAGAGAGGTCTCATTATGAGGGATTTGGCAAGAAAGCCCACTGGAAATGGGGAATTGCATGTTGCTGATTGTGAAGGGTCAGTATTAACAAACATGAGAATGACTAACTTTGCTAACTTATTTTGCTACTTTTAACTGTGTATGTAGACATAACAGAAAGAAAGAACGCTACTAGGCCTAGAATTTGATAAACATGATTCATGCAAAGCAACTGATACTGAAGAGCACTATGTGTATTGCAGAATTTCACTGTTAATCAAGAACATCTGTACCACCCAGGGGAAGTCTGGGTCTCAAGAGATTGGCAAAAATGGGGGTAGTCACGTGCAATGATTATTCTTTTAATGCTTGTTTCTTGATCTGTCTACCAATTCACTAGGTATGAAAGCAACAGGATTGCCATGTCAGACAATTAGAGAACAGGACCAGAAAAAAGACTTATTAGCATATGTGGGCTTTGATTGACACGTCCCTTTCCCCAGAGTTTGGCAGAGGAGAGTTTTCATTCTGGAACACTACTGGCCTCTGCTTTGGTACCGAGCACATGATGGTTGTTTCTTCTCAATTCTCCAGTTCCAGGCCTGTGTCCTGACCTAGCAGGAGGAGGAGCAGAAAGGAAGATGCCAGAGCAGAGGTGGAAGACATACAGATCTTAATGCCTTTGATCACCTTCTTTACTAAACTAGAGCTCAGTGAATTTCCAAATTGAGATGTTGCAGCATGTTGGCAGTGAAGAGCAGCACTGCAGTGCAATTCAGTGTTCTCTGAGTATCTTCACAGTAATGAAACAGCAGGGCATGAAAAGAAATGAAGGTGATTTTTTTTTTGGCTGAGTGGGATGGCAGATGTTAAAAGACAGCATGCTTTCCTGCCTTACCTGTCAAGACAAGAAAAAAACTCCCAAGGAAAGCAGCATTCCTGTAGGCAAATGCCCTAGTACAGATAGTTTTTCAGATGGATTTTCAAAGCTTACTGTCAGAAAATACCAGTCAATACCATGTGACATTTTCTCAAAGTATGTTATAGCACAGCCCTTGATGGGTAAAAAGACCAAAGCAATTATGTTTCCATTGATAAAACATGGTGTTACAAGTTGATATATCAAGCAAAGGGAACTGAATCTCACCCATTCTGAAAGTTTTCTGTTAACTGCAGGTAATCAAGAGGGGGACCAGAGTTACCCAACTTGTGAACATCTTTGATTGCATTGCTAAATCAGCTCTTAGCAGTCAGTGAGCTCAGACATGACCAGGAAACAAAAATGTTTTTTGTTGTCATTGCATGTAATCCCAGCTGGCACTCAGCTACCTGTTAATTTCTTTAGGGGACGATTATTGGACTCCAAAGGCTCATCCTAACTTGTGATTTGATGATCAACCAGCAAGAACCAGCATATTCCCTCTTTTACCCAGGTGGGTGATGTGGCAGGTCTTAGAGCAATGACTGGAGGGCAGCATTCCAGTGAGTGGGGGAACGGGTTGGAAGCAACTACTGCAGGCAGAGTTCCAGGAAAAATGAGAATTATGTGACCACTCAAGTGAGAGAGAGAAAGAGAGAAGGTGTGGCTATGCAGCTAGAGGAGAAAGCAGACAAGAAAAATCTAAAAGTTGTTCCCTTTTTGGATTAGTTAAATTACAATCATATATTGGCTGATACAAGGTGCAGGAGCACAGACTCACAGAATGGAAATCGAGGACATAAAACCTTTACAGAGGACAATGAACAAACCATGAAAGTATACCACAGGTTCCAATATCTCTTATAATACCTCCATGATCTCGTGTACAACAGTCTTCGACAGGATTCCTGTAATGTATAGACAGTCAAAATTACTTTCCTATTTAGTGCCCCTTCATGAGTGGCAGGTTCCACAGGTTCCTATTAGTTCCTGGACAAATAAACCTACTATCAACAGTTGTTTTTATTCTTAATGAGAGAATGAGAGGAGAACATGAAAGGATCATCGCAAGATTTTTCCCAACTGATGGTGGTGTACCTGACAGGTCTGCTGGACAATGGGATGTGTGAATGAAAGTGGCAGTATGGAACAGGAAGGAAAGCCAATACAGCCTGTGTTTAACTGGAACACTTACTCTCATCCTGATGAAATTTCCTTTAATGTCTATAAGCATTTGTTATAACTGAGGATTGAAAGAAAATTGAAAAATAGAGCATCAACTCTGAGAACAGCACAGGAACCTCCTCATCTGATCTGCATGGTTGGAGGATGAAAACATTCAATCAGCTGCATTGAAGGAAACTGCTGCTTAGATGCATAGAGGAAAGTGTGGTTTAAAAAAATCAAACAATAACCACCTATACTTATGCCTCTGAACTGTTACTAGAAATTCGTTTGTTAACAGAAGGAGTGGGACTTGTCCCGAGAGCTGAACTTCCCTTCACTGGAAGGAGATGAGGTAGAAAACCTGAGCCATGGTACATAGCAATAAAAGAGAAAGAGTAAAGGGGTAAGAATCTGAGTTGATTCCAGAGTACTGATTCTAGTGTTGTTCTGCCCACCTAGTGTTTCCACTTCCACTCACAGCTCAGTTTACCCTATTGATTATTATGCAGAGATTTAAAAAAAAAAAAAAAAAAAGTCCCTAACGATGTGAGCTACACCACCACTTCAGGAAAACCTAAAAAACAAGCTTGTGTGCAGTGGAGCTGTCTAAACAGCCTTTTTTTTCATTCTTTATCTGTAAAGTCCCCGTGCTTCATTAGTTCTTAGGGAAAATGTTCATCTTTTTCCTGCCCAAACTCTTACTAAAAGATAAAAATTACAAGAGTAGTATGTGATTCTGAACCCATCTGCATCTTCCTTAGTTTGCCAGTTTTGTCTCCAACCCACAAATGTCTTCTGCAGACACTTGTAAACTTTCTCCCTCATTGCCTCTTAAGAGAGTCTCTCATGGTCTGTGTAGCCGTTACCTTCCTCTTCACATTCTCCTTTAGCACTGCTGTGGTACTAATTGGATCTTGCATGTTGACTCCAGCTGGTCAGATGATGAAATGGAACTGTCTTATTTGCTGACTCCTTCATTTTAGCACCTTTAATCCTGCAGGGTTTGTTGGGGTTTTTTCCAGACTTTATAATAGCATAGTAAAAGTAAGATATTTTATGCTACATTTGCTTGTTATTACCCATGTCCCCTATCCTATGTCTTCTGGACTGTGAGCATCTTTTAAAAGGTGTTCTACAGAGTCCAGCAATGTGCAGTTCAGCAGGCTACCGGCTTCTTTGCAGACAACCATAGTTTAAATATCTTAAGCAAGGTGAGAAGTTTAAAATAAAATCATCCCCGTAACTAAGTCTTTTTCATTTTTAAATAATAATTTCCTATTTGTCTTTGGAATAGCCTGAATTGAGCTGCTTGTGCTCAGCATTCATCCTCATAAGGTGTCTCTCACTCCAGTAGGTCTGTTGCTGGGGCAGTCTGTCTGGCAGCATCCCGGTGCTTCATATGGTTTTACCTCCACAGCCAAAGCAAAAAAAAAAAAAAAAAAAAAAGGACTTCTGTGAAAAAGTCCTCCTGCTACATGGCTTCCAGCCCAGCCACCTGGAACAATGAAATTGCCCTCTAGTCCATTCTCTGAGGTCTTTGTGCCTTTCTCTCTCTTTACAGCTAACTTTTGCACTGGCCAGTCTGCCTTTTGGGGCCTTCCTCTCTTGCTGTCTTAACTGCGATCTTTATGGTATATGCTGCCAAAGTGTCAGTTACTCTTTCACCTATCAAAATACCTCCCAGTATTCCAGGCCAGACTGTCTCTGTTAATCCTTTATGTCAGTGGGATCTGCCTTCTGGTGCAGCAATCTGGTTCCTTCTAGAGAGATGGGATGCTTCAACAAACCTCATTCCACAGGCTCAGCATCTCTTGTGCACTCCAGGAGAAAGAAATGCACATATAAACCAGGCTAAGAAAGGAAATTAGGTTTGGGGGTGGGAAAAGAGATGGTTTAATTTTGTCATTACTGTAACTGGATCCATGCAAAAATTCCTGCTGTTGAAATGGTCGCAGTGTTTTATGTCTAAAGCTGGTAGTGTTAAATAAACACTGTACAGCAACAGAGTTCTGGCTTTCTCACGCTGTGTTTTCCAATCTTCTCTGGCCTATGCTTTCACAAAAAAAACCATTGATCACTGAACTCATTCCCAGCAATGGCGAGTTTTTTTCACTACTTACTGCTGGTGTGATTTCAATGATGGCTTATCAACAGTTTGTTTAACTGCATGTGCAGAACAACTTTATAGTATTCAACATTTTATGAACTGCGGTTTAAACTCAAATGGTCTAACAATGTTTTCTGTTTTTTCACCTCTGATCAGTGTTAGAGTATGTTTCTTTGCTTTACAGGTTTTAATCTTGTTTGCTTGAGAAGTGCATATGTGGTGGAAAGTTGGATTTGTGTAATTTGTTCATTTAGAAAAGGATGTAAAAAAATACATTAATTATGTATAATATAACATAATATAATAAAAAATTAAGGCATTAGTCTGTTAGAATAACTCCGTGCTCCCACCTAAGGTTTATTCAGCCATCGTCTCTACTAAAACACCACTTTCTCTGCGTAAATGAATATCTTTTTAAATATACATAGCAGCCGAAACAGAAGACACAGTGTGTCACCCTGGCACTTCAAACGTGTATAATAAATTTCCTTCAATGCTTCCTTGCTATAGGAAGAAAAATCTTAATGTCTGAATTATCGTGTTTCCGTTCTGATCAGTGAATATACATCATTTTATATATCATCATTTTAGCTTAAACGGAGTTGTTAGGGCTTCAGTTGAAATATAGTAGGTTTAATTAATATTCTGAAGTGCAGGCTAACATTAGAGGCTTATGCCAAAATACAGTCTCTCCATTTCCTTTTCCTGAGTATGGCTGGAGTTGAGGCACTTCAAAAGATTTTTTTGTCTATCCAGAGATCTTTGAGTACACAGAAGCTGGTTTATTATGTTAAAGCACTCTCTTGACTCAAGGAACCATTTAAAATTAAGTACTTTCTATATTAATGCCATACAGGTCTGTCATTCAAAGTGTGGCTTATAGTCTCCAAAAAGCATCCTGACTGCTTCAGACAATGTTTTACCTGTCAGGATTGTTCCAGAATTCAAAAAAAATGCATTCATCAAAAGCAGAGAAAGGCTGAAGCCATAAGTGAGTCCCTGATTTTGTCACACAGTACTCTTTATACAGATTTTGCTTTTGAGGATCTGCTACAATTAATTTCTCCTTGATGTTGGAAGAAGCGATGCATTTGCATCATTATCTGATGCTCTTAATCTGTATTGCATGAGTGGAACAGACAGTATGCGGTGTCTGGGGGAAAAAAATCTTGCTAACTATAGTCCAAGATGGCTGTTCATTACACAGGCTTTCACTGATTCACATAATTGAAACATTTGCAGCTGTCCTTAAATATTAGAGTGAGAGCTATGAAGAACAGGGCTTTGCTCTTGCAGCTTACAGGATTTTAAGAACTTTTGCTAACAGTTAATCCAACTGCACTGCTTCACTTTTGTTTCATATGTCATTCTTCAGTGATCTTCTGGGTAAAACTCCCACTGAAATTAAAGAACTCTTGCCTAAGGTAGGACTAGGGAATCTAGTTCATTAATATTTTGGAATAAAAAGAAAACCCTTGTGAGTTTTACAAGAAGATCTGGCCTGCAAGTCTAGAAATGGGGTGACCTTTCTATTATTGAAAGTCCTTTTGTAAATCCATGGATTTCAATAGAAGAGTAAAGTTAATTGTCTTTCCAGTGGTGGATTGATTCTGTTCCAGGACAGAAAAATCACCTCCAGCAAGCACAAAGCTATTAAAGTTTCCTGGATTGTGCAAATGGTGAATTCCACCTCTTTCTTTGGAAAAAAAAAAAAAAAAAAGATTTGCAACTCCTGTTCTGTTATGTGAGTCACTACTATTTTAGCCCTTTCTTTTCAGGTCATTAATTTAATGTCAGTGCCTTTGAGAACGGTTTAGCTCCATCATGTGTTTTGTGCCTCCTATTCCAAAATTAGTTTCTTGACTTCTTCCCTGTGGGCTGCTGTCCCTGTTGGTACTGCCTAGTGCAAAGGCAGTAGCATACCTTGTTTATCCCTTGGGTCTGCTTAGCTTCATGGCATCCTTCTGTGGTGTTACCACAGTAAGGAATGGCAGGGCCCTGATTCATATGTAAATGTTAATGAGAATAACGTAGCTGCTATGTATGACACATGCATGGCCCATGCTGAAGACCCACTTTTCAACTTTTACTGGAAAAGCAACAGAGCATTTTGGAAGCTTTATCTTTCAGACTTCCTATGCTAATACTCAAGTCCAAGAGTTGTCGTGAGTTGTCTCTGTTTATGACAGCTCTGTAGCTAGCTGAGTCTTCCTAATGATTGGGAAATTATTCTTAGACTGGTTTAGTGTGAGAGGCAGTTATTAGATGCTTTCTAAATTATTTTAAAAAGATAAAGAACCTAAATAGCCCTGAAAGTGGTGAGTGGGAGCTGTCAAGGAAAAAACTTGCTAATGGAAACACAGCATAATTCAATGCCTTATTTAAATGGCTTGCCAGTAAGTTATTGGGAAGAGCTGATAAAATAAGGGACTGCAGCAGCAGAGTCCTTGCAACTGTAACTGAGTGATCCAAACTTTAATAAGTGACCTTATTACAGAGAAGTTAACTTTGGGACAGAAACAAGGATAGTGGTCATTCGAAGGAACATAAGGTCAGATTCACTACAGAGTTTATTAAACTGTTTTGTCTTTTTGTGTTTTTTGGGCCAGCAGCGACGTGCTTGCAGTATATTCCCTGACTGCCGGATCTGCTGAGCGAGCTCTGGAGCACAGGCAGCACTTTAGAAGCAGGCTGGTTACTGTGGCTAAAAACACACATGCCAAACCCTTCCCTGTCATTTCTTGTCTCAAGAGCATGCAGCCATGTCACAGTCATCCTGCAGCCACACCATGGTGGTCATTGGAGTAACAATGGATGAGTATAAACCAGAACCATCTAATAGCCCTTATAAGTTTGCCTTTAGGGCTTGGTTTTCTAAGCTGGAAGCTGAAATGAGCCTGCCGTGCTAGATGTAGCGCTCTGCACTCTGCAAAAATAATACTGCTGAACTGGAGGCTGAACTCACAGTGTGACAGTTTGGGATTTAGTTCTGGGTGGGATGTTAGGACCTGTTAGTATTGTTTAAATGGCAGCAGCGGCCAAACGCTGTACAGACATGGGAAGAGAGAGTCTTTGCCCTGAGGAGCTCACAAACTAATGCCAAAGTGAGGAAAAATAAAGACAGCATGGAAGCAGATGCATGGCAATTAGCTATGGCTTAATAGTTCCATTGAAAATGCTTTGTTAAATTAATTTGCTGGATGAAAGATGGTCTGTCTGTCAGACCTGCCATTAGCTGGTTAGTTCCATGTAAGTGTCATGGCTAGTGTTAGTAGCAAGTGAAGTTTCAGCTGTGAGAAGTCAGTAGTTATGGGAATCAGTTATAGAATCAGGAATCATGACTTAGGAGATCTGTAGTCCAACTTCTGCTGAAAGCAGGGCAATACTGAATGAAGACCAGGTTGCTCACAGCTTAATCCAGTCCGGTCTTGAAAACTTCCAAGGACTGAGATTTCAAAATCTCTCTGGGCAAACTGTTCCATTCTTCATTGCCCTCATCATGAAATTATTTTGCTTATGTCCAGTCTGAACCTTCCCCTTTGGATTTTATGACCATTGTCTCTTATTCTCCCACCATGCACATCAGCAAAGAACCTCGCTCTGCCATCTCAGTAACTTCTTCATAGGTACAGGAAGGCTACTACTAGATCCCCCCAAAGCTCTCTCTTCTCCAGGCTAAACAAGCCCACTTCCTTCAGCTCTCCTCACAGGGTGGGTGCTCCAGACCTCAGCCATCTTGGCTGCCCTCTTCTGGAGTCTCTCAAGTGCCAACTAAAGGGGAATAATCACTGCCTGTGGTTACTGGCTACATTCTGCTGATGCACCCCAGTGTGCTGTAAGCCTTCATTACTTGCAGGACATAGCACTAACTAAGGTATAAATTATTGTTCTCCAGGACTCCTAGATCCTTTTCCGTAGCACTGCTCCCCAGCCAGTTAGTCACCAGCCTGTACCAACACGCAGGGTTAGTCCATCCCATGTACAGGAATTTGCATTCATCCTTGCTGAATTTCCTTTCAGTCCATTCCTCCAGCCTGTCTCGGTCCCTCTGAAGAGCAGCTGTGCCTCCACGTGAATTGGTAAACCCTCTCTTTTCATGTCATCTGCAGTCTTGATGAGTGGACATTCTGTCTCCTTCTCCAGGTCATTGATAAAAAATATTAAAGAGGACATTTGAAATTAAATATTAAACACTAGCCCTTGAGCCTTACAACACAGCCAGTTTTTCACCCATCTAGTAGTCCACTTATCTAGGTTGTAATATCACAACCTGGATACAGGAATGCTCTGGGATACTGTAACAAAAGCCTTGCTAAAAGGTAGGTGACATCGACTGGTCTCTTCTCACAAGAAGGCAATCAGTTTGGTTAGACATGATCTACCCTCAATTGATCAACTCATGCTAAATGTCATGTCCTTTGCCTAGAAATGTGTTCCAAGAACACCCCATGATTTTCCCAGGCACCAAAGTGAGGGTCTAACTGGACGACCAGCCTGTAGTTCCTCAGGTTGTCTCACCTGTCCCTTCTGAAGATGAGTGCCTTTCTCCAGTCACCAGGGACCTCTGATCTCCATGACCTTTCAAAGATGATAGACAGTGGCCTCAATGTGACATCAGTCAGCTCTCTCAACACCCTTCAGTGCAGCCCATGGGGTCCCATGGATGTGTTCAGGAGAAGCAGGTTGTCAGGAAAAACATTCTGAATTTAGGGACATGAAGGAAAATACTGAGAAGTTTGTGAGAGAAGTGAGTTAATGTAAAATTAGGACATGGATGGATACTTCTTTTTGTCTTTGCTTGTGTGTCACTTTCAGGTAATTAAGTGAGAATCTAATTCATTCTTGGGTTCATATCTATTAGAACTGCATTTCAGATTTCAGTTTTATTCTCAAATATGAAAGAGCAGGGACTGTAGGTCAAGCTGAATTTCTGTTGATGAGTGATTCTAGGTATCAGATCTTGCCAAAACAGGGTCCCATTGCCACCTCACAGTCTATGTGGATTCCGTCTGCTTTACTTCTATTACTAGGCCACCCCAGTTGATTCAAATATTTACCCCTTTATCCTTTTTAATTCAGGATTTGTCTTCACTCCTCCCCCCAATGAGTAGCATGTTTTGCTCCTGTTCTGCTGGTCTGTGAATTCATTGTTTGCAGGCTGGCAAGGCACCAGTTCTGGGGTGACAGATGGGGCAGACTGCAAACCAGGCAGTTGCCTCCCAGCCTGAATGATATTTTAATAAGCACAGAGAGGTGACAGAGAGAGAAGCTTCTCACTGGAATGACTGGCAGTTTTGTTTTCAGCCTGAAAGCACTAATAGATGATTTTTGGCCTCAGTCCCAAAAAAAAAAAATCACAGAAACTAGAAGCAGAAAATCCCATTAGCTCCTAACTTATCCCTCTTTTTAAGGGTCAAAGAAGTTTTTTCTCACTGGTCTGTTATCCAGACAGGGAGTTGTTTCCCTGTTTTCGGTATTTCAGTTCTCTCTCAGGGATTCTATACTTTGGGAGACCTGCCTTTTATTTATCCTTTGTTTTCATTCTTTTTTCTTCATTTCATTAATTTTCTCCATTGCCTGCCTTCCTTCCTTCCTTCCTTCCTTCCTTCCTTCCTTCCTTCCTTCCTTCCCTAAACAGCCTCCTCCTTCTAGTTTCTTTACACTCTTCACAGATTCATGGTGAAGTCTGTCTGAATAATGGGGTCTACCGACATACTTGGCTTCCAGCTTCCATATCCCGTGAAACAGCTAGCACAGCGCTAGGGAATGGCATCTGCATGGGAATCTCTAGAACTTATGTCCTCTTCTCCCTGCCCTTCAGCTGTATCTCAGTTGTATAATACAGGGTCTGTGTAGGGCTTTGTTTCATTCTTGGTCTTATGAATAAAAGCACTACAAAAGGGAGCTCTGGCAAAGTCCCAGCAAGCTCTGAGATCCCTCTGCATTGTGAGCAACACAGTGATTTGCAGACAAGCTGTAGGATAGCCAGACTTTCAAAGGAGAAGATTATTTTACTTCCTAGGAGTACAGGGAAAAAAGATCCAGCTCTCGTTAGGAAAATATCAAAATGGTGCTGGGATCTGAACTGAGGGATGGTCCCGTACACGGATCAGAGAATGCGCTGGAAATATCTCAATATTTGGACATAGGTCTTCACATCTATTTAACAAGATTCAGGTCTGAGTTTCAACTGGAGTATGAGCTGGAAATTAATGGGATTCCTGCTAAAATATGCTTCTTTTTCCTTTCAGATACAATGATGACACTGAAGGTTCAGATCCTGTTTGGCTTCCTTTGCTGCATGACTTTTCTGCCTACAGATGGCTTCCCAGCAGACACCAGTACCGAATTTCGCTCTGCTTTCTCTGTGGCCAGAACCAGCAGCATGGAAGGGAGCTCTGAGATGGTCATTACCTTTGACAAAGTGTATGTGAACATTGGCAATGACTTTGATCCCAAGACCGGGTTGTTCCGCTGTCGGATCCCTGGAGCTTACTACTTCTCCTTCACTGTTGGGAAATACCCAAAGAAAAATTTGTCTGTCATGCTGATGAGAAACAAGAATGAGGTGCAAGTGATTGTGTATGATGAACATCACCGCAAGGAACGGAAGGTAGCCAGCCAGAGTGCCATGCTGCAGCTTGACTACGGTGACACAGTTTGGCTGCGTTTACACGGAGATCCCAAGTATGCTCTTTACAGCAATGTGGGCCCCTATACAACTTTCAATGGCTACCTAATCTATCCAGACACTTCTGCCTTCTTCCAGAATGCTCTTAGCTCACAAGAGCTGGGGCCACACCATCACAGTATTCAGCAACTTCCCGGAGAGCAGAATGAAGCTTCACAGCGACAAGTGTTATCTGACCAACCAAACAGGGAACAAGACCCTCGCTCTGCATTTTCTGTTGCCCGCTCACAAAGTCTCCTGGGCACAGATGACAAGCAAACCCAGCATGAGCCAATAACATTTGACACAGAGTTTGTGAACATTGGAAAAGATTTCAATTCCTCCACTGGCATCTTCTCATGCCGTATACCTGGTGCATACTATTTCTCCTTCACCATTGGCAAAATGCCCTTTAAGACTATGTCGGTGAAACTTATGAAGAATCACAATGAGGTGCAGGCCATGATCTATGACGACAACCACTCCAAGAGGCGGGAGATGCAGAGCCAGAGTATCATGTTGCCTCTGCAATATGGGGACACCGTTTGGCTATACAGTCATCAGCACGATGGCTATGGTGCCTACAGCAACCATGGCAAGTACATCACCTTCACGGGCTTCCTGATCTATTCAGAGGCTCAGCCAAAGCGGCTTCCAGGTGCCAGTTCACCCCAAGGGTCAAATAATTAAATGTAGATGTGAAAGGAGCATTAGAAAGCCAAGGTGCCATGAACTTGGGTATAGCTCCTCTTCGAATATCATCCTCTACTTTGAGCATGCTATCATGTGTCCAGTGCTTTCCTTACGCTGCACGCTTGTGCCCTGCCTGCAGGACCACCGCTGTGTCTGCTGTTCATCCATAGAAAGGTCTTTACAGGTTATATGTATGTGTCCTGTGTTGGTGTTTGATTTAAGCATAAAGCATGAGGTAGTTTTGGGGCAGGGGTGGGCCAGTGTAGTGAGATGCTGGGGATCAGAGAACTACTGTAATGTTGCTGCAGATGCCCAGCATCCAGAACACAAAGGGTGTGGTGACTTTCCTTGCATATCTGGGGAGGGAATAAATGTAATGAAAATGAATGTAATAAAAATACAAAAGACGTGAAATTTTGTCAGATTTGAATTTATTGTTACCTGTGAGACCTGTGTGCTTGTCACTGCCTGAGGTACCAGTTCAGGAGAGAAAGAAGCATGGTGATCGTACGAGCTGCCCATCTGTCTGTGCACACTCCTTTTACCATTCATGTGTGTGAAGTGTTGGTGCCTCTTATGATTTTATTGCAATTTTCACAATATTTGGTGCTTTTCTTAATCTGACGTTGATGAAATCAAGAAGCTTCCATTTAATGAAAATAATACATTTAGAAACACACAAAAAAAGTAGGCTTCTAGCCCTTGTAGTAAAGGATGAGGGCTCAAATCTATGAATGAACCATCTTCTGAAAGCTCAGAAGCAAGATAAGTAAGAAGAATAGAAAATGTATTTTTAAATCTCTTAATAATTGGGTCAGGAGCAGGCTCATAATGTATAAATGTGAGTAGTATCATGTCATGCAATGGCAGTGCTGACGCAGGAACATTATGTTGTCCAGAAATGAGCTCCTTGAATACAAGGGTATGGCTAACGTGCCGTATGCTGTTTCGGTAATTTAGTGCAAATGGGATCAAACATACCATTAAGTGATATTTTCAGCATCTGTGTTCCAGTACTTTCTTACACTACAGCCGTAGTGCCGCTGTAAAGAGACCGGTGTGGCTGTAGAGGGGCCTGGTGTGTTCCTACAGGGCACCTGGGACAGATGGCAGGATCCACCGAGGGGGGTAGGAGGAAAGCAGGAGGCTGGAGGCTTCATCCTAGTGCGATTGGTGCTGTTTCAGTTGAGCTAAGCCCTGGTTTGTCTCCCAAAATACATAAACTGCAAAAGTGCATCATCTTCATCATGCACAAAACTTTGTGACATCACTTGAGTTTAATGTATAATCTGCTCAACGGATAGCAATGCTCTTAAACTGATCCTAACAAAATCCTGAATTCAAAGCAGTGTATTTGCATTTGAGTCTCCAAGCCAACACCCTCAACCTTTATCCAGACATTCATATAGCTCAGACTGTATATGCTCCAGCAAGACAATATTTTCATGCAGTAGTGCCCTCCCAGCTCAGCTTTTTGATGATATTCTCTGCTTGAACTTGACTTGTCTGCAGCCACTCCCTGCTTTGGTCACCCCGTACATATCCTACACATTAAAGACTGGGGGCATAGTTGGGAAAAGGATGAAGGGTAGAGGTTGGGACACGAGTTTACTAGAAGTTATACTTCAAGCACGGTGCTAATCTTAATTCCTGCATCCTTTGGGGGGGACGGGGGAAGCAACAACCAACCTGCTTTATGAAGTGTGTAAATCTATTTTCTTATCTTCTCCTGTCATAGCCCTAACCTGACCTCTAAAACCATTCTCTGTGGCATCTTGCTTCCAGGCTTCTTATTCCTGCCTCACCATTTCTCCTCTCCATCTGTTGGGCAACAACAGCTTGGAAAAAGATTAACTAGGTCAAAAGGTAGCAGTTCCCACTTTGAATGTCACACGTGCCTCCTTTGTTGAGCATGGAAAATTAAGACTATATTGATAGAAAGGGAATTATGGATCCCATCATCTAAGCACATGCAATGGATATTCAAAATTAATGTACCTATAAAGGCAGTGGGAAACCTAGTAGAAACAAACAAAAAAAAATCAAAACTCTCTAGAATAGATAATTACATTTATTTAATTCCACACTGCAATGTGTAAGACAGAGAAAGGTTAATGATCTCTTTCTGTAAAATAATTGTATTTCTCATTTTGAGGATAGAGACTGTGTATTTATTATGTTTGGCTTGTAAAGTGCCATAGCTGTACAAAAAAAACTTCATAGAAGAGCTAAAATCTGCTGAAGAAATAACTAGGTCATGATCCTTAGGAATTTAAATGAGATTTAAGGAAGTATATTCCAAACTGATGACTGACACAAAGCAGTGTACATGTGTAAATACGATATGCAAATATTAGAAAGCTTCATAGAATACATACATTTTCAGGTTGCTTTTTAAAGAAAAATGAATATGTGAGATGGGAAATTACTATGGACACATAAAATGTGATGCCACATGAGCAGAAAGCTGAAATTAAATATGTGACCTATATCATGAAACACAGCAAAATCTGCATAGCTGCTTACTGGAGAGGAGAAAAGATACTGTATTTGGCTGAAACCACAGGGGGAATATAAGGAGGCTGAACTGAATTATCTGAAATGAAGTCAGCTAGGACACCAGTGTGACATCCTGGAAAAAACCTACCAGGGCATCTCCCCAGTAAGTGTCAGTGATCAAGATAGAGAACACATCTAAATAGCACTGCTTCCTTCAGCACAACCCACTTAAAAACCCCCCAAAATAAACAGAACCAAAAAAAGAAAAAAACTGGAAAGAGTGAAATGCACTCTTAGTTTTGTCCTATTTCATTTAAAAATAAAAGCTTGTGTATAAATCCTTAGAGGGTTGCCAGCGCAATGCGAAAGCAGGACAAAAAGGTGTGGTGTATTTGTACAAAGTCCTGAATAATGTGGAGAGCATTCAAAATAACCAAGGATGCAACTGACGTCAGGTGTGTCCTTTCCTACGGTAGTTTCCCTTATTAAGTGTCTCTCTTGGTCCTGGCCAGGTTAGAATGATAGAAATGTTTCAGGGATGCTAAATGTAAAGGCTTCTCCTTCCAGGGCCAGGAAGCCAGGAGGAGGGTGGTATTTGCAGGGCAAAGCCCCTTGCACAGATCACGAAACATTTCATCGACCAGCTGAGAGAAAAAACTAATCCAGAGATTTTTATCCAGACCCTGCACGGAGCGAAGCTGATAGGCGCAGTAAACACTGGTGAAAAGGAGACGGTCAAACTCTGATAGAGGCAAAGGAGTGTCAGTCAGTGAATAATATCTCAGATGCTGCTCAATCTCTGGCGGTGTTTTGGGAACTTCATCCTCTAAAATCTGCATGAACTGCCGTGCCGGGCGCAGGGAGGCCAGCTCTTCATCCCGCAGCCGGATTGTCCTGTTGGCCTGAATATCCAGCCCTCCCCAGAGCATCTGGAAGAGAAGAGCAGCATGTGCACGGGAAGCCCAGCACAAACCCTCTGCCAGTTAGAACCGAGCTGTAAAGCCATCTGCAACACTGCCAAATCTGGCTGGACTGAGAGACAACCACTCCCTGACTCACTGCCCATGGTCCGCCTAGTCCCACTCCATGTCCTTCTCCACCAGCCCCACACCCCTTTTCTGACCGGCCCCACACCTCAGTTTCCCGGTGGGACCCGTCCAGCTCTCGCCTCCCACCCTGCCTCTCCCACCACAGTCCCTCCCGCAGCGCCTCTCCGGCACAGCCGCCTTGAGTTGGGGGCTTGGCCACTTGGTGAGGGAGTCACCTAACCCAGCGGGGATGGTCTTTGTCCCACCCTGGAGGTGTGAGGTGCCGTGGAGGGTGTCAGAGCCCCCTCTAGCTGCACCCTGCGATGGGAGGGAGCACAAACGCGCTTAGGGCATCGCTGAGGTATTTTCCAGGCACTCCCGAAATCCGGCAGGGATGAGAACAAGCAGAACGTGTGAGTTTTTACATGCAGGCAGGTGGGAGCACAGGCACTAACAGTGCCTCAGCCCATGGGCCCCCAGCGCCCAGGAGACCTCTAACATGATGTCAGCATCCTCTGGGCCACGATGGGGTGTGTTGGCGCCGGCACCATCCCTGCTGTGAGGATGTTCATCTGGAAGACATCAGGCAGAGTTTGGTAGCACAAGACCACGGCCCTTCCTGTTTATGTTTGGCATTTGGTTGTCAATAATGTCTTCAATATTTCCGAGCTGCCACTCATAGCTTGCCAAACATGACAGATGCTGACCACGGGATTTTGATGAGCAAAATAAGCTTTTTAAGAGAAGCAGAAGTGGTTAAGGGAGGCAAGCATAAATTTTGGATACAACAGCCCTTAATCCTGCCAACAGAGCTAAAGCGTATGGCAGCAAAGGTGCTTGCTTTGACAGGCAGCAAGGAAGCCCCTCACGCCAAGTATGGGTGGGTTTTGAACCTATGGGTTTTGCTTGCTGGGCAGTTTTTGCTGGAGAAAGTAATGCTGCCCAACGGAATAAGGGTGTGGGGAGGCTCCTCGACCTGCTGGTGGAAACATAACCTGATGCTTATCCTGGTTTTATAGTTCTTCACTGAGCATCTGCCGCTGCGGGGCAGAGTGTCGGGGTAAGAGAAAGCCGGTTGGATCCATTATGGCTCTTCTCATGTCCAGCTAATTCCTCGCTGGGCCAACCTACATCATTTAAACTGGGAAAAATGGATACAAGGCCAGAGAAATGGGAGTTTATTAATATGAAAGTCGCATCAATCCCAAGAATTCTTCAGTTTTCATTTACTAATACTTAAAACACTATTATCGTTTTAAGTTTCTGCATTTATTTTGCCTTTATTATTTGTTTCTTTGTGAAAAAGGAGAGACAAGTAGCCTCGGTGCAGGACTGTGAGAGGGAGGCTGCATCCCCTCCCTTCTCTGTGTTGATCAGTGTGGTCATGTAGCCAAGACCCTCTTCTACTTCTTACAGACTCATGCTCCAGGTCAAGAAACATGAAATGGAAAAAGCTCATATAAAATAGTAAGCTGTCTGACACTTTTTTTTTCATTTTTATATGGATGATGGCTTTTTTATATAAAAAAGAGTGAGAATTTATGTTGAGTACTCCAGATTTAAGGTCAGGAGGTGCTTATAAAAAGTAGAAAAGTGATTTAATACTGTATGTGTGTGATGACTACTACCAAACTCTGCTTCCAACTTTCCATTCTTGATTAAAGCTTTCCAGGGAGATGTATGAGCTGCCTGAAGAAGTGCACTGCCACCCCCCAGGCTGCTGAGATTTGTTTCTCTGTACAGCTGCAGGCTCCCTGATCCAAGCCAGCTGTGGCTTTGGAATGTGAGCAGGGATGTAGCTGCTCTTTCCTACTCCTCCATGGATGTGCCAGCAAGGCTTTTAGCTCAGGTAAAAATACTACATCATCTGAAAATTTCTTTGCTGGGCTTCTCTCTGCTAACTGATCCCTTAGGTTCCCAGATCCCTCTACTGACAGACGTCTGATTGGCTGCAAAGTCAGGGAATTTGTTGAACAGCTGCCAAATACTGCTGTTAGTATTAACTGTCTCATAAATATACGCAGTGTTAGATTTTTGAGTAGGGTAAAACAAAAATTACACAAAGCATAACAAATAATGTATTGAAATAATAACATAAATATCCTCTGGAGATGGGAAATGGTCCCTTACTTAATCATTCAGCAGTTGCTTTTTTTCCCCAAAAAACATCTAGAAAACCCACAAACATTATTGCAGGAGTAGACTTTGTCAGTGGACACCCAAGAAAACCCTCTCCCTGACACCAAAAATAGCAGCAGGTCTTCCTCCTGCAAGTAGGTACAAGTGCCTCCCCGCAGCGAACACCCCCAGCTGGGACCCCAGCTCTCTCCCATGCCAGCACAGCTAGCTGAAGCGCTTGATCATATTTGAAGAAGCAGGCAAAGTGTCGCGTCACTGGCATCGCCCCGCCGCTTGCCAAGCCGAGAAGCCGCGTCGCTGGCAGGTGCACTCCCTACCTGTCAGCCTCTGGCATCCAGCAAACACGCACAGGATCAGCCAGGCGTTGAACTGCACCCGGGCCATGGCAGCCCTGCCCGGCGGCAGCTGCCACCCACCTCTGTGGACTGTGCCGTGCGTGAAGTGAGAGCGGTTTGCTGTGGCGTCTTCCCTCGCTGCTTCTGGTCCCAGCAGCCTCTGTTGGAACGGATCCATCTTTCTGTGTTTCTGCTTGCAGTCCTGGGAAGGGCTTGCAGTTCAACTTGCTGACCCCGAAGGATATTTTCCGTCATATTTTGGAAACTTGGAAGACTTTGTTGTGAAGTTTTTGGCAGAATTGTTTAAGCTTCTTTTCCAAAGACTGATTTCCCACTTCAATTTATTATACGAAGCTATTAGTTGCAAGAAATTTCACTATACATGATTGCATCTGAAGAAGGGAACACCTCCTGGTCCCTTCTACCTCCACACAGCACCTCTGTCACATCTCCGTGACACTTCTGCTCGGCCCCTTGGCTTCATTTTCAGTTTTCCTTTTTCCTGAGTTTGAAAATCTGCAAACAATCCTGAAATCTCACAAACGGATAAGGGCAGCAGTCTGTGCAGATTTCTGGAAGGGTAGTAGCAGCCAAAATACACAAGCAGGCAGAAGAAATGTCACTTGTTCAGTTCTGTATCAAACCTCCCAGAGGGACAACTCAATACACTGCCCAGCAAACAAGAAGGATCAGAGCCAGACAGGCTTTAGCACATCATCATCTTCTCCTGTGACAAGACCTCTGGGTTAAGAGGAGCAGTGGCCTGCCTTAGATGTTGTGAATTACACAGGCGAAACCTCATCTGATTCCCTTCGCAGCAGATACCCGTTCTCTGCACATCTTTGCACTTTTATTAGTGCCCAATCCCCAGTCAAGCTGTTCTGTACTTCTACTCTGCATGGCACAGTATGGTCCTGGGTTCTCCAAGAGGTTCTGGGATGCCAGGGTTAAGCAAGTATGTAATAATATGAATAAATAAGTAATAATACCATCTCCCTCAGGTTAAAGGGGGGAAAAAGTCTGCCTAGAACAGAGAGGAGGTGGAGCTGAAACACATACCTTTCTCGGCAAGTTACAGGGTGTCAGTTTGTAGTGACTACTGTCACCAGGTAGTTTACTGAGGGTAGGGATGACGCTCCAGTTAGTAAGTTGTCAGTGTGCAAAGTAGCATGTCTTCCAAAGCTTCCAGGATCTGTAGCTGTACCTGGCAATATGTGGACTCACACCAGCTATGAAGAAGAGCAGCAGGTAACAGAAGAGTCCCAGATTTGTCACAGGAGGAAGGGCCCTCAATATCCAGAGCCATTCTTACCCTTAGGCTGGATCAAAATAAAACCTGTGTTTCTGTCATAGCCTTGGCTATCGTCAAGTCAGGCTACCCTTCTTTCAGTTTTCATTATTTTCTGCTGCTTTAGTTGCATTCCTTTCTTCTGGGGTGAGATATCTTTTATGAAACTGTGAATCACAAAAAGCTTGTAGGTCGAGATAAGGACATACTGAAGGAGGCTGTGGCCCGTAGGAAGCCCATGTTGGAGCAAGTTCCTGGCCAGACTGGTGGCCCCGTGAAGAGGGGAGCCCACGCCAGGGCAGGCTTGCTGGCAGGACTTGTGACCCCGTGGGGGACCCCACACTGGAGCAGTTTGCTCCTGAGGGTCTGCACCCCGTGAGAGGGACTCCATGCTGGAGCAGGGGAACAATGAGAGGAGTCCTCCCCCTGAGGATGAAGAAGCGGCAGAAACACCGTGTGATGAACTGACTGTAACCCCCATTCCCCATCCCCCTCTGCCGCTGAGGGGGGGAAGGTTGAAGCCGGGAGTGAAGTTGAGCCTGGGAAGATGGGAGGGGTGGGGGGAGGTGTTTTAAGAGTTGATTTTAGTTCTCATTCTTCTACTCTGTTTTGCTTGGTAATAAATTAGATGAATTCCCTCTCTAAGTTCAGCCTGTTTTGCTCGTGACAATAATTACTGAGTGATCTCTCCCTGTCCTTATCTCGACCTACAAGCGTTTTGTTATACCTTTTCTCCCCTGTCTAGTGAATGAGGGGAGTGATAGAGTGGCTCTGGTGGGCACCTGGCCTCCAGCCAGGGTCAACCCACCACAGATGGGACTGCAGGAGGATAGGCAGCATCCTCACAAAAGGGAAATTCTGCTTATAGAACTGGAAAAACCTCTTGCTTCAAACATCTTACCCTGAACTTGGGGAGACCACAGTCCCTAGCCTGGGTCTGTCTGGCAGGTGCTCAGGGGAGGAAGATGAGGAGAAGGCGGCTGAGGAAAGAGCAGAAAGAAGAAGGACATACATGGTTCCCAGGGAAGGTGAGGTTTGAGTCGCTGGAGAGGAAGAAGAAAGAGGACCTTGAGGGAAGTAGGAGTGAAGCACTGACCATAACCAGACGGGACCTCCACTGTTACACCAGCATTTTCCAGGTACGGTGCTGCTGGTCCCTATGCAAACGCTTTCCTTGTCTTGTTCTTTCAATCTGTGAGCGGCATCAACTGTTTGAAGGAGTAATGGGCTGTGTAACAGTGTCAGGGAGGGCCCCATTCCACTCCACCTACTGCACAAAAGGTTCCCCCCCTCAGGCCTCACACAACTTGGAGAAGATGATGTCATGGAGATCAATTGTAAGGGCCTATACAGAGTGTGGCCGTGATGCAGGTGGATACCCTGACACTGTCAATAGCCACATTCTCAGGGAGGAGTGTCTACTCACCCAGATGTAGGGAAAAATGCTGGAGTTCTGGAAAACACCAGCAAAACCTACTCAGTTGAGGAAGCTCAACATGGTGGCTGTGAGTCATCACCTAAAGTCTATTTGTCCCCACAGCACCAGAAAATCTCTCTTCGGAAGAGCGTGCCTGTAAGTCAGCTACGTATGACTTACATCTCATCCAACATCCTCCTACAGCTGGGAAATGCAACCCAGGCAAACAAGCCTCGTGGAGGCCGGCAGCGTGAACCAGGCAGAGACAGCAGATTTGGAAGACAGCTTTGTGCTTGACCAAGCTGACCACAGCCTTGCCCAGCATGAAGCAAGTGCCCACCAGCCACAAGGAACTCAGACTGAGCAGGCTCCATAGGCAAGAATGGCCCCTGGAGCTCAGGAGCAGTGGAGGAGGTGGTGTGCCAACACTGGCAGAACTTTGTGAGGCTGTGTAACCTCTTATGCCCTGGGATAATGCATCTGGGTGAGTAAATTGTATTCTTCATAACCTCCCAGGCTTCTCTAATGAGAAGAGATGTGGGTCCATTAGCAACTATTCCACATATTAAAGACCTACTGGAGCCAATGCTTGTCCCCAGAGGGCTGGCTACTTTTCCAGTACACACATTCTTCAGCAAACCTTGCATGTTGTCTAACTTGACATGGCATTGTGTCTAACATTTCGTGATGTTACGTCAATCAAATTCTCCCTCTGCACAAACATTATGTTCAAGTGGCAGTTTTCCTTCTGTTCCTGTTACCATCAGTCTTCTGACTTACCATACGGGGAAATATGTATTTTTTTATGATACAGAGACCACGAGGCTTGCCATGGTGCCTCAAGCAACCTGGGATGGGGGAGGGAGAATGTGGGGGGAACTGTGCTTTATAAAGAATTTTCACAGTAACAGAAGTGGTGCCAGGAACTTTTCTGTCTTGTGCAATAGGCATCGGCATGCAAAAAGAGCCACTGCGACAGAAAACAGAACCAGCTGTGGAGTATGTTGTAGGAAGGACTAGAAGTACATTTCGTATTTAATCAGCTCAATTGATGGCAGATCCAAAGTGGAGCTAAGAATTCTATAAAACCTCAAACTTCTGCTGATTTGTGTTCCCTTCTCTTTCCTCTTTCCCATATAGAGCTACAACTTTTAAGGTGAGTGGCAAATGCTATTAACTAGAGAACACTGTTCTGAGTCACATCCCAAACACTGCCGACCACAGCAGCCTGAAACAAATTATATTTAAAAAAAAAAAGAATTTAAGAAGCCCATGCTTACAAGGCTGGGGTGGAAAGAAACAAACATGAAACCTGATTCTTACCATACAGTTCATCTCTTTATTCTTGAAAACAGATCACATTCTAGTCACGAGTACTTGTCCCTTTTTTTTCTTAATTGAATTTATTATTGTCCTATTCCTTCCTCCATCCCATACTCCAACTGCCCCCAAACCCCTTTTTTTAATTAGTGCTTTTACAATTTAAAAGCTTAAGTAGTGATTCAGGGAATCTCTACAAGCAGCCTGAGAATTACTTTTATGAAATCTCTTATACAATAGTTTTCAGATTTTAATGAGGTCAGTCAGCTTTGTGATGCAGAACTGCGTTATGCATTTTCTGGACTAAGGACAAGGGACATTATTAATTGATGACTGCTGTAATGTAATCACATTCAAACAGGTGGTGGGTGGATTGAAACAACAGTATTTTTCCAGCTTTTTTGGAGAGCGCTGAGATTTTCCACAAGAGCAAAGATAGTGGTAATGCTATTATATCATACAGCTCAAAATAATTGGAACAGTGACAAAAAGGCACAGACTCTTGTCTATGGGACAAGGGAAGGGAGATATTTTTGACTGCAGGAAAAAGTACAATCTGAAGATGCTGGAGAAAGTAAAGACTGCTTGATTGTGAAGCAAAAGCTGGCATGAGGGAGCGGCACGTGAGAGGTTACCTGCAACCCCTTCTGCCAGGAGAACTGGCACCGACCTAATTCCCAAGGAAACGATGCAGAGATTTCCATGATTGTTTTGGTCTGGATCCAGGTACATCTTGTGTTGTCCTAATAACAACTGTATCAGAACCATTTACAAAAGCTTTGCCTGTTTGCTGTATTATTACGCTCTCCCTAACACCCATCCTGGAGCTGAGATACTGCTGTCCCATTGCTTAAGCTACACAGCTGCTTCGGTACCGTCTCCTAGTGAGTGCTCAGGTTATGATTTATGCCTGCAGGGGCAGCCAGCAGAAGCAGCGTAAATAAAGCATCTTAGCCACAGGGAATGCCTGGACTCCGTTCAATTTGCAAACCAAAAACAAATTCAGTGTCTTACAACTCAAAGTGGCAGATAAACATCTACCAGTTGGATTATCAGGATTGTAAATTAGCATCCCTCACCCTGTGCTTTTCATCTGGTTTGAAAACATTATTCATGTGACCACAACAGGCAAGAATCTTGTATCGATTTTTATTATTATAAATACTATGTTAGAACACAGAGGATGGTGCCTTGCATCCGCTCTGTTCTGCTGCTATTTTGCATCTTCTTTCTTGGCTCCTGCTTCTATTTTCAGGGGTTCTGGGGCTGCACGATAGGCAGGAAATGCCTCCCAAGGACTATTCAGATCAAACTTGCGAAATTCCTGAGATAGCTCCACAGGCTCTGCCACTACCCGTTTCACTTCATCATCATACCGCACCTAGAACAGTGCAAAGGACACAGACCAGTCATTTTCATACAGTTCCCATAGCATCTCTGCTATTAGCCGTATGCAGTAATGACCCAGACCACCCTCCGGTACAGGCAATCCTACTTCTTAGGCCATGACCTCTCCCACAGTTTCAGTTCTCCTCATTATTAAACGAAAGCCCTCCAGATGCCACCAAGACCTCTAGACTCTCCAGGAAAACTCTCCTCTTTGTTATCACATTCCTCAGGTGTCCCGAGTAACCACCCTGAACTAGGAGTGCCCAGTCTACAGTCCACATGAAGGTCCACATGGAATAACACATTTAGTTTGTCATATGACAAAGGAATTTCTCCTGAGTCACTGAAACGAGGTGGCCCGACCACCTGGCATAGCTGTGGACTAGTCTCACGAATCTTTATAATCTGGCAGTTTGTTTGGCTTTAGTTGCGCTTCTTAGCGTAACATTCAGAACACGGGACAAAAAGACAACCAGGGTGAAATGCAGGCAAGTACCAGACACTTCTGATGGGCTTGCTTTATCCTCACTGCACCAGTCCAGATCTCCAAACCACAGCTCAGGAGATACCACCTGGTTCTCACTTGTACAATTTGCTGCTATTTCTATTTTTGTTAAAACTCTTTTGCTTGCAGAACCTCAGTGTTTCCTCCTGGGACTTAACTCAGTTTTAGAACTGCAGCAAACATGACTGCTTCTGCAAGGCGGTTGTTTGAAACTAGATAGATACCAAGCACACTCATTTCACTTGTGGTTTGACATACAGAAGGAAATATTTGATAAATGGCAAGAGTCAGTTCAATTAGAGCTTTATAATCCGGGCCTACAAAAACTCAACAAAATGGAGTTCCAACTGCATTAAGATCAGTTCAGTCCTTTATTCCTCTAGGAATCTCCAGTTTTGCAGTGAAAAGTTTAATCTTCCAGAAGACATGCTAAAAGCAGAAGCACTCTGTCTGACAGATGTCTTTGGTATGCAGCACATGAAATCTGCTCAATGTCTCTGGCCTTAGGCTGCCTTATTACGGATGATATTTTGTGATGACTTCAAATTTCCATGCAGGTAGATCTATACAACTCCTCTGGAATACAGACAAGTGAAACATCTGTAGTGCCTTTTGGACAAAGGATTGTAAAGCAGTCACATCTCTGTACCAAAACTCAGGTAAGAGCATTGGAGAGATCTGATAACTTTAGACATGAGCATATCTCATACCTCCACATAACCAGAGAGTGGGAAGTCCTTCCGGAAAGGATGGCCCTCAAACCCATAGTCTGTGAGGATTCGCCTTAGATCAGGGTGGTTGGCAAAGAAAACACCATACATGTCCCAAACCTAAATGAAAGGGAGCCAAATAAATTGAATTAGATTAGAAAAAAAAAAAACAAAAAAAACCAACCTTCATATATTACATCCATAAAATTTCAGTCACATGCCTGGCTTTGGGCAGTGCCAGTTAAACTGATGCAGGAACTCATTAAAAAGCAAATCAAACACCCTTTTATCTCCTATTCTGAAAAGGCAGCCAGGGAAACACTTCTCTCAGGGCCCTGGGAATCAGTTTAATCAGGAAAACACAGCCCCTCTCCACAAAGACTGTGCTCGCAAGTACACTGGCACTCACCTCTCTTTCATACCAGTTGGCTGCCTTGTGCACAGACACTGCTGAGTCAACAGGCGTCAGCTCATCAGTGTAGGTCTTCACGCGGATCCGACTGTTGAACCGCAGAGACAGGAGATTGTAAACAATCTGAAGCAGAATAAAAGGCGGCATTGGTCTTGGGTGACATTTATGGATCTTTTTGCAGTACAGTACTGGCAAAACAAAGGCACACAAAGACCATTTCAAACATTATCAGCAGAATCACATTCAGCGCTTCAGAGCTGGGCACTAAAAGACACTATTACAACTGAGGTTCCAATAGCTTACCACTTTGATCCTTAGAAGTGTAACAAAAAGGATGTGAGCTTTAGAAAACAGGACTGATGAAGAAGAGCTGAAGTAAAGAGGTATACTAAATCTTAAAAAAAAAGAATTCTGAAGGGATGGAGACACTTGACAATAGTCTTTCGATAGCATGTCACAAAGAAAATGGCTATCAATTACCCTCAGCATCCAGTGGGAGAAAGCTAAGAATACACTTAATTTTCAGCAAAGAAGTTGGATACCAGGGAAAACGTCTAACTCTTCTGGTGATGAAGTACTAATAAAAAGGCTGCTTCTGTGGACTACTGGAGCCTCAGCGGTGGGGGCACGACACTTATTACAAGCAGACTGGAAAAAAAAAAACCCCAAACTTTTGTTAGAAATTGTGTAGCCTTGTTTGATACTGCCTCTGTGAAGATAGCTGGAAAATGTGAAGTCATTAAAGTCTATATTTCTATTATTTCTATGAATCTACTACCCTAATTTTTCAAAGAAAAATCCTGAATTAAAAAATCTTCAACTTCCTCAGAGACTGGAGGCCTTAGAGTTAAGAAACTCTCTCTACAACTCTCAGGATTTTTGCCTAATCACGAGTTAATTACTAAAAGTCAAAGCAAGAAGGAGCTATATTTGAAAAAAAGACATCTGATTAACTAATATAGATAAGGCAAACCTGCCACCCTTTGCTTTCTGAGCGGCTGTTGGTAAGAGATTTAATACCACAATATAAAACAGAGGAAAAATAAATCAGCTATTTTTCATTATCCTTGTTACTTTCCGGGAACTAAAAATCTACCAATTCACTTCTCTTGTCTAAAAGATGGTCTGGCCCGATTAGACAAGGGAAGACAGACATCTCTTCATCCATAAGGATGCCTAAACCGTAGTCAGCCTCCTACAGCACGTGAGCCCTAGGTATTTTCCACAGCTGTCTTTTACAGATCTTCCTAGGTTAAACTACAATAATATCTTTGCAACAATACTGTGAACAAAGCTTTCTAATAGTAGGTGAGAAGACAATATGCTGAGTCTGTGTTGTCCCTAAAGATGTACCTTTTTTTTGTCTATTTGTAGATGCAATTTTTCTGCAACTGAAAAGCTATACGGTAAGATTTTTCAAAAGCATCTGTGGGAACCAAATCTCCAATATCCACTGAAAGTCAGTGGAAGTTCAGTGCCCCAAATCTTCTGAGAGCTTTCTGAAAATGTGCCTCATCTCCTTCAAATAGGTCCCAACTTTCAAGGAAAGTTTTTAAAACAACTAAATAGTTTTTGTTTTGTTTTGTGGTTTTTTGTTTGGGTTTTTGGTGTTTTGGGTTTGTTTGTTTTTTTAAAAGAGGGAAATTGTTAAGAAGATTGATCCGATTTAAAGAAAAACATGGTCAGTTGTGTCAACAGCAGCAGCTGCCAGGCCTAAGTGGAAGAAGGAAGAGCACCAATTCATATCTGGCCAGAAAGAAGTCTCTAGACACTTTGGTAAAACCAAACCAAACAAAATTAAACAAAAAAGAGACTTTCAGCAGAGCACAAAAGAAAAGCCAGACTAGGAACCCATGCAGTGTCAGTTCTAGTACTGCTTTGAGGATCAAAAGATTAAACGAAACGCAGCATTTCAGAGTGGATTTTCCTTTCACTGTCAGAAAGCAAAAAACACGGTCATGGCTGCAACAGCACTCACAGCCATCAGCACTTGTGAAACTCTCCAAGTCCTGCACCTATGAGGAGTTCTTACCTCAAAGCGGTACTGCCGAGATGGCACATCGACAGCAGTCAAGTCAGCCAAGGATTTGAACTGGGCATTAGTGTGATCTCGAAGGAAGGTCAGAACTGGAATGATCCCATCTGGATGGATCAGAAGTTCCAGCTCATTGAAACAGGTCACCTGATGAAAACAGTGGAAAGGGTGTGAGTACAAACACCAACAGGACTGAACATTACACTGAATCCAGCAGGATACCTAAACAAAGAGCATATATGGTACAGCAGACACATAATGACATCAGATAAAGGGGCTTAATAATAGCAGTAACTTTCATGTAATTCTGAAAATCTTTCTTCCCCAGAGCAACTTCTGAAAACAGCTAACAAACAAGCGGTGTGTTCACTGGGTCCCATTACCCCCACAAGAAGAATTTCTTGAATAGCACCTACCTGTGCTTGCTGGATATACTTGGGCAGAATCTCAGCCATGTACTCCCCAAAAGCACATAGCTGCTTCTGTTCTACTTCATTTTTTGGTCTGACAGTAGCTAAAGAGAAGAATAAAGTTCCCAAGATTAAGGCAGGGAATACAGAAAGAAGAGTAGCAACTCCCATCCCTGGCTTAAAAATCCCTTTAACCAGCCTAGCTGCCTCTCAGTAGCTCTGGCAGAAGCCAGGCAGCTTCAGGTAACCCACAAAGTTTATTTAGGATAAATCCAAAGGTAAACATAACATATACATATAGCAGAACGTATAGAATGCTGTAAGAGAGACTAGACTATAGCAACATACATGTCTTTTTGTACACAGAACGTGGAACTAGAGACTTTGATAAGGAAGGAAGTTTGCGTCAGTGCTAGGCAGAATTTTTTTTGTGCACAGTAAATATAGGAGAAGGAACAGTCCAACGTGATGACAGAGAAGCAAATAACAGGTGAAAAAGAGGGAGGCAGAGATGACAGACCAATCCAAACTTAAATACCGCTCATGACATTCAGCCTGGGTCTAAAAAGGATCTTTTTTCCTAGACAAAATAATCCCGGTTTTGTTTGACATGCCAGCATCTAAGCAACCCCCTCATAATCAAAACACCCTACGACCTCATGTTGCTTTTTTTTTTTAATTATTATTATTACTATTATGATTACAAATACTCCTCAAGATTCAAGGCAACGAGGGGCTACGAAGCTGTTGCCCCGGCACAGCTCTGCGCAGAACACGCCGGCAGGCCCAGGAGGAAGGATGCAAGCCCGGTTAGCGACAGAGCCACTTGTCCGCGCAAAGTCCAGGTTTATGCCTGACAGGCACCAACTACTTTCCGACACGCTCACTGAAAAGGTTTACGCGGCACAAAAACTTCCTAAGGGCGGTCAAACGCCCAACGCCGAGCCGGGAGCTCCCGCCAAAAGCCCCGATCACTTACGGCGAGTCTCCGCGGTGGAGGTCCCCGCCAGCCGGGCCTGCGCCGCCGCCGCCGGGCCTGCGCCAGCTGCGGAGAGAAACGGATACGTTTCACCGACCGCGGCCGCCAACCGCCCGGCTCGGCCTGACCCGCGGCCACGGGCTGGCCGAGCCCCGCTGCCGGCACGGCACGGCACGGCACGGCACGGCACGGCATCGCCGCCGCCCCAGGCGCCCTCACCTCGCAGCGCGGCCCGCACCAGCCCCCGCGCCGCTGCCACCACCAACATCCCCGCCGGGACACGGACGGGCAAGGGCACGGACCGGATGCGGAAAGCGCCGCCGTCGCTGCGCTTCCCCCCGGGGAGCGGAAGCGCGCGTAGAAGCTTTCCCCAGACGCTTCCGGGTCGGTGGCCGGAAGCGGCGAGTGCCTGGCGGTGCCTGGCGCAGGGTGAGGGGTGCGGAGGAGCCGCTAGGGCACCCCGGGGCGGCGGCGGCGGCGGGAGGCTCCGGGGCGGCGGCATGAAGGGAGGCGCCGCAGGTGGGTGCCGTGGGGCGGCGCGGCCGTGCTGCGGGGGCCGGCGCCGGCGGAGCCCCGGTGCCCTGGGGCGGGCGGGAGCCCGGCGGGAGGGTGTGGGAGCAGCCCGGACGCGGAGGCAGCGAGCTCTGTGGAGATGTGTCCGCCGTCGGGTGCGGGCGTGAAGGGCGGTGGGGCCCTGACAGACCCCTGGGCTGAAGCAGCGCTGTGGGGGCGAGGTAGCTCTCCGGCGGTTTTCATAGCCTTAGTGTGGCCCCGGTGGCGTCTTTGCTTCTCCGAGAATTAGCTCTTCTTTCCTTTCCCCCCCACCCCGCGGCGCGAAGGCGCTGTCAGTTGTGTGTGCGGGTTCCCTCGTCCCCGGCGCTGTCGTGGCATCC
Source organism: Grus americana (assembly GCF_028858705.1). Lineage (NCBI taxonomy): Eukaryota > Metazoa > Chordata > Aves > Gruiformes > Gruidae > Grus > Grus americana. The sequence goes on from NC_072856.1 coordinate 26,847,017, forward strand.
GCGACCCTGTCGGGAGCAAGGAAGGGAGTAGGTGTGCCGGGGCTGGTTACACCGCCGTCACCTGTAGCCTGGCATACGGCAGGTCATGGCTTTGGTAATGCAAAATATGCACGGAATATCGGATTTCGCTTTATGGGACGCTTTTCTGTTCCTGCACCTCTCTCTCTTTATAGCAGAAATGCCACGGATGTGAAGGGGAACTCTGTGTTTACAAAGAGGGATGTGAGGTTTACAGTAGGCTTTAGCTGCTGTTGGCATTTCTTTTGTGACTTGGTACCAGTCCTCTGGAAATTGTGCGGGGCAGTGAGGGCAGCTGGTTGTGTTCTGCCAAGAGGGCAGAGAAGTTCATCCGTCCGTATCCTGGTGCTCTGCGTGGTCGCTTCAGCGTTCTGGGCTGCAGGTTCTGAGCACCCTGACTGTGAGGATCAAGAGCTTTAACTGCAGTGGGAGCCAGCTTGCAGAATCGGCTCGCACTTCTTAAAGCTGGAAAAATAGTACCGATGTGTTCTGTGCTAGTTGCAGTTCCTCGATCTCTTACAGACTAATGTGTAGGTATTTTTCAGACAGACTAGAACTATTGTAAGATCACAATAAGGGTATAATTAAGGCAGGCCATCATCAAGGATGGGATGGACTTGTCCAGCTATTTAGGGATGTAGACACTACTTCCCGTGAACAGAACTTGGGCAAAGGACTTAGGAGCCCTCCTGTATCAAGCAGAGCTATTTTAAGAAAATTCATATTCAACAAAATAAAGTGTGGAAGAGTAACTTATGAATCTTCTGCAGAAAAATCCCGTCTTTGGGAAACATTGTGCTGGAAATCATGTTCAGCATTAGTTGAAAAAATTCGTGATGTCGGTCACCATGGCTAATAGTTGAGGTGTAAACATAAGTTTAAAGTGAATGCAAGTGGGCATCTATTTGCTCCTAATGCAGTCAAGAGCCATGTTAAAAAACAGCTCTTTTCTACAGCAGTCCTCTGGTTCAGAAGTTTTTTGACCCACAAACTGCTTGGAGCTCTGCAAACAATCTTTGGTACCTACTAAGAGGTGTTATCTTTTAAATTGAGTTCTCCTTACCATTTGGGAAACAGTGGCTAACAACATCTAACAGGTGATTTTGTGTGCTGGAGGTATCTGGTGCATTAACAAACTGAGTATAACCATCAGTTATCTCATTTGGTTAGCTTGAAGGACTGGTGGTTATGTCTGGCAGACTTCTCACGCATCTTTTTGGTAAAAACAAGTTCACCTTACTTGATACAACTGCACAGGTTCATCATGTTGGTTTTGGATGGTAATTAACTCCTGATGATATGAACTGCTGTCTGTGCTCTTTGTTAGTATGATACTGTAATCCTTTTTCCATCTAGCCCAGCTACGGTGCTGCCACGTTCTTTTGGCTTTGCAAGCTTCCTAGGGTGGTTGCTGGACTTTCCACTTGAATAACTGTTGCTGCATTTCTTTGTGTGAGTGAAATGAGTGGTGAAAAGATATGCACACCTCCCAGTTCTGCTGGGATGTGATGTTCGCTGTACTGGAAGTTTGGTATATATTATAATTTTAATTATGCCAGCTTCTCGTTTGTTGTTTGAGATTCTGAAGCTCAAGCAGAAGTTTCTGGCTGCGCTATTTATATTCAGTCTAAAATATGCTGGCCTCTTACCAATATGTTTGATTTTTCCCTGTACCCTGCATAATATTGTCAGTGGAGAGAGAAAGCCGTATAATTATTGTGATTTTACAGATTGCTGGAGGTCTGATCTGTGCAGCACCATGGACTCGTCAGAAGAGACTGGAGGCTCCTCTGCCGAAGAAAACTACTTTGTGAACTACACCTTCACCGACCGCTCCCACTCAGGCCGTGTGGCCCAGGGTATTATGAAATTGTGCTTGGAGGATGAACTCTTTGCTGATGTTACAATATCAGTGGAAGGCAAAGAATTCCAACTGCACCGTTTGGTCCTCTCAGCTCAGAGTTGCTTTTTTCGTTCTATGTTCACTTCCAATCTAAAGGAGGCCCACAACCGGGTGATTGAGCTGCAGGACGTTAGCGAGAGTGTCTTTCAGCTCCTTGTGGACTATATTTACCATGGGACTGTAAAGCTGAGGGCAGAGGAGTTGCAGGAAACCTATGAAGTGGCAGACATGTACCAGCTGACTGCCCTTTTTGAAGAATGCTCCCGTTTTCTGGCCCGTACAGTGCAGGTTAGGAACTGTCTGCAGGTCATGTGGTTGGCAGATCAGCACAGTGACATGGAGCTCTACACAGCAGCCAAACACTGTGCAAAGTCACATTTGTCTCAGCTGCAAGACACGGAGGAGTTCCTACACCTGCCTCTCCGCCTACTGACAGACATCCTTACAGGTAAGGAGTTCTTGAGACTAGCCAGGATGTGGATGTAGAAAGAGACTTACAATCTATCAGGGATTGAACAAAATAGATAGAAGGATCCAAGCTTTCATAATCACTGTCTGTTTAGAGGCTTAGCTAAGCAAAGCGCAACATTCTGCATAACTTAATCAGGGAAAAAAACCCTACTAATTGTTACTGGACGTGAAGCGTCTAAGGTATAGAAAAGGGACATAGAGGATGCTGGTAAGGCCCAGCAGTTTCTCAGTCAATAGGTCAGAAGTATTACAGGTTTTTTAAATATAACTTAGTAACTTTCAAGAATTTGCTATAATTTTGTTTGCATTAAAAGTAAAACAAAGAAGCCTTACCAGAAATGAATATCTTATGAAAGTGGTTTTTTTTTCCTTTAGTTCACAGTCATTTAACATAGTAATGCAACAACTCAACATTTGTAAAAAAGTTTAAGCACAAGCCATATTTTTAGACTATGTTAGTGTTATTAACAGTTGTATATAATTGTTAGGATTATTTAGGCTAGGCACTCAGCTGACTGAAATACAGGTAATGTAACATCTTAAGTAATACAGTAATTACCCTTGTTATAAAGGTAATAGCCTTCCACAGTAATGGATGCAATGACTCAGTGTTGTGAAGGATGTGTTAACACATCAACTTAGTCCAACAACCACCAACCCTTAAAGAATCTCTGCTGCCCTGGTAGGTACAGCCTGTACTTGAAAACCTCTCCATGATGCTGCAGTCACAACTCCATTTTTGTGTGTTTATGTATCGTTACTAGAGCAAGCAAGAACGTAGAAGAAGCTCATACATTCAGATGTGCTGGACTTGGGACCAGAGAGATTGCCCCTTTCTTGCTTTAGTTAAATAATTTTGTAAACAAGTAAATAACTATACTTTGTGTCATGTGTTTTATATGCTGTTACAACAATAAACCTACCATGACTGGCTTCTTTGGAATACTGGCAAATCTGTCCATAAGACTTAAAATAGCCTTTAAAGTTGATGCTATGCATATGAGAGTCTTTACAGGTATTGCATTGTGTTATCTCTATTGCATTTGAAGAAATTCACAGTCAGAAATCTATTGAGAATATGTACCGATAGCTCAAAAAAGATTATAAATTTAGAGTAATTTTGATAACTGTGTAGCTGAGGTTTTTAAAGAAAGTTGTGAGTTCATTTTAAAACCTAAATTTCCTAAAATCATTCAATAAAGCTGTGGAGGTCAATCACCCTTAACTTCCTAGGGATTCCATGTAGTAACCTTAGTTTTAGGACTGTGGCCTTTTAGTAATTGTGATCCTAAATTAAAATAATTGCTCAATAAAACTTTTTTCCATGCATCATCTACTTCCATACATAGGATCATATTACTCAATGTTTATGCCAAAACTTGTCTCATAAAATGGATTAAAATCTGAAATATACTCCTACTGCTGGTAGGGAAAATCTTTTGCAATTCCTGCATCTTTGTTCAGTTAATGGAGAATTTAACAGAGGAAGCTATTAGTGGCAAGGATTAAAACTAATTTAATGAAATAGTAATTTATTAAGCTTACCTTTTGTTGCACTCTAGGACCCATTTCAAAATCAAAGTTTTTCCATATGTGGTGGATAGCTTATGGGAATCCCTTTTACTAATAAACGGAGTTGAAATACCTGCTTTTGTTCCATGCTTTTTCTCCTCCCTTCCAGTGTAGAGAAAAGTATTGGAATTTGTCTGATGCCTTCAGCATCATTGAATTCAAGGTTTGTCATCAGAGCAGACTACAAAGTCAGAGCACCTTCATATGGAATACAGGCATAATTGCTGGCTTTCAAACTGGAAGTAAATACCTAAAATCATCTAGGTCATGTACTGATGACGATGATGCAATAGTTTGCGGCATAACCAAAACTTCCAATGATGTCTGAAAACAAATTGAAATCTGATGCAGTCTGTTGAGTGTTTCCTACTGTCACACTGCTAAGAAAAGCTATAGTAGCTCATTGGGGATTTCCGAATGTTAAGAGGATAGCAGCAACACCAGATGTTCAGTCTTGAGAGTCAGCTGTCTGGCAGTGCTGGGAGAAGGAAAATTTCTGCAGATGACTTTTGCTAGATAAGTTCCTAGGACCAGCCAGAAAGAAAGGCAGCTGCAAAGATTCTCAAATAAGATAATCTTTTTGCCTAAATGCTTAAATAAGAAAATATTTTCAGTCGTCACAAAGCACATAAGTTTTCTTTCTTGTCTTCTTTCTCTTGGACATTGAAACTCATCCAAAGTGCTAAAGATCTGGCTTCTCTGTCTTCTGATATTTATCCAATCTAATTTCATGTAGATGTCTGGCTGGCAGTGCTGATGGTGCCTGCCAAAATCTATAAACCTCTGTATCTTTTTTTCCTCCCTAGAAAGTAGGGTTTGTGGTCAGAGTAGGGGGAGGAAAAGGATGTTCCTGAGTATATATACCTTTGTCCAGATATCATAAATGCCTTTCTGTCCCCAAACCACAGATGGCGTTCCATGTTCTCAGAATCCAACGGTTGCCATAGAAACCTGGATCAACTTCAACAAGGAGGAGCGAGCGGGCTTTTCAGAGACACTGCGATCGAGTCTGAAGGTATAAAAAGACCTTCTGTTCCGGGGTTGGTGTAGCGCTTGCTGGTTTCGCACTTCCCAAGGCAGGGTATTCTGCTCGCAGGTGTGACTTGAAAGTCACAAAACACAAATGCCATTGAAATTCATGATACTTGAGTGAGGAATACTTTCATTGTCATCAATAGCAACCCCACTGACAGCTTTTCTAATTTAACCTGAGGCTGCTTTCACTGGTGATTGGAGCAATGCCATAAATAACTTATTTCACCAGATGTTCAGTTACCAAAGAGACCATTCAGAAATCTGAGTTGGGTATTCCCCTTATAATAACTCTGCTCCATCAGTGATGTAACCAGCCCTTACCTAAACTACAGACACTTGGGTTCCAGTGAAGTCTGTAGCTATTTTGCTATGTCAGATATGATACGTATCTTGAAAAGGCTTTGAGGCTCTGACTCCTGAACGCTATAGGGTGGCAGGACTTGGGAAGCAGTCACACACCTCAGGCCCACAGATGGGTCCCAAGCTCAAAAATTTGGTCTTAGGCATCACTGATGTTTGTGTAAACAGGTCCAATTCTGCTGACATGCTTCTCCTTTCTCTCAGGTGATTGGAGAAAATGTTCACATCTACCTGATTGGAAAGGAGTCGTCACGTACACATTCACTCGCTGTCTCTCTGCATTGTGCTGATGATGACTCCATAAGCGTGAGCGGCCAGAACAGCCTGTGTCACCAGATCACCGCAGCCTGCAAGCACGGTAGTGACCTGTACGTTGTTGGTGGCTCCATTCCACGACGCATGTGGAAATGCAACAATGCGACTATAGACTGGGAATGGTGTGCCCCTCTGCCCCGTGACCGGCTCCAACACACCCTTGTCTCCGTGCCAAGCAAGGATGCTATATATTCACTGGGGGGGAAAACTCTACAGGACACTCTCTCTAATGCCGTCATATATTACAGAGTAAGAGACAATGTCTGGACAGAGACCAGCCAGTTGGAAGTGGCAGTCTCCGGAGCTGCAGGTGTAAACCTTAATGGTGTCATTTACCTGCTGGGCGGGGAGGAAAATGACTTGGACTTCTTCACCAAGCCCTCTCGGCTAATTCAGTGCTATGATACCAACACAGAGAAATGCCATGTGAAGCCATATGTACTGCCTTTTGCAGGGCGCATGCATGCTGCTGTACACAAGGACGTGGTGTTCATTGTGGCCGAGGGGGATTCGCTGCTATGCTATAATCCCCTCCTGGATAGCTTCACCCGGCTATGCCTGCCAGACGCCTGGAGCTCAGTACCATCCCTCTGGAAAATTGCAAGCTGCAATGGCAGCATCTATGTCTTTCGCGACCGCTATAAAAAGGGTGATGCAAATACTTTTAAACTTAACCCAGCCACCTCTGTTGTAACAGTCACAAGTGGCATCAAAGTGCTGCTCACTAACCTGCAGTTTGTCCTGGCCTAAGCAGGGAAAAACGGGCCCAGTGATAGAAAGGGCAGCAACAGTGTTCTGTGCAGCTCAGAGGCACCCACCACCCTCAGCACCAGTCCCAATTACTACAAGCTCACAATGTCCGGTAAAGACCCCATCCTCTGTACCTGTGCAGAGGAAGGACAGGCTTTCTGGCTTTGGGCCTGTTCTTTTACATAGCACTATTAAAGTTGAACTGCCGCATCTTAGATTTCAGATGAACTAAATGCTATTACTTCGATCCCTTGATGATAAGCTGCTTGTGTTTGAGGCCCAAACTGCAGCAAATGGGTTTTTTTAGCCTGGAACCGATCCGCTAATAACAAATTCTGTGGCGTATGGATGTCCTCCTTGGCCCAGACCGCTAGTTTTAACTGCCTGGGAGACTATGTGTTGCTGCTGTGTCAGTCACAGAGTTAGATGCGCACTGTGCCCTCCAGGGATGTCCCCATTTAAACATTGCTCTGTCCCTATTGCAGAAGGAGGGACCGGCAGAAATATTTACAGCAGACAGATTCCAGAGCTGACCCCAAGACCTTTAGTAGGTCGTATTATTGAGCACTTCTCCTAGAGGAGTGGTAACAAACTGGGAGATTGTTTTTATGAGCATTGGCTTCCTTCACTGTACAGGGAATCCCCACCTGTAATCAGAATTTAGTGTTGGTGAAAGACAGAATTAAGACCACTTCCTCCTACCCCTCTCTGTTGGCACTGTAACCCTTTGGGTAAGAATCTGAATAAAGTCTCTGCTGAGACAAAGTTTTATTTTCCTTTGCTGCAAATGCTACAGAATTTCCTGTGGATTGCTGTTCAGCTCAGCACTGATACTACATGTGGGAGAGAACTGTGGGGCTCCAAGAGAACTAAGATATTAGCCATAAGAAGGGAAAGCTTTAATGAAACAGCCCAACCGCCCCTTTACTGTAATTTTTGTAAAAACTTCTTTATTGATGGTCAAGAAGTACAATGCTTAAGCCTTCATTAGATTATTAAAACATAAGGGTTTTTTAAAGCAGCCGAGACAGATTCTGATATTTCTTACTGACACTATGCAGTTGTCCCAGTGATCACGTTCCTGTGAAATGTCTCCAAGACCTGGACTTGCTTGTGTCGAATGAGGATGTGGGGACGAATCTTGGCAATAGCCTTGATTGCTTCCTGAGGGCTCCAGTGATGCAGCTGAAAAGGCAGAAACCCTGCAAGTGAAAATCCATTCTATCCCTGCACCAGTTAATAGATCCTCCCTAGAGGCCACAGGCAGCATTACAGTTGTTAGAAAACTCGCTGCTTTGCCCCTTCTGTTTATTTCATGTTCTTCTCCAGGGGGCCTGAATGTCAATGCAAGTTCATGAAATGAGTCCCTCGGTTAAAGAGGGATGGTTGCTGCCTGGGACCTCTGTTTTCTGTCTCACTCATGCTTCCATCATGTTGTGAGTAGTTTCCTGGTCTAGTCCCACCAGAGAAGAGTAAAAGTGCAGCTTGCTTTTTTTAATTTTTTTAAAAACTTTACTAGTACTCCCATCGCACTAGAGTACTTAGTGAGAAAATTTTCCAGGGAGCACTTAAATAACACCAACAGAAGAATCCACAGGTGGGATTTTGTTCTTAGTGCTGGCTTACCCAGTTGGGTCTGTAGAGGAACTCTGAAAACCAAAGTCACTTCTCTTGATCCTGAATTGTATTTATTGAAAGGCTTAGAAAGGCTCAGCATTTCAGTTAACCAAGGAGAAAATCTGAATGACAAAAATGGATGTTTATCTGCTCAGTGAACCTACCCTCATGACTGACTTGTTACTCCCATCTCAATCTGCTCCTCCATAGAAAGAATTAAGAATGGCAGCATCATTCAAAACCCTTTGAGAACTTATCTGTTAATAGCCCAGAAAACTGAGCAGCTTCTTGCAGTCTGACTGATCTGCCAGAACCAGCAACAGATACTATCAGACCATGTGTTTTAAAGCTTTGTTGCAACAACAGTTTCTCTTTCCCTTAAGATCAGAACATCTTTGCCAGTGCCTGTGCTAATAACTGAGCTGGCAGAGGCAGACCGTAACAGATGAAAAGACTACTTACAATAACAGCTGTATTGCTGCTTCACCACTATCTCATTGGCAGGAAGCATTATCTTGACAGTATCATAAGTGCAGATGAACAAGGTGTGCAAAGATAAACTAGATTATCAAAGAACACCGCAGTTCAGCAAATGTTAAATTTCACTTGTTCATTTACGCTGCATTTGCCACATTCCACAAAACAGCAATCTAAGTTTGGGGCCTAGCTATCTACCTCTCTTAAAATGGGTCTCCAGTCCAAACTCTGTAAAATCATGGAATATTAATGCTTCTGTACACGCTCAGGCTTCTTGAGCAAAAGTAAACTGTAAAGGTTGGCTGTATTTGCCCAGGCTGTATGAAAATAAACCCCATTTAGCATAGAATCCTTCTTACTTGAATTAAATATGCTGCCACCATGGTGGCACTGCGGGAGCGTCCTGCCTTGCAGTGCACATAGACACTGTTACCACAGGCTCGGTGCTTCAGTATGCATTCAACACCCTTCTGGAGGTTTTCCAAGGTGGGGGCTCCAGTTAGATCCACGGTGCTGAGACGCAGTTGCTCCACTCCCATTGCCTCCCATTCCTGAAATGGACATAGCAGACTCAATCAGTTAACTTTGTGGGGGTTTTTTTCCAGAAAGAAAATTCAGAACCTGATGAGACAGTTGGGAAATTCAGTGGGGTCAATTTAATGTCAATTCTTTAAATCGGATATATGAAAACTTTAGTGCCGGCTATCAGAAAGGGAACTGAAAAGATGTGGTTCAGCTAAAGGAAAGCTGTTTTGTCCCGAAACAAAACGCGTTCTTGTATTTGCATAGTGATGTACGTGGATAACGCTCCCCTTCCCTTACCGCCACTGCAGCTCTAACACTTTACTTGCATCCTCACGTTTTACTTGGTTTGTCGCATAGTTTTCAAAGTCGGTGTTAGGTACGAAGAAGCCACGTCTTGGCTGTCAGACTTGGCGGTCCCTGCCAGGATCACGGCAGGAGGCAGCTGAAGCCTCACCCGGCGCCGGGACGGGCGACAAGCGCCCCTTCCCGGGGGGGCACCGGCACGCTCCCCGAGCTCACCTGGGCGGAGCAGCAGAGGAAGCGGGTCTCGTACTCCTCGTTGAGGGTGACCACGGCGCGCACGTTCTCCTCCGCCACCAGCTACGGGCACAGGCACCGTCAGGCACCCCCGGCCGGCCCTCCCGGCCCTCCCCGCCGCGCCCGCCTTACCCTGCGGCTGCGACCCCGCAGCGGCAGCGCCCCCAGCAGCACGGCGCCGTCGATGCGGTGGAACCAGGGCCGGCGGGACCCGGGCAGCCACGCCCGCACCGCCGTGTACAGCAGCGTCGGGTAGAAGAGCAGACGCGCTGCCCCGGCGCCCAGCGCCTCCGCCACCCCCATCGCGGGCAGCGCCGGGCCGAGCCGCGCCGGCCGAGGGGCGGGGGAGCGCCGCGGACGAGCGCACTGAGGGTGAGGAGACGGGGGAGCCTGCGGCGGGCTCTTGGCAGGAGCGGGGGTCGCCGGGCAGGCCGACCGCCGCCGCCGCCGCGGTGGCTGGAGCGAGGCGGTGTCAGGCGGGGCGCGGAGGGGCCGGCCGGCCGAGGAGGGCGGGCGCGCGGCCCCGGCACATCCACCTCGGATTCGCCGTGGTCTCTCCCGGAAGCGCCGCCATCTTGCAGAGCCGGCCTGAGGCGGCGCAGGGAGGCGAGCGGGGCGCGGGTGGATCCCCGGGGCTAGGGGAGGGCGGCGGCCGCCAGGAGGAGCTCGGGCCGGGCCGGGACAGACCGGAGCCGAGCCGAGCCCGCGGAGAACGCGATCCGCCTCGCGCAGGTAACGGCTCTCCTTCTCCCCACCCCGTTCCCCTGGGCTCCCGCCGTGAGGCCACTCGTGCCGGGCCGCGGCGGCAGCCTCTGCGGCGGGCGCCTCGCTCCCGCCCGCCTCTCCTCCCCGCGGCGCGGAGGGGCTGGGGCCCGCGGGGGAGCCGCCGCCCTGTACGCGCCATCCCGGGGGCGGCGGCCGCCCCTCCGGGGCCCGGAACCGAAGGCCGCCGGTTGTCGTATCTGATCCGAGCGCTGACAGCGCCTCGGGCGCCGCCGGGCCGCGGGGCGGCGGCGAGGGGCGCTGCAGGTGCGAGCGCAGCCCGAGGTGGCGTCGCCATTGGGGTGGGGGGGGGGTGCGTCGGGCCCGGGGTGGCCCTTTGGGCGGGGGAGCGGCTCCCCCGCGTTACGGCCGCCGTCAGCCTGCCGGGCTGGGCGACTGAAGGGCCGCGGAGAGGTCGGGGGCTTATCCCAGGAACCTGGGGTGCGGTTACGTGTCCTCGGAGGCACGGTAAGGGTCTGTCTTTTGGACTAGTGAAACGTATACTGCTGTACCAGGGGGTAGAGGCAAGTCGAGAATAGGAGAAGCACAAGCAGGGCAATGGGAGTTCAGCACAGTGTGAGGATTTACAGTCTCAGGTGTGAGAAGGCGTGACGGACGCTACTGAAATGAAGTAGGAAGAGAAATATAAAAACCAGGAGAGACTGAACATAAAATTAATTATAAATACATGAAGAAGCAATAAAGATTGATTTTTATAGGACTGTTTATAAGTAGAAAGTTGAGAGGCAGCATTATAATAAAGGAGTGAAGATTCCCCACTTGAAATTCCTGGGGAATAGTGGCCCAGACGTTTTCACCTTTAAGGCATAGGCATTCTTTTCTGCCAGAAGTTGTCCGGGAGCATTTTTCAAATGTTGCAGCTTTCTTGTACGTACTGCTTGAGTGTGGTCATCAAGCGTGTTTCACCGGGAGCTCACCTGATTTAGAAAAATATTTGGTGGGGATTTATATCATGAGGTATGCTTTGCTTCTAGTGTGGAAGAGCTTGGACTTTCTGAGTATCTTGAATTTATTTTTTTTTCTGTCTGTCCTTCCAGTCTTACTCTTTGTACTAGTGATCACAATAGTTGCTAAATTATCTCCTGATGCCTTTTGCTGTCTTCTCTATTGCTTTTTTTATAGATTAGTTCATCACATAGGTTTTACTGCATTGACTTGGCATTGCATATCCATAATAAATCTATCACATTTTTTTCTTCCCCTCAGCTATGTTCTTGGGAGCTGTGCGTAAAGTGAGGTACTGTGCTTCCTATAGTTGTGTCTGGACCCAAGTCTTTAAGAGGCAGCTTTGTTGGAAATTCTACTGCTGTGGTGGATATTTAAAAATGCTACTTATGTTTTAACACTGAGATGGGAAATGTTTTAAGGTGGGTGCAGCTTGCATCCTGCAACTTAATATGTTCAGTTGCAGTCCTGCTGATGAAGAGTACCCAGGGCAGGAGTACAGTTCTTCTGTCTGCTCAGGGACATGGGTGCAGATGTATATCCCTATATAGGGATTTCAAAATACAATGGTGTAAAGGATTTTTTTTTTAAAGGTACTTACTGTTCTTTTTCAGCCTGTGCTCACTTTCAAAATTATTGCTGATATTTACTTTGGGAAAGTATATGCTGTTTTGTGGACCGTTTTCACCCTTTCTGAATGATCACTCTTGAATGACTGCTTTTCCTTTCCTTGTCAAAGTTTCTAATGTTACATTAAAGAAAAATCAATCTCAGATCCTACCTGCTTATTTATGTGCTTGCCCTTACGTATCTGCTTCTTTTTGATATATGAAACAAAATATTAGAGCAGGCTTAGGAAATGGTGTTTACATGTGGAAGAAAGCAGGAGCCACAGTGTCTGTGGAAAAGTAGATGATTGAAAACTGACTATCATAAAATCATGAACACTAAAACACGAAGATTTATGCGTTAGGTAGTTTTGTTTGGAAAGTATATGGTTTACAATAATGAGAAGAACTTAGCTGTCTTTCACAATGGGAGATATGGTAAAGAACTCCACAGTAGTACTGTGTACTTACTACTGTATCCACCTTTTTGCTAGTCCTGCAAAACTCAATACACTTGTAAGATTATCATTGCATGGTGGGGGAAAGGTGTCTTTAACTTTTATTTCTTCTGCTACGAGTAAGGATTCTGGAGGCATGCTACCTGGCACCACTCCTCTAAAGGGAAAAGCAAGAAAGGTGGCTATGTCATAGATATACAACTATTGCATATCTCATCAATAATAAATCCATAATTCGCAAGGTCCCTTGCAAGTAACCTCTATGTCAATTGAAGAATCATCAGATGAAACAAATTATGATGCTTTGACATAAAAGAAATATTTATAATATTGTGTAGCTTTTCTTTTGAAATTACTGCAAACAATATTATGCTGAATTAGTTGAATTTTATAAAAGATAGATGTTTGTGGTTCTTAAATGTTTAGACTCGCACTAAGTAAAATACTACCTATAATCCAGTCTCTAACTGAACTTAGTAAGAAACTTTGTTATAAGCAGGTGTCCTTAACTATTTCTTGCTTCTCTTTGTGAAATGTGGTTATTGATTATCAGTTACGACATTTCTTAATTTCATCTATTTGCCTTCTGGGTCTTCTGCCACAAATCTCTTCAGAGGCCCTGCTCTAGTTTTTTCTTCAGTGTTTTTTTTTTTTAGGCGAGGCTAGGTGGGAAGTGATACAAATTCTCCTTGGTTTTGAGATTTTCTCATTATTAATCTTTCACTCTGGTATCTAAGAAGAACCCGCTGTTCTGCCTGTTGAAATAGAGACTGTTGTTCAGTGATATGTCCATGAGTCAGTCCAGTTTTCCAAGTCATAATGTGAGTTTTGCTACTGACAGCAGCAGTGGTCCAACACACCCAGACTTATATTTCTGCATTCTTGTTTATTAATTTTGCCATGAATGTCTTAAATGTTTTATTTCAATCTAGGCCTGTTCAGTATTGCTTCTTGTTCTTTAGTTCACCATTCCTCAAGACTATGTGCAGTTATTCACTGCCTTGGTAACTGCCTTCAGGCAAGAAAGTATCATTTTTATCCATTGATCAGTTATTTGGCAGGGGAAAAAACCCAGTATAAATCAAAGCAGAGTAAAATACTTCAGGGTTTATTAGAATGGGAGCCGTAAATTGAGAAAAGTTGTTTAGACCCTCTAATGGGTATTTCTCTTGAAGTATCACAACACAGTATCTTGAGTTGTGATCCTGTTACAAGATTTCTTGAGGCAAGAGAGATTACCTTGATTGGAAAAAAGTAACTGGTAGTTTTATTGCCCTTCTTCCAGTCATTAGAGATGCTTGTGTTACATAAAAAAAGTGCAAGATACCACCTTTTCTGCTGTTGCTGTCTACACCTATTTTATATTGTCTTGCCAAGATGCTTTGTGTTTGGGACATAACAGTGAAAAGGGAGAGCTTTAACATTCACATTTTCAAGAGGAGATTTCCCACGTGTCAGCTGACCATCATTTTGTCTGCACCTGATGGGAGATTCAAGCATGTAAAGCTAAAATATACATTAGGTCAAAGCAGGAAATTTGCATAGAGCAAGGGAAAAAATGTAAACTGCTTTAAGGCTTCAGTGCAAATTAGTCTGCAAACACTTTGCTGTAGGGACGAATACCTCACAAGTCTGAACTGTGATAGACAGAGCAGGCTTCTTTGTTTGACAGCAGTATAGTACGGCACAGTCATCATCCCAGGTAAAGGAAGTCTTCTTTCTGACATCTTGAGTAGCATAAAACTTCCAGCCATTTTAGCTCTGTGCATTTTAAAAGAAAAGGCATTGTTGCAAACTGAATTCCAAATGAACAGTGAGCAACTAGACGGCTGAACAGAAGTCTTCAGTAGTTTTCAACGCTTAGCAAAGAATTTCAGTTTAGGCACAGGTATGTGTGTGTGAAAGCTTTATGCCAGAAGTGGAATCATCACCCATAATCTCTCTTCTCTGTCCCATGTATGCATATTACCCTTCTGTCTGCAGTAGTCTCAGTGTATCGTGGTCTGATTTTTTGTTTTGTTTTGTTTTTAGAAGAGATACACTGGTTTACTGGCTGCTCTGTTAGAGGCAGAGTACTAACAGCAAACTGACAAACTGCATTTTGGTAATGAGTCTGTACTGATTTAGAGTAGATTTATAACTGATTTAATGACTTGGCTTGTGGTGGTAAAGTTCCAAGTAGAGTAAGATTGTATAAAATGTGCTTAAAATCATATCTCTGTTGAATTTCCACATTGGTTTAACTAAATTACTTGTAAATATAACTTGGAATGACTGACTTAGATATTGCTGAAATTCATGCAAATGAGCAGGCACTTTGGGTTCTTTATCCTTTTCAGCAGCACACCTCAAGGAGATCTTGAATGAGCATGTGGATAAGAGAATGTGTGTTGAGTATCCAGTGTCATGCTAGTATGATATCTGGCAGGCTTGCCTTTGCAGACAATTTTTTTTTATGGTTGCGTGTTGTGTGTTCTCTCAGAACTGAATTCTCTCCCAAACTCAGGTGAAGTTCTGTGATGTCTTATATTGTTTTTACTTGAAATAGAGTTTTTTAGGACCTTGGCTTTTTTCATCTACATCAAAATTGTTCTTTCCGGTGGGTTTCAATTCTGTCTGCAGGCTGTTTCGTACTGCACCTTTCACAAAAATAATTTAGTTCTTAGCCACTAAATTTCAGTATTTCAAATGTCAAAGTAAAAGCTATTGTTCTTCAAACATCATTTAGAATTCAGGTTTTCACTGAATCAATAAATATTATGTGCTATTTTTGCCTCAAACTATGCAGTTCAAAAGATATTCCAACATATGTGCACTATCAACAAATCCTTCAGAATCTGTTGGAAAAGGAACATTCATGTCTGGTTTTTTTCAAAGCAGAGAGTTGGTTATTTATGAAGTCTGTAGTTCAAATGAAATGTTTAGCAGATAACGTCCAAGACTACATACAAAAATGATAGCATGATAGCATCTTTCTTAATTTACTATATGTAGAGATTTGCAGGATGGACACCAGACGTCTTAGTATCTCTGCAAAAATCTTACAAGATAGAGCTTTGATAAATGATTCTTCAGAAGGCAATGAAACATTGGTCTTTCAGGAAGAGAGAATATATTTTGAATGTCACATCTAGCTCTTGCATTTACTGTTGGCACAACACAGTGTAAAAGTAATTCTTCTCTTATTTATAGTCTTTAGATTCCGAAGCAGAACACCATCTCAAGTCTTTTTGCCAACTTACCTGTGCCTCCTTGTTATTTGCCTTCCAAAAATTCCTGTTTTCCATTTACACTTCTAAATTAAAAAACATACATCTTGATGACAGGTCAACTTAGTGAAGAATTGTATTTCTTCTGGTTTTTTGTCTTGCCCGTCATTGTGTTATGAGTGTACAATGTCTAGCACAATTAACAGTAAAAATTCCTTGCAGAGTTGTAAGTGACATTAGAAGTGATATTACCATTGAAAATTATCAATGTGCAAAATCTTAGAGGGGAAAAAAAGGGTTGTATGTTTACTTCTCTAAAGCAGTTTTGACTGCTCAGAAATCTGTGATCATATGCTTGGTGACTTAAGAAAAGATAAGTGAGAATATTCTGATATTTATGGAGTAAAGCCACCCATATTACACTTTGGATTGTGCATTCAGTGCCAGAATTGGATTACTATCGGACACTGGCTGTAGGTGGTACTATCTGTATTTCACAGTGTGCAAGCTGCCATGACACTGATTCTCTGATGCAGAATTTGCTTTAGAATTTCTTTGGGTTTTAAAGTATTTTTCATGTAATTCAAAACTAAGTTTAATAGGCATTCCATGACTGCTTTCAGGGGAGCAGGACTAGGACACATTTTTCTTGATCCTTTTTTGTGAGGAAGATAATTCAGGATATGTTTAGGCGTACAGCTAATTCTGAGTATGCTGATATCTTTGCAGACAGCCTAAACCATTATCTCAGTCATGAGAAATTTGAAAAAAGTGTTGAGATTGTTGGTTTAAATACCAGCACTTTTCCACCTACTTGCAGGTCACATTAATGATCCTGCCCCTCTGCTCTTGTGAGACCCCACCCGGAGTACTGCATCCAGCTCTGGGGGCCCCAGTACAGGAGACACATGGAGCTGTTGGAGAGAGTCCAGAGGAGGGCCACGAAGCTGCTCAGAGGGCTGGAGCACCTCTCCTGTGAGGACAGGCTGAGAGAGTTGGGGTTGTTCAGCCTGGAGAAAAGGCAGCTCTGGGGAGATCTACTTGCGGCTTACCAGTACCTGAAGGGGACCTACAGGAAAGATGGTGAGGGACTGTTTATCAGGGGATGTAGTGACAGGACAAGGGGTAATGGGTTTAAGCTGAAGGAGGGTCAATTTAGATTAGATGTTAGAAAGAAATTCTTTACTGTTAGAGTGGTGAGGCCCTGGAACAGGTTGCCCAGAGAGGTTGTGGAGGCCCCATCCCTGGAAGTGTTTAAGGCCAAGTTGGATGGGGCTTTGGGCAACGTGGTCTAGTGGAGGGTGTCCCTGCCTGTGGCAGGGGGGTTGGAACTAGATGATCTTTGAGGTCCCTTCCAACCCAAACCATTCTATGATTAACAGAACTGCCCAACTAGTTAGAGCACTTCTCTGAGTTCTGAATTGGTTACTACATTCCTGGTGCAGCTGAAAGTTTCAACTTCCACTTATTTGTACGAGAGAACTTTTCTGGTAACTTCTGTAAGATAGCTTTGTATCACCGTATAAATGTGGGGTATACTTAGTATAAGAAATAGGCAACAGCATAGAGTAATAAATCTCTCCTGAAAAATTATGCTTTTGTATATAAATGAAACTGCTTTTGAGTTTGCAGACTGTCATACCTGTGTACTAAATCAGGGACTATGCCCTTTTTTCTTTTTTTTTTTTTTTTCTTTGAATACCTAGGGATTTGGGTTTTCAGTTACACTAATTTTGTTCTCTTTCCATGCCAGAACTTGAAAAGGCGGGGGGGGGGAGGAGGAAAGGGAGAGAAGGGGGTGCTACATGGAAGTGAATTTCTTCTGTTTTTAAGAATAATGCATAGGAAAAGATTTAGTTGGTGTTTAAAAACTGGCAGAAAGGACTGTTGGGAAAGCAGACAGGATATGTCAGGTCACCATAGTAGTTTGCATCAACCAATGGGAAAGGTCAGGCTTACTGGTTTACAAAAATACTTAAAAAGGGAGAAGGGTTTAAAAAGATTGCTGTAATTCAGTTGCGGGGGGGGGGAGGTCAAGAGCTCAGTATGTGGATGTGTGTGTCCGAAAGCAGCAAGGAAGACCTGGCCAGTTCAGTAGTTTTTGAAATGCTGGTGGATGTGGGGATTCCCTGGAAGGGAGATTTTTGTCTTGTGTCTGAGTTGCTGCCCAGATTCTATTGGCTGAAGTGTTGGACATTTCTGCATTATGAAGGTGGGCTCAAGCAAAATGGGCTTGGAACTCATTCCAAAACTCCTTTAAGTTCGTACACTTTAATTCTTTTTTCCCCCTGCACAGTGTGACAGTGAATGAGGGTGTGTGAGTGTAAAGGAACTTGTCTTAGCAATGGTCTGTTTCAGAGACCATGTATGGGTAAAGCAGTTCGGCTGGTTCAGCTCCCTGCTCCTCCCTCTCAGAGAGCTGTGCAGAATCTCTTCTGCTGAAACGGTTGTTCCACTTTCTGCTTTCTATATTTGTACAGCAGCAGCACATTAGCTAGCTAGGCAGTGTGGCCGGCCTTGTGTGCATTCTGCATTTGCTGAGCAGAATTGAGAGCTAGGGCTTACAGTTTCTGTTGTTATGTCTGTCCGTCTGTCTATCTATGCATCTCTGGAGAGGACTGGTGTTCCAAGTGAAAGGTGATCTGTTTGTGGATGTTTTCTTTTTTCGTAAAATGCAGTTCACCCAAGTTGGGAGACTAGAGACCAGGAGTGGAGGAGGGAAGGCGGTTGTCTTGCAGGGAGAGTATGTAGTGGGTGGCGGTGGCATCAGAAAGATACAGTTTTAACCTCCGAAAGAGCTGCTGTCTTCTGGGATGACGATTTTAATATCCCTGCCTGCTTTGGAGAGTGATTAGCCAGGGTCTGTATCTTTCCATAAAAGGTCTGTTGTCGCTGTCTGCCATGAAGATTAACAAAAGCTAGATCCTGTCCTGGAAGAAATGAGTGCTGTCTTTGCTTGTTATGGGCAAAGGAGATTAATGAGCTAGATCCTGGCCAGCCTAGTTTGGAATAAGTAGTTAATGTTGAGGGATGGGGTTGTAGGAAATACTTTGTTAGGAAGAGCTGGAAACTTCTAACTAGGATTTCCCTGGCTGTGCATTTGCTTAAACTTTGTATTAAGGCTCTGCACACATTGGGATGACTATTCACTATTGCTTTTCATAAGTAGTAGATCAGTTGAACAAATAGTGCAGGAAGTCTATTAGCTGCTGACACTGTAGTAAACTGTTCATATGATCATCTTTGAGTAGCAGAAAGGTGCTCAAAATAGTGGCAGCAACTGGATCCACCATTAACATTGGCAATAAATTCTTTGAGAGGCAGAAAGAGGGAAATAGGTTATAGGGTACTTTTTCTGTCTTTTAGGGGATGCTGTCCACTTAAAATTCTGCTGCCTTTTGAATATCTATGCAAATAGGCATCAGGCCTTTTGTTTCTGCATCGTTTCACTTGTGAAACAGAAGGCAGCATCTTACTAAAATCATTCTTGAGGACCATGTTCCAAAAACTCAGTCTGAATTATTTTCTTTCCTACCACTGCAGTGTCTTCAGTGTATTTCCTCCTGAGAGGACTTTGGAAGAAGCAGATTTTGGAGGCAAATTGAAGGATCTCAGCTGCCCAGCAATGTCTGAATCACACTGTGTCTGCAGGCAGGGAACTGTGATTGATGTGTGACAAAGGGTCATCTCATTTTTTGAGCTGCTTGAACTCAAGCAACTTTGTTGTGTGGCTGTTTTCTGATCATTCTTTGTGTAACGGGGACACACTGCAGTAGTTGTTCCATCTTCATCTGGAAAACCTATGGAATTCACTGTGAATATGCAGCTTCTGGGATGTTAAGCTTGTTGTCTTAAGTGACCTGATATATTTCCCAATTATCTCATCGTCTTAAAGCCCGCTGCCTTTGTTTCTTCCCACTTTTCCACTTCCTGACTCCCCAGCTGACATTCTTTCATTTATACTAGCCAGAGCAAAGTGGCAAAAACATAATCTAAACTGTTTCTGAGTTAACAATACTGATTAAAAGCAAATCTTTGTACTGTTTGATGCCAGTGATCAGGGTTGTAAAATTCCTCTATTTTAAAGTGTTTTCTGGTAGCATACTTAATTTTTACTTGTAGTCTTTTAGCAGGGGTGTGATTAGGCAGGTTCAAAGGCCTCTTGGAAGTACCCTATTGCATGTTTAAAAAAATATTGTGTCCATTCTGTGAAAGATGTCATGATAAATGGGTAGAACACTGAAGCAGTATATGTTCACCAGGTGCATTGAGTAGATGAAAGATAAAGCCAGGCTCAGGAATGGCACTAGGGGATTTAAATCTTCCATTTTGTAAAAATCTTCTTAATGGCAGTATGTAAGAAAGTGTCATTGTTCAGAGCTAAGCTAAGCTGTCAGTTGTGTTTCTTGGAAGGCAGATGCTTTAAGCCACGTGTATAGTAATTATGTCTTGCACCTATTGCCCACTAGTGCAAAAAGGGTAACTTAGTGCTCTGCCTATTTCCAAGAGTTCAAGTGATCCATGCAGCAAAATCTAAACAGTATACTAAAAAGCTTTTGATGTATAAGGGTAGGAAATCATATTTGCTGTATATACTTTGAATTTAAAGGAGAATGCCCAGTCATCCATTCTGGATTGACTGTGATGTTATCCTCTTTGCAGAAAATGTTTCATCAAGGTTGGAGACAAGTGAGAAATTAACTTCTGTCTGGCATCCTTTGAAGGTCCTGAAATTCCATAGGAAGGGATATTTTTTTATTTTCTTCTTACCTTAGTGCTTTTATTCTTTAAAAAATAATTCCTTTTTTCTTTTTAATGTCATTCACATGCAGTTGTATAATAAGGTTAAGGGTGGACATGTGGGAAGATTATGGGAATTTGGAATTAAGTCCCAGTGTTCATTTGAAGCTAGTTAAACTTACAACTGCTGTTGAAAAGCAATTACAGATATTAAACTCCTGGAAGAATAAGTGAAAAGTGAAAGTTGAAAAAGATACACTTGTGATTTTTAAAAAGCTGAATCATGTAGTTTAATCAAGAATAGAGAGACACATGTATTTAAGTATTGGAGGCAGTCCACTGACAACTGGGATGGTAAAGGTGGTTATATGGAACAACATGCATACACTTCAATGTTTTCTTAATGGAGATAGTGGAAGCCTTATTTATCACTTGAGGCCTTTAAAAAGGATTAATTGGTAGAGAATTAATTATGTGAAATTCAGCACCCAAATTTGATGATGTAGTTCCATGAGTAATTGGAATGAGCATATGCCAGTATTGCTCTGAAAGAGGCTTGTTCCATGTTTCATGCATTTCCCCTTTACTTTGTGCTGCTAAGAGCATCTGTGTGGTTCTGCAGTGAATTGAATCAGGGAGCATGTCTGGGTTAAAACTATTTTCCTGTTGTTGTCGGTAGGCTAGATCACACCTGGATCATTTCCTTTCTCAGCCTTGTACAGAGATGGGGATGGATAGCTGGTGAGGAAAGATTTATGCTCTATTCTTTTGACAAGAGCATCGGCTTAAACTGGATCTACAGTAGGAATGTCTTTATTCCTTTGTATTTCTACTCCATTTCTAGTTAATCTGTATGAAAATATGTAATATAACCCAAAAAAAATGAAATAAGAATGGTTTGCATTTGTTACCTGCTGTGGCACGTATCATTTGGTTCTAGACGGGGAGGTACTAAATGTTGTCATAACTGCATTCATAAAGAAATATGTATTTGATATGTGCTGTGTTTACTGCTGTACAGAGAAGCCTGCTGTTTGGGAAGAAATTGGTGAGCTTTCCTGATGTGAGGACAGAGAGAAGATAATGTGCCATGTAGACTGTTACATGTGAGGTTTTGATTCAGGAAGTGTAAGATACCTCCAGAATCTAGATATGAGGTATACAAACCCTGAGAATCCAGCAAGAGGATTTTGTCTATTTTGAGTCCTTGTGCAGCCAAAACTGTATTTATAGCACTTGTTTTTGTCATAAAGTTCCTGGAGTCTCCTCCTGCTAGCAGTGGAAACCAGCTGATGTCATCCTGTGCCTTCCAGGAAAAGTGAATGGAAAGAATTGATGGAGAAGTGTGTAAGTGAAGAAAGTCTGAAAATACGTGCATAAAACTACAAGCGAGTACAGAGTCTTTCTAGTTCTTGGCAAAGTGTGTTGACACTCTTGATCCTTCCCACCCCACCCAGCTGAAGTCTAAGATCGAGTGACCGATCCAGCCTTGTACAGCAGGGAGGTTTTCTGAGGCCTGGGGAAGAGGGAGGAGCAAGCAAAGCTGCGCTGGCACAAGAGTCAGTGAGCATTAATCACCACAGGCGGGCAGCCTGGAGGGGATGTTTCAGGGTCACAAAATGGGCCATGAGGGTAGTTTGTGGATTAAAAGGCTGCTGATATAAAGAGGAAAGACGTTCTGTTAGTCACCTTTAGACGTTCGTAACTAAGAATGAAAGTTAAGCTTCTTCAGACAGAGAAAAGTTGATCTCAAGTGTGGCATTATGTTTGTGAGTGGTGTTCAGACAAGGTGCTGCATGTATTTATGCATTGATGTGTTTTCAGTAGGTATTAGGTTGTAAATTAATGCAGAAATTTTTCTAGTTTTTCTGTATTAACAGTGGTTTGTATGCTTCAGGTACTATATAAAGATATTGAAGAGGGGGCTAAATATTGCAAAAAAGAAACCAAAGTATATACAAATAATGCTGTAAATGATGACAAATGAGAAACCTTCAGAGAGCTTGAGTAGAAGCTTAGGGAGAACTGCTTTGCAATGAAATGGTTAGATTTTATTTCGTTTGGGTTTTTGAACAAAAGTCAGGACATTCCTAAGTTAATGTTCCCACAGCAACACCAGTGTTTTTGCCTCTGAAGAAAAAGAAATAGTACAAAATATTTTTTAAAGCTTGAGCCCTACACACCCAATATTAAATCTCTTGTAGTGTTAATGCAAACTACTTGCTGTTGAAAGTGACCTGAATCGATATTAATACCTTAAAATAGAGCATTGACTCCAGTTCTTTGCAGATGTAAATGAGTGTAATTTTGAGACTTGTGTCCCTTTACTTCTGCAAAGGATTTGACCATGTGCCTGTTACAAAAAATAATAAAAATAATTGAGCATGTTTTTACTCTTTGGTTTGCAGGCGTGGCAATGGCAGATTCTACACGGTAGAGTTCATGGCAAGTATTTGTCTAATATAAACCAAGCAAGAGACACATACAAGCTTAAGGTAAATCAGTCTTTCCTAGTTGTGCTTCTTTGAAATTAAATATATTTTTACTTAAACCTTTTTGCAAATACAGAAGTTCAAGTCTACTCAGAATTTTTTATCCAGTTCGATGCTGATCTTTCAAAATTGGGACACCTCAAAATTATTTCCCCTCTGAAGATGGCCATAGATGCTGGAAATGGTCGTATGCACTGTGTCCTCTTTCAGTGTTTTAGGTGTAATAGTACAGAATAGCAATTGCATTTGAGGATCTTTGTGGGGAGACCTGTAATACATCTTTCTTCTCTGTTTGGATTTGAATCTATTCTCTTTTGTGCAATCAAAAGAAAAGAAGTCTGTAAGTACCATGATATCATTATAAAAGACTTGTTTTAATGTAGAGCTATGCAGACTGTGTCTGTCTAAACACCACACAGGGATGATTTTCCCATTGAGATTTTTTTTTTTTATCTAGCCTTGAAGTGAAAGTGTTAGTATTTGAATCTTGTGGCTGAGATGGGTGAGTTCAGCTAGTGTTGTTGCTTCTAGAAGCAGGCTTACTAGTTAAACTGAGATTGTTGTTTCTGTTTGCTACACCTCAATCTTTTACCCAAAAGAAGACTTAAAACTCTGTAGTACATTTGATAGGTCTTCCTGTGGCATGTACAGTATCGTAAAGCAAAACATGAATGTGTGTTTTCTGAATGTTTTGGATCTTCATTGAAAAAGTAAATACAATGTTGGCGTGTACCCTTCTGCATTTGCAACTCTTGAGATATTTTGTGAGTCTCTTAATGCCATAATCTGGAAGGATATAGCAAGTTTAAATCTTTTGTTGGTGGGATTATTTGGTTTTTATTAACAGACAAATGTTTATGTTTTGGGGAAACTTTTTTTACTAAGTTGTTTACTAGGTTTTCAGCTGAGATGCAGCTATAACAATGGGATGATATTTTCTGACTCCTATTGAATACATTCTGTCACCGGTTCTCAAAATATCTTTTCACAAATAAATAAGATAACACTGTACAAATGGAAACTCTTGGGACCATAAAGTGACGTCTCCAGTGCTATTCAGTCCCATAATTAGAAATAGAACTCATGTCTTCTAAGCACTAGTCTCATGTTTTCAACAGTAGACCATAGGATTGGTTTGCATCCTCAAAGTGTGTCTCTACACTTTCATTATGGGTGGTAAGACTAATGATCAATCTTGGGAAAGTGTAAGCTGTAATTGCATGGAATAGACTTTACAGATATGGTCTACATTCCAAATCTTAAGTATTTTATGATGTTCTGGTTACAGTACCTTGAAGCATGATGTTTAAAATGTTTTCCTTTTTTTTTTTGTGTGTGCGTGTCTTAATCTGCAGTGGTCCCAAAATGTGCACCTCTTCTATTTTTCATTCTGTTCTTCCTATTATATCTGCAGTTGAACAAAATTACATTCTGATAGTTGAACACACTGTCATGAGTATTTCAACTGGTCTATTTGCTAACTGTACAGATTGTCAGCTAACCTGTGTGCACATTAGTCCTTGTGCTGGCAGCACTGAGGAAAACGGTATTTGACAGCTCTGTCTCCAAAAATAAAGTGAGCAGATGCAGTGACTAGGAACTGTTGTCTTGCATTGAGCAAGTAGCTTCTGGTGCTGAGAGGTTTGGGTGGTGTAAAGATTGAGTAGAAGGGCATTTCTCAGACAAGAAAGTATGGCTGCTTCCTTGTTAAGATTTTGGCACTATAGGAGTTTCTCATAGCTATCTCTGTTGTCTTGCTGTCTCATAAGTAATGTTTACTAGAAAGTGACATGCTTTCTGTGGGTTGTGGCCTAAGCTGTACAGTAATTGAAACTTCATCTGATTTGTATAGGCCTCTCTATTTGTAATCTGACTTATCTAGTGCACTTGCTCCATCACTCTTTGATGCATTGTTATCTCCCTCCTGCACTTCCTCCAGAGAAATAGTTATTTTTATATTGGCCATATTGGTACTTAAAAGTACATAAATCTGCAGTGAGTCCAGATTGAATGTTAATTTATGTGAGAGACTGTTGACACCAGGATATATCTGAGGTGAGTTATGTGGTCTATTTTATCTATTAGCCTCTTTAATTGTCAATGGTAATCTTGATATCCCACAAACATTAATTCCTGGAAAGTGTAATGAGAAAGCAGAACTAACTGGTCTAGACAAGTGTGGGCTATGACAGTAATTTCATTGATCAGAATCCATTAAATGTTCTGCATGTAATTAAATGAACCATCCTAAAACAATTTTGTTTTGAGAAACATTTATGACTTAAGACCGTTCTCCCAGGCTTTCTACAGGTAGCTGTCAGATTTGCTGCTTGCCTTTTAAAGTTTTTATTGTCCTGGATTTTACCTTTGATTCAGTGAGGTATATATTTTTTCCCAAAGGTATCAAAGAGTTATGGATTCCTCTGGCCATGTTAGCTGTACTTTGGTTCCTTTGAAGTTTTTAAATTAATTCCCTAGAGTGTTACATAGTTACATGTGTGAAGGGAAGACTTTCTTTTTAACATTGAAAAGTTATTTACCAGTCCAAGATCAATGAGCTGTGTATTTCAGTTTTTTTCTGAAAGCTGATTATCACAGAAATACAACTTAGCATTTATGACAACTTCCATAGGGCTTAAATATCTGGGAAAGACTGGGTTTAAAAGAAGAAAACAAAAAAAATTTGTGTTATATGATGTGTTAAAATCAGATCTGTTAGCAGAAATCTGAGACCATTTTTTGGCCATAAACAATTATTATTTAATTAAACTTCAAAAAAGCAAAGGAATGTGGGTGAGGTGGAAGGAGGTGTCCTCAGGTAACATGTTTGTCTGAATCACTAGTAGGAGCTTCATAATCCAGAATGTTGTTGTGAAACAGAACAAGAATAAGTATGTAAAGTGTTCCCTGACCAATAGTCAGTTTCCAGTCATATTCTAGAAAAGATAAATTCATAATTTTGAAAATACACATTTCAGATAACTGAGTCTCAGGATTCATTGATTGTTTTTTATTGTTCTTAACTAGTATTATAAGAAAATTATTTTTGTTGTGTTTAGGATTCTGTGTTCCTTTAGAGGATATAATAGTTTATTAAATCAGTTGAACAAATTAGGAAGAAATTAGAACATTTGAAAACTACTACAAAATAGGGATATTAAATTCTCAAGAGATCTCTCTGGAAAAGATGGCATGAGTACATGTGATAAATATTCAAGTATGTTACATGACGATATGGATCACTTATCCACACTTCTCAAAGAATATAGAACAAAGGTTATGAAGGGGCCTGCAAAGCAGTGAAAATACGGGAACTCAAATAGTGTTGTATAACTTTTCTCCTTGCAGATGGATGCAGCTTTTGAATTGGTACCTCTAGATAAATAAATGGAGTTGAATTTTCTGTAAAATACTTCTAGACTACCATGCGTGTAGTTCTGCAAAATAATCTAGGAG
Source organism: Grus americana (assembly GCF_028858705.1). Taxonomy (NCBI): domain Eukaryota; kingdom Metazoa; phylum Chordata; class Aves; order Gruiformes; family Gruidae; genus Grus; species Grus americana. The sequence goes on from NC_072856.1 coordinate 26,873,288, forward strand.
GAAGCAGAGAAGAAATTCTTTAAAAAAAACAACCAAACAAAAAAAAATCCCAAAAAAACAACCACCAAGTAAAAAAGTCCAAAGTTTGTATTTAAATATATGCTAGTTTGTGCTGTGGGTCAATTACCGAATCTGCAAAAAGAGAACCCTGAATCACAGAGTAGCATCCCCTACTTAGGAGGTGCTAGTACAGAAAGTCTGTATGGTTTCTTGTTGGTGATTTGTTCAAGATGTAGAAATAACATTTTTCCTTGTGTTGTTTGTTCTTTGTGCTCCCTAATTCAGAGCTGTTTCATACATTTCCATCTATACTGTTTTACATTAGAGTTCCCATCTGCAGGTTCATTGTCATGTTAGTGCTGCTGCTGTCAGAATAATAATAGGAGTAATATAGGAGTTCAGGATTGTGGCTACTGCTGTTGGTAACTCTACTTCTGTCATGAGAGCCAAAAAGCCAGACAGGTAGGATAAATCCCCTGAATGTTGTTAGGAAGCTACAAGACTGCTTTCAGCCATGTTGTGGTTGCAGTCCTTTCTTTTGCACACTTTCATTTAATCTATGTATTTTTGAAATCTGCAAGTTCATTTTTGAGTCTAATGAGGGTTGTTACCACCTCATGATGACTTGTATTATTAGAAATGTGCTTTGCTTTCACAGTCCTCAGCGTTTTACAAATGAAGTTCATGCTGTAATGATTGTTATTATCCGATTTTAGCTCTGGAGTACTCAATGTCTGTGTTTTTCTTGTCTTTTAGAGTGAAGACTGGAACAGCTAGAGGGAGGTGTATAGCTGCAGGTATGAACCAACTACAGTTTGTATCCCTCAGTTGCGTATGGAGCTTTCTTTCAAAGATTTAGAGAGAAGTTGTTTTTACTTTGAATCATGAAAGCAGTCATTTTCCACTGCAGTGAGCAGTGCTCCCTGAACCTTAAACTCTTTGCCATTTCCTGCCTTTGTATGGCTAAAGGGGGTTGGGAGTGATAACAGTTTAGGACTGTGAGTACCAAGTCAATAGGCTTCTTTAGCTCCATCTGCAATTTAATAATTTTAGAAACATAGCTTACTACAAAGTAGAAATGCCTATCTTCATAGTAATTTCTTGACCTGAACGAATCTGAAGTACTCTGTGCATGAGTACATGAAGGCCTAAAGGTGAGTATTAGTGGGACAACTCCCTGTGGGCTGAGACAAATTTGATTATGTGCAGCAGAATGGGAGCATAGTCTAGTGTGAAAATGCTTGGAGCCAAATGTGAGCGTCTTCTGGTGCAGTTTTCTTAATGCCTGAAGTCCAGTAAGGGCGTAGTTTCATGAGACAGCTCAGACAATTCCCCCTCTCTTACTCAGTTTCCACCTGAGTAGTCCTGTGTCGTTGGTTATGCTTGGTTCTCATGGTAGTTCGACTGCATGGTAGACAAAGTCAGCTTGACAACCCAATAAAAAGCTGTTTTGTGATCAAGTTCTTATTTCTCTGGTTTAGCAAGTTGGAATGATTTACTGTGTGGTCAGAGGAGTACCGAAAGAATAGATCAGACTGTAACTGTGCACCTTAAGAGTTTCAGTTCATTTCTGAGGACAATTGACCTGTAACTGCTTTGTTAAGTAATAGTATCATGCTCAAAGTGTGGTGATTGTTGCACTTCGGATGAATCACCTTTGCTCTGGCAGAAATCTTTAGGGTGTGCTTTAGTCTGTAGACAACCAGGGAGAGTTGAGTTTTGCTCTTGTCTTGAGGAAACGCTTGTTTTCTACTATGGTCGGACATTTGCTACAGCTTTCATAAATACATTGGAAAGGATTTAGTCATGTCTATATCAGAAAGAAAATCAAATCTGTCGTTAAAGTGCAGGATATCCTGTCTCTCCATATGTTACTCATCAGGATAGAAAGAGCTAAAGTTGGATTAAGAAACCCAGGAACACTTCCATTTTCAAGTGATTTTTAGAGAATCGGTGATTGACCTCTGTGTTTAGAAGTACCAGTTTGAGGGCATTAGTCTCCAGGCATTGTGGGTGTTGCAGAACACTCAACTTCTTTCCTAAATGACTAGTGCTCTGTACTTTGCCCTTCCTGCTCCTCTGCTGCTCCATTAAGACCAGACAGAAGGTATGAAAGAAAGAATACTGGTCATTATATTTGTGTTTTTGTCTGAAGAGTTTCTGTCTTTTGAGACAGACTAATCTGTGATTAAACCTAGTTTTTCAAACTCATGGGATTCTGCCAATTACAAGAAACAGGTCCAGATTCAACAGATTTGGATCACTTAAATAACAAAATCAGATTATTTAAATAGCGAAATAATCATCAAGTTTATGGTTGCTGAAAATAAGCCATGAAATGGAACACTTCCATTCGGTGCCAGATCCATGGTTTCTCATCTTACGAGCAACCTAAAGTTGAATTTGTCTGCTTTAATGTGAATGTAGAAGGGTATCCAAATGAAAGAGGATTGAGTCTTTTCTTGAACATCTGAAAATGGTATATAAAATTGTTTGTACAGGTCACAGTATGAAATGCCTTTTATGATGATTAACTCCACAGAGGTGTATCAGAATAAAACTGATGGCATTCTGCTTCTGGTCTGGTACAGAGATTAAAATTGAGGAGGAGTCAGCTTTGCTTTGAGATAAGGAATCAATCGATCTTTGAAATAGCACTTGGTTTTGTTCCCTACTTTTCTGGTAGCTGCTATCTTTAACCAGACAAATTTTTGAATAGAGAGTTTACTCTGAGACTTAGGATTGTTTCTTGTATTTGGAAATGTATATGCCACACTTTGCCAAAGCAGATTAAACAGTTACTCTTCTGTCAAGTACTGTTGTCTTAAAAGTGCCCTGTGAGCATTGACAGTTTCAGGACTGAGGAACTCCTACCTCTGTATTGACTCTTGTCATACCCACGTTCATCATGCTGATATTCTGCTGGAGGACAAAAATACTTTTGTATTGTTTAAATGCCCTGTGAATAAAGAGCACTGTAGCATTCATATTGTTCTTACTGCCCTGCCCCTCCTTTAGGGTAATCCTGTTGTTTTCCTGAAGGTAAGCTCTGATGAAAACTCCATTGAGACAGATCTGTAGGCATGTTGTGTGATGAAGAATACCATCTTACCTGTTTTTACCTGAAACACATCTGTGTTCAAATAAAATTTCTGCAGATTTGACCCCCTTCCAAAATGGAAATCTTTGGCATGGAGATGAAGGTGGGCATTAAAAGTTTGTAGATTTGTCTACTTAGAAGGAACTTCAGTTTTTCTGCCGTAAGAGAAGCTACTTCTTCCTCAATACTTCTAAAGTCATTTATAGTTTAGGAAGGTAGATGTAAGTTTGTTTGGTTATAGATTTATTTGTTTGGAGGGAGGGACTGTTCTGCATCAGAGTATTCTTCATTCTTTGTGGGCTTAGCTCTTCCTGAAGTTGAATCCTCCTATAGTATCTAATCTAATGGTTATGTAGACCTGATTAAAGAGGAAGTTTTTAGATAGGCATGGCTGTATTTTCTTAGCTGATTAGGAAAACTAAGGCTCATATATCGTACTGTTTTTCTTTTGGCTCTAGAAGCTTGGAAAATTAGGTATTTTCCAGAAACATACTCTTGACATTTTGATTATGGTCCTGCACGTGTAGCTTAAAAGCTAGTGAAGTTTTGCGAATGGCTGCTTGTCCAAAATATGCAGCAGGAGTCTTGAGTTTGTTTAAAGACAAGATCACAAAATAACAACTTCCTAAATAAATCACATTTCTTCTGTGCCAGGAGTGACGCTGGAGCTTCCCTTGTTGCATCTGTTAGTCTTTTCTACCCCACAGTGTATGTGGTAGCTTGAATTGTTTGCCTTTCCAGGATTGCCACATCCTATTCCGATCTACTCCGTTCTTTTCATGGACAGTACTGGAGCTATACCTTTGCAGCCTTGTGCCCAGAGCCAGGGATATTCATGCCTTATCATGTTCTAAGTTGATGCACTATGTAGAAATTGTTATTGCAGTGATTACTATTTCAAGTGCATAGTGTGCTCTCCTGGAGCTGTCTGGACTGCATTTGAACTCTCTTCAAGTGACATGCAACAAAAAGCTTTTATTTGGATAAAATGAAATGAGAGAGAAATAGTGAGTGAATTTTTACTGATTAATGTTAACTGATTCTCATTTGCGTCTGGTACTATTAGTAGAAACAATTTGAGATTAAAGGACTCCTCAAAACAGCGTGCATGGCTGTTCTGATGGCTGCAAAGGACAATGAAACCTGAGACTTGTTGCTTTGTTTAGTCCAAAAGGTCTCTTGAAACTTAATGGGGCAGAAAAAAAACCCCATCTATCATACTTCAGAAAGATTTTTAAACAGGTCTGACTGCTATTCTGAGACACTTCAGTAAGGAAAGGTTTTAAAATCATTTAATAAAATGAAGTTTGTTCCTTTAAGATACATGTTACATTTCTTAAGTAGAAAAAGTAACACTGACCAGTTCTTACTTTAAGGTTTTACTTCACACGTGCACAAGGTGTGTTGCTTGCAATAAACCTTAGTTAAAGGCGTTTTGGATTCGCTCTGGTTCTCGTGTAGGGTAATACAACAGTCTTCGTATGTGGTATTGTCCAGGAATTGTATAGCTGGTTCTGTAGTCTCCCCTGGGTCCAATGTACAACCACACAGCAATTCTCTGTGTAAATGGAGTTGCTTTGCCCATTGTAGTGCTTTGTGGCATGTTTGGCTTGAAGACAAGCGGACTGTTCAGAGATTTCCAGGACCCAGTGGATTTCCAGCTCCTTAGCAGAATAACTTCTGGCTCTCTTTTAGTGGCAGAAAACTAACCTAAAATGTGTGGTTGATTGTTTAAAAATCTCTCTAGCGAATATTGCAGAGATGACAAAATGTTTGTTTTCAGTGCATCTTTTTGACTAAGTATAGACTTGTAGATGCCTGTAGTATAGGAAAAGACAGCAAAATACAGGCCTACCTGAAAGCAGATTTCTAGGTCTTGTGTTTGTATTTACAAAGTAAAAAAGTAGAAGGAGATCTAAAGTATTCTGTTCCATAGAATTGCTTGCAGGGTTGTTTCTTACGCAAAAAGCTGAAATATCTGAAGGTAAACATCTGGCCAATCTTAGAAAAATTACTTTTTTTTTTTTTTTTTTTTTTTAGCTCAGACAACATTTGGGGAGAGAAAGAGGGGAAAGGCAGTGTAAATGGATCTGTACCTCTGCTTTCAGGGCACGATAGCTTGCAAGCATTAGTATTCTTATTCTCTTCTACTGAAGATTTAAGCGTTGAAGTACAAGTGTGAGTTATCGTTATCATCCATATGTTCTGTGTGTCTCATGGTCTGAATTCAGTCAATAAACAAAAAAAAAAAGGGAGGCAATTACCCTCAAACCTTGCTGCTGCCTTAAATGTTCCATCCTGTCTCCTTTTAGCAGTTCTCTGTCCTTTCACAGGATAGAAATGCACATCCTCACTTCTTATACTCTCATTTCCTGCCTTGTCTCCTGTTCTGTGTCATACTGCTGCCTTTATTTCCTCTTACTGTTGTTGGGACCAAGCCACTTTTCCTACTTCTCAAGAATTTTTTTCTGTCTCTCTTAGGTACTTAAGATTTCCATAGTTTGTCTCTTGCAAAATATAAGCATTGTTGTGTTCTGGCACTGTGATGATAAAAACTCAAAATGCTTCCCAAACTATGTCTGCTGGAATGTTGGCAGATGTTTAAAAAAAGAATAATTTTTAACTGAAAATTTCTTTTGCGTACCTTCTTGTAGAGCTTAAGCAGTACCTGAAATACACATTTCACATCTACTTACACCGCCACCCCCCAACCTGCAGATAAACATAAAAGGTTTAAATTTTTTACAGGGTTAGTTTTTTTGTTATTGTTTTTAATGTTTATAGGTCTTCATAGAATGAGGGGAATAAACCTATATGCTTCTGCTTTAAAAACAATTGCCCTGAGATTCATACAGCAATGCTTCTTCCTCATTTCAATTATTAATTGTAAAATGTCTTGCAAAGAGGGATAAACATGTGATGATTACTCCTTGTCTATGATTTGCCAAAATTAATTATTCTAGGGAGCCTGCATTGAGGCTTGTTGTTACCTGTTCTACAAGTACAGACGCTCTAATAGGTTGTCATGCATTACTTGCTCCAAATTCATGATTTGGTCTTTTGGCAATTTGTTCAGCTTATTTGCTTTGTGTCTAGTATCTTTCATACAGTGTCTTCTCAGCCAGGCCTTTGCTGTCGTCTTTGCATCACAGTAAGTTTTACTGTGTTGTGGATTTTTTTAAAATTCACTACTACTACCACCAAGAAATAGCTGATAATGCTGATTTTTGCCTCCCTCTCTGTTCCCTTAGTCTGAAAATATAATGAAATATGCAAGATAAATAAACAAAATTTAGCTCGGAAAGACTGAAATTTAATTTCAGATCACTATTCTGAAGGTCACAATTGGGAACTTAAATTACAAAATTGAAGTCTAAAGCTAGCAAAAGAAAATGTCTTACACTATAAGGGAAAGACAACAATCCAGGCACCTCTCTTGTTATATTTGTGAAGATTATAGTGGAATTGTATCATTGGGGAACAGGTATAAGGAGGAGATAATCAAACATCAAAGAGAAGATGGAGTTTGTAGGGGGAAAAAAACATTATTTGAAGATTTTACTTACATGGACATCTTTTTTATTTATTTTACGGTGCTAATGTACTAGATTATTATCCTAATGCTGCACAGGTACTGTTCTTGAAAACAGGAAGGGCAGATACTGGCTGCCTTTGGAAAAAATCCAGGTAAATACTAACCAAAGTTGTCTGTCACTCTGTAAATGACAGTATTGCCAACTGTGATACTAGAAGTTCCTTGTAGCTTCTGCCTTTGTGTAAAAAAGAATTAAGTAGATGCTGATTCTGGAAATAATAGCAATGTATCTCAAAATATTGCAAAAGTATTTGAGTAATCTCAAACCAGAGAGATTTGGAGGCTATAAGCTTGCTTATTCCTTGTTGCCATAGGGTAATGAGGAATTTTATGGTCTGAGATGGATGTTTGAGGTCATCGTCAGGAGGCGGCTTCATGGCCAGTCCATTCCATTTTTTTCCCTCTTTTTGGTAATGCCTGTGCAAGCCTTTGTAGTATCATCACTGAACTAGCAGACACAGCTGTAGCGGGTCAGGTACTGGGTTAGCAGCCCCATGCTCCTATACAATAAGAAGGTAAAACTCAGGGTAGCATTGTGCAGCTGTTCTGCCCTAGAGAAGCAGATCATTGTCTGCAGAGCTCCAGTTGCAGAATTCCGATACCCACAACCCCATCAGTATATTCACAGCACACTCGTGTGTCCCCTCTCAGGCAAGTGGATGAAGAGACAATGTGTCAGAGGGAGATGAGAGGAAAATGGAAGGAGTTTGGAGGCCACTGTCTTTGTTTGTGAAATTTATTCATCTGCTATAAGGTGGTCTTAAGACTATAATTCAGCTTCTGAGTTCTTAGATGTCCTGTTACTAGCAGTTATTGGCAGAGCAGGACCTAATTGCGGGTTTTTTTGGCTTCTTGCATTTGAACAGATGTTGTAACCTGTTTCCTGGTAGATAAGCTCTTGTATTGCAGAGCTACTGTCTGCGATTTGGTGTAATTGTCCTCAGGAGTGAGACAGATATTGAGTATACCACAGATTGAATTTGTTCATCAGTTTTATGATGGCATATTGAAAGCAATTGGAAGGCATTTTAAAAAGAGGGGAAAGTGTATATACTGGCTGCTAGCTGTGTTGTAACATTTGCTGAAGTCCAGAGGTGCGGGGGTTTGGTTTGGTTTGGTTTGGGTTTTTTTGTTGTGTATTGGGGGGGGGGAATCTTACTAAAGCAATTTAATATAGTGCTGATAATAGCCGAGCGCTTTTATTTAACATTTACCTAGCATGTGTATAGTTCAGTTCTTGAGTAGTTTTAATAGGACAACTCTTCTTTTTTTTTTTTATAGTGGTTTTTGTTTTGTCCCAACACAGACGCATAGGCATACTCCTGCCCTTTGGCATGTTCCAGACCTGTCTTTGCCATTCACAAAGGCTAATAATATGTAGTGTTTGTTTTTACCACAAAACTGATGGTGGTCTCTTGGCCTCTCTGTTTTCAGCTCAGGAGAACCTAACCTGTTGTGGTTTGTCTGGTAGCCTCTGATGGGTCTCTTCCAAGCACTTGTCCAGTCTGCTCTTGCACTTATGTAAGTTTGTTGCACCTGCACTATCCTGCCAACAAGGAGTTCCAAAAATCTACTACCCTTTGTATGAAAAATACTATCTCCTTTTCTCCTTAGAGGAGGAATGCTGTTGTATCAGTCATTAAGATTTTGCTTTCTTAGCTGTCATTTGAAAAGTTAGTTTGGAGATAACTAGCTGCTTAATAAGATGATAGCCACACATGACCTATTACAGCTGATATGCGCAGTCACTTCATTGCTTGTTGTTTGAAATAAAAGCAAGAGGGACATTTAGACTGGTCAGACAAACGTGTGGCAGTCAAAGCAGAACTGTTCCTCACCAAGTCGGTATGTGGATAGTACGGTAGGTACAAGTCTTCCTTACTTGTTTTTGGTCTTAGATTAAGGTCAGAGATATTTCTATCAGGGCATTAGTTGATTCCTGGACTTTACTGTTTGTACTTCCAGCAAAATGATGGCTTAAAGTCACTGGCCTGCCTAAAGACCTGGTATTCTAGACTACTTTGTTGGTGCCCTTTGAAGTGCCTTTGCACTAATGTGTGCAGCACGGGGAGCAAGCAGGAGGAACTGGATGGCTTTGTGCAGTTCATGCTCTAATCTAGAAGTATTTTAATAGAAATAATAGGTATCTTCTACAGAGAGCTCAGTTGTATTTTTATTGACCTGTTTTTAAAGGAAACAATGCACAAGCCTTCTACTGTCATTCCTTCCTGAAAACTTTTGAATCCACTGTTGATACTCAAATAAATTTGTCAGAGCAGTAAATGCCTCAAGGCATTAAGTTCCGAACCATTTAGCATTAAGTGAGGGAGTGGTCAAAACAGAACATTCAGCTCTTGCCCTTGCGCACCCATTGGTGTGCAAGTAGATCTGAACTAGCCTGGCTGTTGGCTATGGTCTGCACAGCTCAACAGGTAGAAGTCACTGACAGATCTTGAGACTCATTGGATTTATTGTAAGGAGGTAAGACACATCCGTAGGAACGGCTTTTTTTAGTTCTGTTTTTGGCATGTATCGACATACTTGTGTTAAGGGTTACCTCTCTAGTGTATAGGTTTATTGTATAGCAAACAGTATTCTCAGTTCTCTTATGTCTGAGGAAAGCGTCACTGCATCCTGGTTTGCCTGTGACATCTGGAAACTGAGGGGCTAAGGGAAGTTGCTTGGGTTTTTGCATCAGGTTGGTACAGAGCTGCCTTTTCTGCCATGGTTTGCAATCCCTTGATGCGTCTCTGAAACAGCATATTCAAGCGATAGGTCTTTTATGACCAGCTTAGTTCAGAACCCCTTTGTAAAACAGACTTACGCAGATATAGGAATTTATATACTGCTTTGCCACCGCATAATTGTGATCTCGGTTGCTACAGAGAAGCAGTAACTCTTGTGGTTTTAATCCAAACAATGTCTTCCATATCTATTTTCACATGAAGATTTTGCACTGGGTGTTCTGATTTAAAAAGGTAAAAAGTTGTGACTAAGGAACTTGAGAACTGCCACGCTGGACACAGTCTAGTTCGTAGTTTCCTTCTGATAATGCCTAGTACTATGTGCATTAGACAAATGGGTCTAAAATCTTAACAGTTATTGATTAGTCTGTGTGTAAAGATGAGGTTACTTAGTTGTTCCTTCCTAATGTTAGCTAGGAAGGTGGTAGTTCTTATGTGCAATATTTTGATGCATATAGCTTGTGGGTTTTCTGTTTAAAAAAACAAAAACAAAACAGTTGGGATTTATATATATGTGCAGTAAATAGAAGTGGAAATATGTATCCCTGCATTCAAGCATCCAGTTGTGCTTGAACCCTGTCGAGCTTTGACAGGATTACAAAAGTCACTGCCACTAAAGATTTATTTTATCCATTAATTTATTAAGAAGCGTTCCTTCTTATCAGTTTCAGATTTGCCTTTGCCGTTTCCTGCTTTACTCCTATGAACATAGGAAGCTACAACTTTGTGAATTGTGTGGCAATAGGTGCTGTTTTAGGTGAATGTTGCATAGCAGTAAGAAGGCAGAAAGAACAGAATTAGACCTTTCAAAAGAAGCATGTATGTTTGAGGAAGCCCATAGGCAATTTAAAAGGAAATGTACCTGTATGTGTTTCTTGTCTATCTTTTTATAAGCTCCACTGTTTAGAATTCATTAGCATAACAAATTTTGTTCACTTCAGCACAAAGTCTTATCTCATTTTCCATAAAAATAACCTAATTCCCTCATTTTAGTAAATAGACTTTGTATAATTTATTTTGAATTATTTGTCTTTACTATAAAATAAAAGAGTAAGTTTAGCTGCCATTTTATTTTTCCCTTTCTAAGACTGCTTAGGCAGAGAAAACATCATCCTGTAAGCCAGAGGGATAGGTGACTTGCTGCTTCATCTACTGGCAGAGAGCTGGGGAGTCTGGGGATTCTTCAGTCAGACAAAAGTTCAGGTTTCATTCCTTTTGACTTTCACAGAATTAATTGGAGTAGAAGCTACAGGTAAACAGGACTTCATTCACAAGCCAGAGAAGTAGGTCAAGAATGTATTGATTTACCTCAAATATATATATCTCCCCCCCCGCCCCGTAATATTTTGAAGAAGGGGAGGGGAAAAAAAGTCTGCTTATAAGCTATTTTAGAATAAAAGTTACCTACTTTGTGAAAATCCATCTAGGTCTGGAGAGTATGGAGGAATCGTGCTCTCAGATAAATGCATAAGAGAACACTGTGAAACTTTGCTATTTCTGAGATAAAAGCATTTGTCATCCCCTCCTATCCTTTTTTTCCACCTGGAAACTTCTACAAAAATTTCATATAAAAAAATGTTTTTCAGTTAATTTAATCTGAATTGTAGGCAGCCCAAAACTTCATGTATTTTAATGGTAAATTCAACATTCTGAATGTGTCTCATTTGTGTACCCACGGTGCATAACTGTTATAGAGATTGGCAGAAGAAGAAACTGCAGTTTTGGCAACTAGGTAAGGGGCTTTTTGTACCCAGCGAGGCATGGGGAGATAGTTTGGATTTCAACATAGGCAGAAAACATTCTGACCACATGCTTACATGATCAGCAATAAAACAAGACAATATTGACAAGTAGTTACTGTATTTTGATGCATGTAACCCAGGGGTTATCTGTTTAAAAACAAAACTGCAATTCAGCAACACTGTAGGGATCTGGATACGCACAGATAATAGAAGGGGAAGTTTATTCTAGGACCTGTCTCCTTCAAAGCTTCACAGCGTCCGATTTCCCCATAGCCTGCATCTTTTCCTATAGTTCGCTCTCACCATCCCAGTAGCCCCTCAGCTTCAGATTTGTATATGTTGTCTGAGGTTCAGACTGTATAAAATAAAAGATGGTATTATCTTTAGCTTTCAGAGTTAATTGCTCATTGAAATGAACAAGGCTTTCTTAGGAAAGAAAATACAGCACAGGTTTTTTTGTTTTGTAGTTTGTTTTTTTATTTTAGGTTTTGTGCCCCAGGATGTGATGTAATTCTGTAAACTTAAAAGCAAAATTTTTAGTATTTATATTCTGCAGGATCATATATAGTGATATATTCTGCAGCATAATCTAGGATTTAAGTGTCCAAAAAAAAAAAAAAAAGATATTTAATCTGTAGTACGTAGACATTTTTAATGTTTGTATTGTCAGATTAGCACCACATTTAAATGTGTAGCTACAGTCCATAGAGCTTGGAATTTCAAACATTGTTTCTATTATCCTTTGAATAGAAACAGTCAAAGAATGGATCTGGAAGCCAGTAGGAATTTGACATCTGAGCAAAAAATAAGTGTGTTGAGCTCTCTTATTTTTCTTTATTTGTGAGCAATGGCTAGGATGACTTTTGTGGGGTTTTTATAATTCCAAAGAAACACTGCTTCCTCATTTATTTCTTCTTACTTCTGTGTAGTAGCAAAATACCATCTTTTTCCACTCTTTTTGATATTTTCATAAGTGAAGTCCATATGTCTTTTAATTTCACTAGCTTGATGCCTTCAACTAAATAATGTTAAAAAAACCTGCTTGTACACTAGTGTTTTATCACTGAAATTGCCATCATTACTGCAGAAGTACAGTATCCCAAGGCACTGAGTCTTGGCCAACATACCTATTCACCATTCTAGTATTGACTCTTCCTCTCCTCCAAATGGTACATTACAACATGTGAAATACTTTCAGCACTGTTCATTAAATGAACACATCACGGGAGAAATTAGAGTAAGTATAAATAAGAATTAAAAATTAATATGTAGCAGGATAGTTGCACAAAACTAATGTTTTAATTATCAAAGCCAGTAGACTGAATTTAACATGGAGTATAACAGTGGGACAATGCCTGTAACTTGTTGCAGGTTTGTCTTAATGGAACAAGCAGATATGACTTCCATTTTGAGGAGCAGAGAGATGAGGGAAATGATGGGTGTAGGATCAAATCATAATGACTTAGTGATTTTCTTCAGTAAACTAATCAATCTCCATAACCTTTTTAAAACCCATTTTCTAGAGTATCTGTTGCCAGCATCATCTTTCATTGAACCTACAGTGAGCGTTGCTGCTGGGGTATTTTACTGGCTGCTTAAAATAGCTAAAGATGACTAGAAGACCGGAAGGAATGAACCTATGAAGACCAAAATTTACAGTGTTGGTCTATAGATTTATTTGAATGGTGGCACTGTATCTTCTGCTGTTCTAATTATATAAATCTGAAGTGTTTTTCTCTGTAGGCTCATTTTAGAGAAATCCATAAAGTGGGCTTCAGGCTCAATGTAACATTTGAATATGCTGCGTTTTACATAACGTGGCATTTTTCAAGTGGGAAGCCTGTAAGATGTGTCTGAAGGTAGATAAGAACAATTTACTGAAAGCTAATAAACTGACCTGTGCTTCCTAGTGCCTATTTGCATGCTCTTAACAGTGGTGCTTAGCATGTAGCTTACATCTTTTCTATTAAAGAATAAGCTTTTTTGCATTTACCACATAGTAAGAGCATGCATGAAGTAGTTACTGTTGAATATCTGATCTGTGCTAAATTCACATCCTCTCTTATTTTGGAGTAACATGTATATCTCTTTGTATTATGATGCCTAACTCCTTTTAATAACCTTTTAATTAACTTCACTGTAGGCAGAAGATCAGAAATGTTTTGTTGTTTTGTTTTTGGTTTTTTTTTCCTCAGAGGTTAGAAGTGGTTATTTAGGGGAAAAAAAAAATTGATGTGCTGTAACTGTGCAAGCATAAAGCTGTACGTACTGGCCAGTCTAAATAACTGCAAGTACACGTTGCAGTCACTGACAGACAAGAAAGAAATGATCACGTCTGCACCAGCATGCATTCCTTGATGCTTTAAGAGTTTATTTTGTGGTTATATTGACCATATACATAAGGCTTATCAGGATTCATGTTGGACTTGAATTAATCATCCCTCCTGGAGTGCTCAGGCACACCCAGCTGCCTCTGCAGCACTCTGTCTCTGCAATCAAATATTTCTGCATCTCCCAATGCATCCAGTATTATCCAGATTACCTCCCCATTAGTTTGGGTATTGGAGATTTAACAAGAGGTCCGTACTTTGTGTTTAAATACACATCACAGTTCCTTGATCAACATGTTATTTCTGTTTTAATGATGAAGCAGCTGAGGTGTTCTGATCAGTGTTTTCAAAGATTATAAAACAATTTTCAACAAATCACTGTTTTTCCCTTTCTTTATAATCTGTAGACTCTGTATATCTCTGGATTTAAAGATGCATGATGGGCACAGTATTGTTTCCAGAACTGTGGAGGCTTTGCTCCTGTAAAAGGAGTAGGGTTTGATGTTCTGTGGTAGTTAAGGAATTTTTGAGTAATCAAATCTTCTTAGCTTTGATTGTTTTGGCAGGTTCAGGAAAACATTTTATTTGGCATTTTTCTCCCTGGAAGTTAGGAGCGTGTTGAAAATAGTGCACGAGGTGAAAAGAGTGAGATCAGCCAGTGAACATGTTTATAGTGAAGGAACCTCTTGACTTCACAACTTCCTGCTGGTGATACAGGAAGTGTCTGTCTGAACGTCAAGGCCTTGGACTGCCATTTTGGGAGGCAAGGAGTTAGTTGGGGATGGAAAGACTGGAGTTTGTATTCTTTCTGCTCTGTTACCCGTTGCTATCTTCATGGATCTGACACTCTGTTTATCTGACAGTGCACTCAGTACTGCTTCGCCAGGGAAAATTGCACAAAACAAGCCCAGTGCATCAGCATTTTCATTGTGTGTTAAGCTGAGCCTCCCTTCACATGGTCACATCCCCTTTTTAATCTGGGATTCCATGTCCCTTTCCCAGTCCAGCCTGTTTCTGTGGTGTCTATTGCTGGTCTCCCTGAGCTTCTGTTTCTGTGGTTTGAGTGGTTTTTTGTGTGGCTGAGTGTTAAGACCTGCAGGACTTTTGGAAGTGGCGTTGTTTGGGGGTTAGGCAATACACTAATTTAGTGTTAGTAGTTTGTCACAGACTGAGGTGATGGCTGCGTTCAAGTTGGATTTCCTCCCAGAGATGATGGTGGACCATTGCTCCTTGAATGCTAGCCCTGTGTAAGTATTTTGTCTTCATGTCTAAGTTTATAACTAAAGTGATAGTTGGAATTGCTGTCTCTGAAGCCTCTCCTGTCTGATTAACTCCCCTTGGGGGGGGGGGGGTGGGGAGGAGAAGAGAGGTAGGAAAGCCAGAAGTGTGTTTTCTTAAAGAAATCCTGGTGGGCATTGGCAAGTGATGTTGGATTCTGGATCTGGGGTGGGGGGAATGATCTGATAATTTTGGGAATGAGGGCTAAGGAGGAATAAAGCTATTTGGCAGTACTGTTTATAGTGTGCTACAGGTGCTGATATTATAAAATCAGCTATCTAAAGCAATTGTTAGAACAGTTTCCCTATTAATGACTGCAAACTTAACATTTTAGTTAGATATGAAAGTTTCCTTGAATATTGTTGAGGCCATATTAAGAGTTGCCCAGTTAACAGGAGCCATGCTATGCTCTTGAAGCTACCCTTGGCATTGAAGGCAGGGCTGAAAATTATTATTGGAAGAGGGTAAATGATTTCCAGTTGTTCTCAATTGGAATTAAAAGACATAGAATGAAAAGAGGTAGTTTACTCCTTTGTAAAAGGTATTGTTTGCCTTGGCTATTTGGAGAGGTGCTGACCCTTTCCGAGTGGAAAGGTAGAGAGGAGTGAAAGAATTTATAATGATTCCCTTCCCTTCTGTAAGAAGCTTTGTTGTTTCTGAGGTGTGTTCGTACAGCTGTAAAATTACAAGCTTTCCCTAGCATCAGTTTTTCCTTAGGCTGTGAACAGCAGCGTATTAAAGGGGAAAAAAATAACTAAACATTACCTGGTTTGGAAATTTTTGTGGTGGATTATTTATTTGTTGTATTGGGGGGAATATGAATGCAGATGGACAGTGAGAGGAACACTGTTTACTGTAATGTGCAGCTCATAAGCCATTCAAAAACTATCTTTAAAGGAAAAAAGCAGAGATGAAGAGAGCTGACTACTCTGGAAGAAATCTACCTGTATTCTTCAACAAAGAGTTTGGGGGTGGGGTGAATCATTGTATAGTTACTATTCCCCATGTCCTTTCTAGATTATGCAGGGGTTTGTCAGCAATTTTAACCTACTAATCACTACAGCTACAATAGGATGTCGTTACAGTCAGTCTTCCACAGAAATAGGTCCTGTGGTGTACCAGGCTGTGACTACTGATAATAAGACCTCACATTGCGCTTGACAAACAGGGAGGAGTCAGTACAGAAGGCAATATATGGCTGAACTAGCTGGG
Organism: Grus americana; assembly: GCF_028858705.1. Classification (NCBI taxonomy): domain Eukaryota; kingdom Metazoa; phylum Chordata; class Aves; order Gruiformes; family Gruidae; genus Grus; species Grus americana. The sequence goes on from NC_072856.1 coordinate 26,889,289, forward strand.
TGGAGTATAACACTGTTTTATTAATAGGCTGTAAACTGTTTGTATAGCTAGATGTAATGTCTTGAAGCCCATTGAAGATTCCCATACTCAAAATTTTTGTGGTGTTGTAGTCTAAGTGACTTTTTTTTCTTTTGTTAACACCTTGCCACTAGTCAACTTGATTCTGTGACTAACTACATTGTCCAATCCCAACCTGTTCATGTACAACCTAAGCCTTGGAGTTTTTTGCCAAATACTGTTGAAAGTGCCCTATTTTCACAAAGAGTTACTGCCTTGTAAAGCTTTAATGAGACTTCTAATCTGTTCATTCGTACCTGTTTCTCTGTTTTAAGATGGATCTTCACCCTGGGAAACAGTTTCAGATAGTCACATTTAAAAACAACAAAATGTTATCCTCTCAATTTCAGTGGTTACTGATAACTTCAGTAGTCTGTGGGTAGACTGAGTTTAGGTTCCTTCCTGTTTTGGTTTCTTTTTCTGTAAAATGTGACATGCTTGAACTAGTGATATTTTTAAGTCATCTCAACAGATTGATTTCCTGAATCCCAGATGTTGACTACATTATAGGAACAAATGTTAAGAGAAGTTTTAAACAGCTGTGTAGAGAGTGTTTGGTTTCCAAGTACACAGCTTGCCAATGAATGTGAATGATATTTCTGAATATTCTCTGGTATGCAGGACTGGGAATGTGCAAGAGTCTCTTTTCATATGCATATTTTAATCATATACACTTATATATGTATGGATTTTTTTTAATCTCACTGTAAGCATGCTGCTTCTAGCTGCAATAGCATCTAGAATCTGTGGAAAGATATAAACCAGAAATTCCTTCTTCTTTTTCATAGCTCAAAGAAAATGAATGGCACACTGGATCACCCAGACCAACCTGATCTAGATGCTATCAAGATGTTTGTGGGTCAGGTCCCACGAAGCTGGTGTGAGAAGGATCTAAGAGAACTTTTTGAACAGTATGGTGCTGTCTATGAAATAAATGTCTTGAGGGACAGGAGCCAAAACCCTCCTCAAAGCAAAGGTGAGAACTTGTGTACTTCCCATGTGAGACTTGGGGTCTCAGCTGCTTTCACATAGTTACAATCTTAGCTGTTTGCTTATTTGAACATCCCTCCATGTTGGAGCTCTGTGCAACCAGGTGTGCGTGCAAGCCTAGGCTTTATAGTTTGTAAGTGTATGTGTCTATTATACTTGGACTCTGATCCAGTCATTAGCTGAACTGAGGAAAATTATAATATTTTTTTTTAGAGCTCAGAAGTGATGGAAATGCTTGAAGAGTATGGATTATAATTGCAAAGCAGAACATCAAATTAATATTGTGTTGCTCCAGAGCATCACTGTGATGCTATGATATGATCAAAATATTGCTGGAAGTGGCACAGTTTCAGATAAAATATAAAATTGAGGTCTTAGTCATTTGTGTGCATCAAATACTTCTGTACATCAAATCCTAACTAAATGCTGTACCTGGATTTGCAGTTCAGTTATATGCAATATCTTATTTCCTGTGAAACTAGGAAGTTTTTGGTACTAGCAAGTAATTGTGGAGCTTGATAATGGAAGTAGCCAACAACTATTTGACAGGTGTATGTAAATGTTTGTTTTAATGGTGTATTGGTGATGTTGGGTCAGTTCTGAATGTATCCTATTTTATTACACTTAGAAATCTTTTTTAAACAGTCACGATCAGTACTACCTATCTATTTCAGTGTCTAACCTCTTGTCATACATTTTGCATTGAAAGGATAGATGTGGGACTTGCAATGTCTGTACAGCACGTGAAGATTCATAGTGTTCTTTCTTGGCTAGCATTTTCTTTCAATTGCAGGGTGCTGTTTTGTTACATTTTATACCCGTAAAGCTGCACTAGAAGCACAGAATGCTCTTCACAACATGAAGATCCTCCCAGGGGTAAGAGAAGAACCATGCTTTCTTCACAACTCTCTCTCGTTTTTCTGAGCTCTGGCACCACTAATGTACAAATATATGTTATCTTGCCCTCAAATAATGTTTTAAAAGAACTATTCAAAAGAGCAATGACAGGAGATTTGTATGATAACAAATCTTAAGGGAATTTTGGAGCATTTGGGAGAATAATATTGTAGCGAAGTGGGTGGGCACGGCTCCTATTCCTCCTCAGAGAGTATTATGATTGCATATCATTAGGAAAGCTTTTCTTTCTTCTAGGAATTCATGTATTGTTACATATGCACTTCTGTAGTGGCAATTTAGGCTACTGTTTCTTTCTTCCACAATTCTTAGGGGATGTATTTCATGTAGTATAAAGTGAATGCATGTAGAATTAAATTTTTATATTTCAGATGCACCATCCTATCCAGATGAAACCAGCTGACAGTGAAAAGAGTAATGGTAAGCTTTACTAAAGTCTGAGTTTGGTGGCATCATTTGTGCTACTAGGGAAGCTTGAGGATTTTTCTTTTGTTGAAAGGCTTCTGATGAAGTCTTCTTGAACTGGAGACATGATTATTTATTTTTTTAAGGGAAAAAAAAGAAAGAAAAAGATGTGTTTTCAATATAGTAGGTAGTGTAAGTGGTGTACCTAAAATTCCATGACTCAGTATCTCCCACTGCTGCTTGTGGTAGAACCATGTTGTCAGTTAGGGAAACATCCAGTGAGTTCTTCTTTGTGCTAAGGTGGTTTAAATCTTTGTTGGGGACATGGACAGTGGGATTGAGTGCACCCTCAGCAAGTTTGTGAATGACGCCAAACTGAGTGCTGTGGTTGATACCCTAGAGGAAAGGGATGCCATCCAGAGGGGCCTTAACAGGCTTGAGAGGTAGGTCTGTGTGAACCTCATGAAGTTCAACAAGGCCAAGTGCAAGATGCTGCACATGGGTAGGGGCAATCCCAAACATGGATATAGGCTGGGCAATGAGTGGATTGAGAGCAGCCCTGTGGAGAAGGACTTGGGGGTATTGATGCATTAAAAAATTGAATATAAGCTGGCAATGTGTGCTTGGAGCCCAGAAAGCCAATTGTATCCTGGACTGCATCAAAAGAAGGGCTAACAGGTCGAGGGAGGTGATCCTGCCCCTCTAGTCCACTCTTGTGAGACCCCCACCTGGAATGCTGTGTCCAGCTGTGGGGTCCCCAGCATAAGACAGACATGGAGCTGTTGGAGCAAGTCCAGAGGAGGGCCACAAAGATGGAGCACCTCACCTATGAGGACAGGCTGGGGTTATTCAGCCTGGAGAAGAGAAAGTTCTCCATGTAGCAGCCTTCCAGTACTTAAAGGGAACCTACAGGAAAGATGGGGAGGGATTCTTTATCAGGGAGTGTAGTGATAGGACAAGGGGTAATGATTTTAAACTGCAGGAAGGTAGAGTTAGATATTAGGAAGAAATTCTTTACTGTGAAGGTGGTGAGGCACTGGTACAGGTTGCCCAGAGAAGCTGTGGATGCCCCCTCCCTGGAAGTGTTCAAGGCCAGGTTGGATGGGGCTTTGGGCAACGTGGTCTAGTGGAGGGTGTCGCTGCCCGCAGCAGGGGGGTTGGAACCAGCTGATCTTTGAGGTCCCTTCCAACCCAAACCATTCTATGAAATCTAGAAATGCTTTTTCAAGTGCTTGCCCAATTTGAAGCAAGGCCTGTTGCAGCTAGGGTGGGAGTCAAAACTTCTTGTAATGTACAAGGGAGACTGAGAATTCACAACAGTTCAGCAGAGAAAAAATTGTGAGTATTTCTGCACATTAGCTATTTCAGATGGATTAAGACATTTAGCATCTATCATTGGGTAAATGATCATTTATCCATGTACTTTCACAATGAGTTTATATACGTACACACATATATGCTCGTGTGTGTGTCTATATATTTCTGCAAAACAAGCAAAAAAGGTGTTTAGCATCTTGCAGTTTCAGCCTTTCTGGGCTTGGCTGAATTTTATATTCTTCATTTGCCATAGTTACTATAAGATTAGTGTTGCATCATGGAGAAGATAATTCTGGCTCCAGAAAGCTTACATCTTAGGATAATGAAAAACAGAAGATGGGATATACGGGTAACAGCAGGAGTAATTTCATCTGCAAATTCCTCCATATGTGTATAGAATATGTTTCTGTGTAAATATATCTAGAAAGGAGTAATTCTTTTGAAGTATTGTTGGGAAGAGAACAATATAAGGTCTCTAAATTAAAATTGGTCTTGTATTATACACACACACACATATGAATATCCTGGGAAAATAATGGAAAGAGGAAAAAAGTATTTAATCGAATTTTGGGGTGAGAGTTCTGAGTCTATTATATAATTATATCAGTTTTAGCAAAAGGTGTAGGTGAAATATAAATGAGAGCATCAGTTAAAAATGTATTTTAATTTGCCATTAATAAAAGGGATTCTGGATCTCTTGAACTAAAATGGACTTCAAAAGGGATATGAAAGCAGTTTTCTGCTCTCAGAGCTTGAAAGTGAACTGAGTACAACACTCAGATTTAATAGGCAGTTAAAGTCATGTCAGTTGGAATAGTTTGGGATTTTCCTCTTCAACACTATAGAGGACTCAGCAAATAAGTTGATTTCCCCTCACCATGGCACTAAATAGGAGAAGACTTTCTCTCTTGAAGCTTCAAATTGTGGTACAGCCTTCATCATATTATATTTTATATTGTGCTGAATGTTGTATTTGCAAACTGGTTTGTATCTCCAAATGGTATTCTGTGTAATTTGCTTCATCTTTTACAAGCAAGTATTTCAGAGGTGATTAGCATCCTTAAAGAAGTAAAACGAGAGGTATAAAGTTCTGCTCTGGATTCGAATTCACCCCACTCCCGTAAGCGGCCTTAAACTGACATTAGCAACCACTAACTGAAAAAGTTGAGAGAAATGTCTTTATGGACCATTTATTTTAAAATAGTCTGCACGCTGAAAGGTATTCTTCAACTCTAATGTATCTAGTAGCATCAGCATTTAAAGGCAAGATACAGTAGTTTTTGGTACAGATCAGAATGGATGAATCTGAAACAGAACTAAAACTGTTCTGTTTTAGCAAATGCTGTTGCTTACACTGTTGAGACAGGAGCATGAGGAAATAGATCTAAATTTAAGTGATTGGCATGATAAAGAGGCTAGAAAGAAGTTTTCTGCAGCTCACTTGCTGGTTTAGATACAGTTAGGTATGTTGGTAGTCTAAAGATAGACAGAGGAGAGAGGATGAAAATAGTCCAGTAAAATACAGACAAGTCTTCTCTTGCTCACCAGGAACTCAATGTAGGAGATACAGGGAAGCACTGAATCTAATATATTCTTTCCTTTTCTTACATTCTTGCAGTTCACAGGGTTGCAAGGGAGAAACAGTCAGCAAAATGTAAACATAAAACGGGCATCCTTTGGGTTTATTGCGGTATCCAATATGCATCCTCTTAAATTGAAGAGATTCCATGATTTGGAATCTTTTTTTTTACAAGCTCCTACTCTACATACAAGGGAAGTAACTACACTTGATGGAGAAGACTTGACAAAACAAGATCTAGTAAGCACATATTTGCTGGTAATACTCTTATCTTATCCTTTGATTTCTTAGCAGTAGAAGATAGGAAGTTGTTTATTGGAATGATATCCAAGAAGTGCAATGAAAATGATATCCGAGTGATGTTCTCCCCCTTTGGGCAGATTGAAGAATGCAGGATATTACGGGGCCCAGATGGCCTGAGCCGAGGTAAGCAGGAAGCTTTTCCAACAGTTCAAGGTTCTCCACTGGATGCTGCCTTTTGCAACTCAAGGTGGTATTTCAGCTCTTTCTGTGATTCTCCCTGCTCCCCTGTAGACATTTTCATTTCTTTATTAATCCCAGTAATTGCAGATGTAGTGAATGACTTGGTTCCTTTTTGTTCTTGCCCCAGGTTGTGCATTTGTGACTTTTACAACAAGAGCCATGGCACAAACAGCAATCAAAGCAATGCATCAAGCACAAACCATGGAGGTAAAACAAGTTAGTGGGTGTCAGGAGATGTAATTTGTCAGGCAGTCACGATGGAGTTTGGAGGACTAGAGAGCAGGGAGAAGTGCAGCGTGTGTTTCTTCGTAAATACTACTCCTGGACGTTTTTGTTTGTTCTGCTCCTGGTTTTAGAGCTCAAGACAGAAACTTCATCTACAGAGAAAATACCAAAATACAAAATCGAATTAAAAGCAAATGATATTTTGAACCTGTAATGTAATGTGGTGTTTGAATATATACACACACACACATATGCCTCTGTGTGTATGTATGTATATAGGCGTGGAGGGAGGGGAATGCTTTCAATGACTGGGTCTTAATGCAGTATTTTTGTGAGTGCTGGGGATAGCAAGTATGTAATTGTTTGAATTGCTGTTTGCAGGGTTGCTCTTCTCCCATTGTGGTAAAATTTGCAGACACGCAGAAGGACAAAGAGCAGAAACGAATTGCTCAGCAACTCCAGCAACAAATGCAACAGATCAGTGCCGCCTCAGTGTGGGGAAACCTGGCTGGTCTCAATACACTTGGACCCCAATACTTAGCAGTGAGTTTCTGATTTGGGTTCTTTTCATTTCTTCTGGGATTACAGTGTCTGTCTCGTAGCGTTTAATGTATTTGTTTTTAGGAGGCCTCTGATAGACAGACAGGAGCAGAGTTCTTAATCCCCATTTTATGGATGAGGAGGCTGAAATTAAGTTATGTGCTAACAGCTAGTCAGGATGTGTTTTCGTGAGGATTTCAACCCCAGTCACTGTAGCCCTGACTACTGAAACTTTTTTCCCCCCTGTCTTCCATGCTGGGAAGATTTTCTTCGTATGTTATGGCCTTAATGTTTTACCCATATAAATGCCCTTTTCAAGTCTGTCTAATGACCTAGTTCTTGTATTCCTCTTCCATTTTTTCTTTTTCAGCCTTTATTTCTCTCATCCCCTTCCAGTGAAACCTAGAACAGTACTTGGTGCTGTCCAAATAGAAAAGGTGATCAGGTTGGAAGTGCCAAGCAGCTGATAGTGCAGAGTGAAAAAAACAAAACAAAAACACAAACCCCTATAGAAAATAGAGAGAAACTACTCTCTTTAGCTAAAATGACACAACAGAAGGCAGTCTTCTGTTTGTCATTGATTTTTAGTTGATTTTGCTGGGTGCTTAAAGGGCGAACTTTTCATAAAATTATGTGCTCTGGCTCATGCAGGTTGTCAGAGTACCTGTGAGAGCTGTATTCATGCCATATAAGGTCTGGGGAACAGAAAAGGAAAATTTCATCTCATTCTTGGTATGCTGTACTGTTAGAGTGGGGGCATTCTCTCTTTTATGATTACTTTAGGTTTCATAGATTGGAATTTTTTTATAACAACACCTAGTCAATGGAGAAAGGAATAGGAAATCCCTGTAAATAGTTTCTGAGCTGAGGCTTGAAATTTCTCTTGTGGCCACTGTGCTTAAGGAAAGTGGAGGGTGTTCCCTCTCACAGTGGCTCTTTGGTTTTGGTATGGTATTTGCCATTTGTTCTATGCTGGCAGTGTCAGCTGTAAAGCCTGGCTAGAGGTAGTATATCTTGAGGAGTGGCAATCCTGTCTGAGGTGCTTTGAGTAGGAGTTCTCTCTCTCTCTCCTGATTCTACTATTTCTGTCTTGGTGTATTAGCTATAAACTTCCCTCAACGTTGATTATGTTGAGCGAGGAAAGCATTGTGCTGTTGCTTTGGCTGCAATGTGATGCATGGGCAATGTGGATTTTCACTATGCTGGTGCTCTGGCTGTATTGTGTAAGGGGAATTCTCTTCACGCTTTGCTATGATGTGGTGCCTGGGCAGTGGGAATTCCTTTTGTGACGGCGCTCTGGCTGTGGTGTGATGCATTTTCTCCCAGAAGCGGAGCCAGCCCTCACACTCACTCTTGTTTTGTTTTTTGGTGTAATGTCTAGCTTTATTTGCAGCTCCTTCAGCAGACAGCAGCTGCGTCATCTGGGAACCTGAACACATTGAGCAGCCTCCACCCAATGGGAGGTGAGTTTTTTCCACCAGAAGACAAATTCAGTGCAAAGAAAAGAGGAGCAGGGTAGAGAAAGTAGCCAAAAGGCTGTAGACACATTAACCTCATTTGAAATAAGTAGTCCTGAGTTTACCCACTCCTTTGGAATGACAGGAATCCTCTACTACAAGTGTGGATGTTCCTTCTTAATCTTAGTTAACCATTGTCCCCAAGGTAAGTCATGGTATGCTGGTAATCTCCCCTACCTCTGGCATTTAAAATTATCTTCCCTTACGAGTACAAAAAGATGGCTCTGTATACTTGCATTCATCCAGACAGATGTGTAGGCAAAGCATTGTGTTTTGAAGTAAACACTAATGCCTGTGTTTCAGTGATAATGGATGCTTAGTTTTCCCATTTTAAATTCTTTGTTCTTATTACATCAAAGCTGAAAATGCAGTGTTGGTAGGAATGTGAACTAGTCCTTCATTCAGGTTCTTTAATTCCTTTGTTTGAATTACAATTGCTTATGCCATTGCTTTTAGGGAAATAACAGCTTAATAGGTATGAGCCAAATTCCTTGCTGTGGACTGCTAGTTAGAATATTCACTAAGTATAGCAGTACTGGGGCTGCAAATTGATTCTCCCCTCTGTCTTCACAGAGTGGGGAATAATAAAACACATGTAACTCCATTCACCACATTCTCTAAATTCTTCCGCTGGCAGAAAAACTATAGTTTTTGTTTTAATACTGAACATTTTAGGCTTTTAAAATTGCCTCCTGGTTCAGTAGTTCACAATATTACATGCCTTGTCTGTGCAGAGGTTGATTTAAAAGTGTTAAGAAAGTAAAGTGTCTTTGTACATCTGTCTTGAGTTGGTACACCCATCAGTAACAATTACAAGCTTTTGCAAAGTGTTATGTTTTTGATTATAAGAACTTTGACTTATACTCGTATCTGCTTATGTTTACTTTTTTCATGTTAGACCTCTTCAGAGCTCTTAGATTTAAGACTCTTGCCAAAATCAGGTCTTTTTAAATCGGTTTCACTATTATCCTGTGTGGTGGTGATCTATAATATATTTTATATGCAAGATACTGGTTTTCCCCCCTCTTCTATCTGTTGTAAAAGCAAGTGGTCATAAAGGAGAAAAACAGTACAGCAGTTCATGCTAATTGTTACTACACTAAGGACTGGGGCAGGGGGAAGGGGGTAACTAGCTCAGGTTGTCTGTGGAGTTTCCACCTTAATTATTTCTTCACTGTTAAAAAAAAAACCAAACTTAATTTAGAACTTGGACATACAAATAGCATGTTGCATGGTGTTTTGAAAGAATTATTCCAAGTCCATGATTCTTCACAGAAAGCGTTTTAAATTCAAAGTCCTGTTAATATCTCAGCCGATCTCCTTTCTTGAAATTCATAAAGAAAAAATAAGTAGGTAATTAGACCCCAAACTATATCAGACTTTGTAGACAACATTTAGTCTTGACCCTGTTTGAAAGCAGATGGGAAAACAATGTGATGACAAGAGGACAGGTGCAGTGTGCACATGCCAAACTGCTTCAGACAGGAAGCAAGCTGCTCTGTTCTTCACTAGCTCTAACACTTGCATTTTTAACCCTCTGTAGCACAATAAAAACAAAAATTATAACTTTTTGGTTTTAACTTCATGATTTAATGTTACAATGGCACTTTGAGAATCTAAATAAGGCAGAATCCTTTTGTTTCAGGCACTAAATGTGGTTAGGGAAACAGACCCTGTCACAAAGAGAAAATAATTGAAAAAGATTAAAAAACCCCAAAAGAACTATGCTAAAGGTAGTAGAAGTTTTTTAGAAACTGAATAGTTTATACTGCATTGTCACATTTTCATGTTGTCTGTTTACATACTTAAATTACAAAACTGAGATTTTAATTATCTGAGATGTGTGCTTTGTCACCAAGTACTTACTAAACATCCAAAAGATAAAGTGCCACATCTGTCTAGGACGTTTTGATGTTGTTATATGACTAGTGATTAATTCAATTTTGGTTTTAATTTTGTAGGGAAGAATTACTAGGGATTGTCTGAAGTCAGATGAAAAGAGGAGGAATTGTTAGAATAAGCAAAGGTAGACACAAAAAGGGGAAATAAGGGAAAAGGAAAGAGAGGCAGAATTGGAAGAATGGAGCTAGCTTACCAAAGGATGGCTAAAATAGAGAATTCAGAAGATCATCAATATCAATGACAATCCCATGGCACGAAAAGAGGGCAATCCACAATGTCAGTACTGACCGAATGGTTTCATTCAAAAATTATGACTCAAAATTAAGGTGAGTCAGATGAGTAAATTGACCACTAGAAGTTTATCAGCACAGGGATACCTTCATCCTCATGCAGTATTCCTGGCTGCTTGCCCACAACATGCCTGATGTTTCCCATTTTCTTTACCACTTTTGTTTGACCAGCTGACTAGCCTATGTGTAGTTTGGCTCATCTCGTGGTCAGGAGTTGCTGCTTAACATTGTCACAATTGACTGTTGCTTCTTGGCTGCCAAGAGGACCAAACAAAATGTGCTGATACTCAGCTGATGGTGGGTTAAAGGTGTGACTTTGTGGCCACTGTGGTGTGTAGGCCTTCTTGAAAGAATTCTGCAGTTATTGCTGGTCTCCTATGAAGAGAGTGGAAGGACGCAAGAGAAGAGGAGGTTATTGGCCTGGTGTCTAGACAGGTTCTCTAGCTTGCAGAGGAGCTGTCAGACCCTGGCGTAACTCTCAGTTAAAGTTGCTATGCTTGAAAATTTCTGTACTCTGGAGTCTACATCTGGGATCATGACTACCTGGTCTTTTACTGAAACTCATCTATCTGAGCAAAGAAAAACTTTTATAGTTATAACAAGGAATCGCAATGTAGAAATGATCAGTAACTAGTATTAAGCCTGTTGTTTTTAAACTCCTTCCCATTACTCCCTTGTGATGTGTTGAGGTTGCTGGATCTGTTAGCTTGGATGATGGTGACTATTATAGGAAAAACTCTGTGCATTCTTCAATGTGTTGCAGGACTGAACGCGATGCAATTACAGAACCTGGCTGCATTAGCAGCTGCGGCCAGTGCAGCTCAGAATACACCGAGTGGTACCGCTGCACTCACTTCCTCCAGCAGTCCCCTGAGTGTGCTCACCAGCTCAGGTAAGAGACTGCCTATGCTGTAGGGTGTTATGACATGGGTTGCCTTAAGGGTCCTTTCAGGATAAATGTTGCCTCTTTTGTCTATCCCTTTTTGTCACTTTCATCTTCATTCTTAATAGATAAGCAGTTTTACTAGTAGATTCACTGGCCTTTGTTTAGGGTAGATATCTTTGCCACCAGCAAAGGCTTTTTTACCTGCTGTGTTGCTTCCTCCAAGTGGTCAGATTAATTTAGAGTAAAAAGTTTTGAGGTCATCATGAAGCAGAAAGGTAGGTGACCTCTTTCCAGTCATGTTGTTATAATCTCATTGCATATTTGGTTAATTTGTGATTTTAGGCAGGTACTGTGGCAGATGTACCCTGTTCCTCTGAACATGGAGATAGAAGATCCCTTAAGCATGAAGTAATGCATTCTGTGCACTAGAACAGTACAGTTTATATTCCTCTGCCATTAATGAAGACAAAGATACTATAACTACCTCATAGAAGTAGAATAAACAGACCCCTAGTACATTTATTGGAAAGTGATTGTCTAGAACTGAGTGTATGAGTTGCAAAAAAATCAGTATCTTGCTTTTCTGGATTTTTTTGTGGTTTGGTTTGGGGGTTTTTTTGTCTGGTTGGTTGGTTTGATGTTTGTTTGTTTGTTTTTTTACTTTAGGTTATGTACATTATCCAGAGAGGCTAGAATGTCCAAGTAGTGTTCTTTTGCTGCCTTATTGTTAAATGTGATCATTAAATGCAACAAACAAAAAAAATAAATTGTGCTTACATCAGACATGCTCAGTTTTTACCACAAATGAGGATCAGTATCCTACCCAGTTATTTCTATCCTATTTTCAGTTATTTCTAAGTCCTGACATGGGAAGAGACCCTGTTTTTTCAGAGTGTCATTTTTCCAGCATCTGTGGCATGGTATGTGGGTTTGGTTTTGGGGCTTTTTTTTTTGTTTTTCATAAAAAGCCAAATGGCTTATCCAGTTTTGAAATCCACCCTACAGAGCTGACATCCTCACCTGTGATTGTGAGATACCAAAGTGGGTTGGGGGATGTTTTAAATTTCCACAGGTAGCTTTTTGTATTGTGTAGGAGGACCAAGGAGCTTGACTGAGAGGCTATAAAGAGATTACAACGAAAAGCTGTTTAGTAAACCTTATGTCACATGATCAGGAGTTAAACCATGGCTGCTTTGCAGAGTTTTCTACTTGGAGAAATCCCCAAGAAAGAACTCAGTTCAGAGAGTATTCTGTTGCTGGACAAGGTTTTTTTATGTAAAAAATTTTGTGGTCTGCAATCCTGACTCCCAGCTATGGTATCCTATTCTATAATGGAAAAAAAAAAAAAAACAACCAAACAAAAAACCCACAACAAATCCAAAACAAACAAACAGAAAAAACCAAAACCAAAGAGTTGAGGCTATAGAAGAGCTGCCTTTACAACCCACTAATGCTTCTTCATCGTAGAAAAGGTGAATAATCTGAGAATTTCTCCCATATTTCCTCATGCATTAGCAGAGCTGGAATTGTCAGGTTACAATTTGCTGTGACTGGCATTAAGAACTAAGATTTCCTTGTCAGTGCTCTCATCTTCTGATTGGAACAAGTTTTGTTCTCTGATTTGTTGAGGTGGGGAGAGGGACTGGCAGGTTGTGAAGTTCAAATGCCAGACCTGCTAGAGAAGGCAGAGGCAGCCTCTTCTCAGAAGTGTACGGTGAAAGGAAAAGGGCAATAGACACAAGTTGCAACAGAGAAAATTCTGACTGGATAGAAAAGAAAACTAAAATTAATGGTGAGAGTGATTAAGCTGAGGAACCAGGTGCCAGAGGGCCTGTGGAATCTCCATTTCAGGGATTTAGAATGCAATTGGAGAGGACCCTGAACAGGTGGACCTACTCAGAGGTTAGACCTGAGCAGACTATTAGACTAGATGATCCACAAAGGTCCCTTTCAACTGGAGTTATGCTACTGTTGCATGATTCTTTGGGACAGGTTTCCCCTCCATTAATTTTGGCTATTCCACAGCACTCTGCAGGTTCCTTTTCCCTTGATGAGAGATGTATCTCAGGACTCTGTTCTGCTTTTGATCATGCTGGTGGGAGGGCCTAGGCGGTGGGAAGCAGTCCATTTTTAAGCGCCTTCTGTGCTGAATCCAAACAACTTTCTGATCACCAGTTATATCAATAAATGATTGCGTGTCAACAATCAAGTAATCTTGATGGGTCATTTGAATTAATATCCTATACAGATGGATCACTCAGTTTACTCTTCACAGGCTTGTAACATGGAGCAGCCGCTATTGTATTGCTCTTTCAACTTAATTTCAAGTATAATTTTATAAGAGTAGAGATTAGCTTTGTTCAAAAGAAATAAAAAGTTCTGGAGGATATGTGGTCTACATGTAGTCACTGACATCAAACTGAAACTGTTTCAGTGCTTTTCGTTAGAGGTATGAATATACTTCACCTTTTAAAACTGTACTTAAATTGAGAGGAGGGGAAGCCTCGATGTGTACAGACAGCATTCACTCTCATGATACTTCCTGTAATTATACAGCTTTCTAATGCTTTACTCTGAACTATTACCTCTTATAAAAGCAGACTTGAAATTCTCTTTAGATTAATATTTATATGTGCATTCACACTGTGTGTACTCACATAGAAGGCTGTTGGACTCCACACATTCAGAGCATCCCTCCTGAACCACACGTAGACCTTGAAAAACTCAGTATATGGCTGTTAAGTACCATGTGTTAGTAAATGCCTTCCTTGTCTGTGGGACATATGGCAACATCTACTGTGATAACCTCTTAAACCTAACTGCAGATGAGATGACTACCAGCTTGACTTCTAACCATCTGTCATCCAAATGTTCACCTGATGCTTATTTGGACATCTCTCCCAAATTGTCCTCAAATTGCATAATTGGTGGAAAAATCCAGACAATCATTAAATGTAGTTACCTTTTTAATTTTCTTTCATCTGCACTGATACCTTTTGTGTTTGGGGAACTTGGAAGTCCATAGAGTCCAGAGTCTGTGGACTGTGCATAGGTTTCATGTCAGAATGGTTGAACTCAGAGGTGTAAAGTATTGTTGTTGTGCTGTCTTCCTACTCATTTCAGGTGACACTGTCTCCAAGCAGTATTGTATATTTTGATGTAGAATAGGATGGAGCAAAACCTTCAACCTTGCAATACAGCAGCTATTCTTTTGAACTGAACAGATTGCTGCTGCATCCCCCTATAGGTAATCCATGTTACAGAGGCTGTGGCCTTACATAAACTCATTTAAACTGCTAGCTTGTGAAATGGACATTCAAGAAAATATTATAGAAGTATTTCAGGATCGGAGTAACTTGTCTGACATCTTTTCAACTCACACATCAATAAGAATTGTCTGCTCCAGAATAGAATGGTTGCAAAAGTTGATGTATGTTTCCATTTCTTCTCCTTTCAAAGGCAGCCATCAAAGGTCCAGCAAAGACTAGATGACTTTGCTGGCCTTAGTGTTTCGCCAGCAAAATTGTTTGCAGAGATGTCATAGTCTTTCTGCTTTCACTGGAGCTAATTCCGGTACAGTTCAGTCAGATTCACTGCCCGAATTTTAGTGGTTTTTCACTCATTGCTTGGATGCTAGATGACTGAATTAGAACAGGCTTACTGTTCCCTCAGTTTACCTACCTCCACAAGTTGGTAGTTGATGTCCTTGTCCAAGTTTTGTTATCTTTCCTAGCTATTTTTACTACGTATTCAAATTTTCTGAAAACCTTTTCAAGTATTTTCAGCTAGTTGTCTTAGAGTTAGCCTTTTTAACTAGATATAACTTAGTGGGTAGATCTAAGAAAACATAACCTCAGTAGGAAGCAAAAAAACCCAACAGCCCAGCAAAAACTGCACAGAAACAATGTTAAGAATTAAGGATGGATTAAAGAACATGCATAAAGCTATATTGTTTTTCCATCCCCATTACTCTGTGCTGTTTCCAGATCTAAAATAATACACAAAACCCAGAAAAACAGAAGAACAAAAAGGATGACTAGAATTGTGGAAATAGGAGCAAAAAGGGAGTCTGAAAAATAGAGAAGACTGACATGGGAGAAGGATGTGATCGAAGCCTGCAAATACATTAGTGATGTAATGAAGACGAATAAGGAAAGACCAGTCGTTAGATATTTTGAGAGAAGAATTACAGGATATCAGGTGAAGTTGTCAGCTGAGAGCTCAAAAATAAAGAGAGCTGTTGCTTTGCATAGTGCATGATTAAGTTGCAGAACTCATGCTTTAGAACATAGTAGTGTCAAACAATTTGGTGTTCAAAATGCACTGAAATTAATGAATGAAAATCATAACTTTAATACAAAGACATTGTCCTTGGCTGAAAAAAATCCTAGATTCACAAATTGCTGCATTGATGGTATACAGACTATACCTAGGAAGTATTCCTTTGTAATTGCCCTGTATTTCTGCTCTACTGTTATTTATCTGCCTTTGGTCATCATCAGAAATGGGATGCTGACTCAGTACAGCAATTCCTATATACATATGATAAAGAAAATAAACCAAAGTGTTAAATTTTCTTGGCATTTTCAGTACTGAAGCATTTCTTGTTTTGCTTAAAGAGATTTCTGATAAAGTCAGTGAAACTAAAATAACTGTGTGTTCAGCTTTTCGTAGTAGTTTAATTTATTAAAAATCACAACCTTTTTAAAGTAGGGAAGGCATCTGTTCTCTCTCTTACTTTGCTCTCTACCCTTGGCTTCATTCTTTTTTTCCATACCACTACTATTTTATTGTGGGTTGTTGGGGTTTTTTTGTAAATGGTGTTCTCATCTGTCAAATGTAGTGTCTTTTTGAATTATGCAGGTTAGCAACGAAGTGTTGCAGAAACGAGTGATATTCTAAAATCGAGGCAGCTGTATCATTTCTGAATGCTGGCTTTTATTCAGCCAGCTGTGCAGTTTTTTTCTACCAGCTTGAGGGCTATACTGTAACTTGTTCTCTGTATTTTTCTGACGTTTAATGTGCTACTGATAGTGAGATGGGAAGTGTCTCCTTTTCTTCGAAGTAAGCGCTTTAAAATATAGTTTGGGACATTGTCTTTCAACTTCTGACTTAAGAGTCTAGAACTTTTCCTAGAGGAGGTTTGTCATTTCCTCTCAGTACAAAAACTAAACAGTGATATGAAGTGCAGCTCCCTGGGTTCTCATGCAGCTGATGTTAGGTACGACTGGTTTTATTAGGTACAGCTTTTGCTGGGGCTTGTTAGGCAAGTTTGCTTTATTCCATTTAAATAGTTACCGTATTCCACTCCAGCAGAGACTTTGTGCCACATATATGAAGTGGTGAATATGTAGCATGTGTGAATCTGCTTGAAAGATGCTAACAGTTTACACAGCATAACTGCATCACAAAAGCAGAAAGGAAACTGAAAATGCCTGAATTTCAGTTCTTCTGTTACCCACTTGGTCAGACAGATAAATTCCTCTTGAAAGCAGACTACCAGATACCTCTACAGCACCAGTATCTTTTAATCTGTAGAAGCCATAAATATTTCCCAGTGCATCTTGTGCAGTAAATTTAAACTTCTGGGTTAATAGCAATATGCATAGCTTTTCTTATTTATCTTCTTCAGATTTCTAAGTAGTCTGCAAACCTGTTAGGAAAACCATTGCTATATAATCATAAAAATACTATTCTTATTTTGTCATGTCCATAATCTTTGTAGATGACCTAAATTTGAATTTCTGTTTCTTATGATATACCAGCTTAAACCTTTTTTTGATGTCTGTTTTTTGTAGAACTAACTCTACCTGCTGTAAAATTTGACAGGCCCTGTAAGCTGTTAGTCTGCTAGGTACTGTATCTGTAGACTTGTCTTACTGAGTAAACATGGTTGAAGATGGTGGTGGTGGTGGCACAGTCAGCAGAAGATAGCCTGTGTATCTTGGATGTACAGCCTGAGACTTTTCTTGGCCCTAGCCCCAGCTGCTGCAGCAGGGTTTTTAATGGAAAATTACTTCATGTGTCAGAATAATCTGGGCATCTGCTGTTCCTGTTCTGGCAGTATGGGAAAACCATATGTTCAGCTTGACTGGAGTTTTCTTTAATGTCCCTAGTGTTGGTGTTTCAGGTCTTTTTCACCTTGTCTGATGTTTCAAGGATAGATGTTAATATGTAGCAATTCTTACTCACTTTAGTGAGGAGGAGATGGGCATTGCTGCTGGGCATCTTAACGCTGAGGTACAAACTTTAGCTAACATTCATATATTGTCTGAATCTTAGGTGTCTTACGCTTAATGAAATTATTATTGCTGCAAAGAGTAGACATTATGATGAAGTAGAAATTTTTCAAATATAGGAAGGGACTAGAAAATATAAGCAGTATAATCAATAAAGTTGTGTGGGTTTGGGATGCTGTGGGTTTTTTTGACATAGTATACTGTGTTGCCTTGATCTGTTCCTTACTAGCCTTTTCTACGGAAATATCTTAATGAGAAAATTGAATTATCAGGACCAAAAAATATTGCTTGAAGTTTAATTATCTTATTTTAATAGCAGGTTCCTCACCTAGCTCCAGTAGCAGCTCCTCTGTTAATCCAATGGCTTCTCTTGGAGCATTGCAGACGCTGGCAGGGGCTACAGCAGGCCTCAACGTTAGCTCTTTAGCAGGTAAGCTGTGTGGTGGGGTGGGCTGAGGGAATAGCTGATTATCGTTCTTCAGACTGTGCTAGTTCTGCGAGGGGTTTTTTCTACTCCCTGCTTTTTGTAGTAGTGCAGAGTATTTGAAAAGTAATTGATCTGCCCCAGTGAAAGTGCTCAATAATCCTTATTTCCTCTTTCTTATACAGGAATGGCAGCCTTAAATGGAGGACTTGGCAGTGGTGGTCTCTCCAATGGGACAGGTAGCACAATGGAAGCCCTCACACAGGCTTATTCTGGAATCCAGCAATATGCTGCTGCTGCATTGCCCACACTCTACAACCAGAGTCTCTTAACACAGCAGAGTATTGGTGCAGCAGGAAGTCAAAAAGAAGGTAGGCAGACAGTTGTAGAAACAACTTGAGACAGGGTTTCAAAAGAGCAAGCTCAGCCCTTGCAGCTACCTTAGCTGCAGAACTTTTATTTGGCAGCATTTTTTAGAATCTTAGAGTTACTGAAGATAAAGAAGGAAAACCTGTGAGGTGTCTCTGTTAAGGGCTGTCCAAAGTAGTTTTTATACAGGAGGTTTCTCCCAGCATTTCTCTAGTCTTAAATGCTCAGTAATTGTACTCCTCCATTTTCTTGGAGGACAGGAGAGTATGAGTCTGCAGTCCAGTATGTCCCACTGTCAGAGAATCGGTTCTGGTTTTGTTAATTCTGTTTTCCTGGTCTTTCACCTCTTCCCATAGTTACTTAATGCCAATCTCTTCACTCTTCAGAATCAGTTTAACATGTAGTGTAAAGTAATCAAGAATGTAGGAGTAAGTTTTCAGCAGAATGTAGGATGATGCTTAGAAAAGAATCTGTCAGAGTACAAGTAATGCAGTTACTTTTATTTTGCATTGAGATTTACTTGGTTTCTTTGGGCTGCAAGCTTTGCATAGCCATTTTTGGTTTAGTCAGTATCAGGGGCTCAAACTTGCTGTTCAGCTTTCGCTACAGCAAGTATCTGTGAACCAGTTTTGGCACAATGTGGAAATTACATGCAAAAATGGTGAAAAAGAGCTAGAATTAATTGAATGATCAGTCCCAGCAAAGGATCATGCTGATTTATTCTGGAATCAAGTACCCCACAGAAGTGCGAATAGCAGTTTCGTTGTTTTATCTAGAAAATTTGGCTTGAATGACTCTTTCACCTTTTTTTCTGTAGTGGGCCTATATTATCCATGCTCTTCCTGAATTTATATTCCTATTCGTTGTTTGAAGGTCCAGAGGGAGCCAATCTGTTTATCTACCATCTCCCCCAGGAGTTTGGGGATCAGGATCTGCTGCAGATGTTCATGCCATTTGGAAATGTTGTCTCTGCCAAGGTTTTCATTGACAAGCAGACCAATCTAAGCAAGTGTTTTGGTACGTTGCGTCTAATCTTTACTGGTAGAAAGGTGGCTTCTTTCTAGTAATCTCTTTTGCAGTATATTGTCTAGCCTAGCTTTTAAGTCAAGTAGTGACTCTTTCTATATTCCTAAAAAATAAATTAATCCGAACTCTTCCAGCAATGAACTGTTTCCCTCATTTTTCACTGTGACTTTTTGCTTTTCCTGATTTCATACTGTTATGCCTCATTATAGTGTTTTGGCCCTAGATAATTCATTATGATTTGTGTTTGCAAACTGTAATCACAGTATAGTTTCTCCTCTTCCTCCTTTCTGTCTTTTCACTAATTGTTTACGTTGCTGTATATACTACTTACTACATTATCATTATGAATGATTTCTATTAGTATTTTTAAATATAATTATTATGGCTACCATATAGTACAGGAGCATTTGACTCTGATGTTCTGTAAATGTTCTGAAGGCAATTTTTAAAGCTTCCTTCTGATTACTGAAAACTTTGTAATAGTAAAACAATTTCAGCTGTTATTTACTACCTAACTTTGTTTGCATCTCTTATCCTAGTTTTGCTTTGCTTATTGTGTATTTAGATGGGACGCACATCAGGGTGGGAAGCGTATCCTAAAACTGTAAATCAACCTGTCGTGCTACTGTTACTGTTCAAATAGATTCTTTTCAGTTAACTGCTAAAGTCTGTGATGCCAAAAGAGCAAAGAACGTGTTCTTCCTTAGCTTGTGTAGTAGGAGGTTGTATGTGTGGACCGAAAGATTCATGGGTTTATTTTCTTCACTTTGAAACCCCAGTGCAAACAGTTGTAGCATTTTTGTAGGGTTGTAAGCTCTCGTGACTATTTCGATAGATGGAGATTTCTTGTGATGGAATAGGAGAGGTGAGCCTTTCTCCATGCTTCTGATAGCTTTGTGCCTACATAATATCCTGTATTTTTTCATATTTGAGCCAAAAGATGTGGGCAATCTGATGTTTTATGAGAACACAAAAATAAGCTGAGCATCAGGCTGTAACACCTGCATAGGGAACAATCTCACCAGGTAGTGATGCCAGCCATCGACTGGAGTTATTTAAAATGGATTCCTTCAAAACCCTGGAGAAATTGATTTTGAGGATGCTCTTTTCCTGGAATGATGTCAGACAACTTTTCAACCGAGAGAAACCTAGTCATAACAGTGGTACAAGTTCTACACTGCCTTGACAGCTGCTTCACTCCAAACAAATCTACTCCCATAATGCCAAGAGGGTGATTTCCATCTTGTATTTTTAATGAGCTTTCATATATAGATTAACACTTTCCAGCTTTGGTTTTCTCCCAGGCATGAGTTCTTATAAAACAAACAGCAGTACTCATTTTTGTTGGAAGACTAGAAAATGTTATTTTAATTTCCTGAGCTTTGTATATCTTTTGGCCAAAGTTCCATACATCAGAAAGCAGTGCTTGTCTGAGAGCCCTTAGTAAGATGTTTTTATGAAGAGTCTAAAACAGTTGTGAGCTTCTGAAAATGGCATTTCATGCAAGCCTCCCTTACCTTGTGAGTACCTGCATTTCCAATTGTGAGTAGCTGTTCTGGACAGCTTTGGCATGGTGTAATTATGTGTTTTCCTTTCTTCAGGTTTTGTAAGTTACGACAATCCTGTCTCTGCACAGGCTGCCATTCAGTCAATGAACGGCTTTCAGATTGGCATGAAGCGTCTGAAAGTACAGCTCAAGCGCTCTAAGAATGACAGCAAGCCATACTGAGCGCCCCTCCCCTCCGGGACTGGAGTGAGAAGGATCTTCTGGTAAGTTGGAGAGGAGCGCACTTAGTGATTCGAAGCCCTAAGGCTGTGTTTTTACAGTCCTGGAAGCTGATCCATGCCTTCTATCTGGCACATCTTCCCCTGAAGACTCGGCTGCAGCCTCTGCTGAGAATCCCGCTTCGGATGGAGGACAAGTTTGTGCTTTTGTTTCCAGTGTTTTACTTTGGAGTTTAGGTGCCATATCGCTGAGGTTTTGTTTTTGTTTTGTTTTTGGTTTTTTTTTCTCCCTTATTTGAAGTTTGCTGTGTTTGTAACCAGTGTGTGTTGAGAAGGACCAATGCCAGCTCCTTGGGGGTGGGGAGGGAACGTTAAAGGGAGCAGCAGATACTGACACCAGACTGCCTTGGGGTAGAGAGAAGGGGAAGCAGAACTGACACCACATCACCATGGGGGAGGGGAGAAGGGAAAGCAGAAATAACATAGAACAGCTGATGAAAACAAAGATGGGGAAGGAGAACTGAGTCCATCCAAGTCTGGGTGAGCAAAGAACCGACTCCATGTAGCCTTTGTCATGCCCCATCCGCTCTTTGAAATTTCTTAACTGTATGCCATGGCGGGGATTTAGTAAGTCATCTCTAAAGCAGGAGACAGGCTAGGAGAGTGAACACATTAACAAGCCAAAGGAAAACTGCAGTGACTTTTTTTTTTCTGTATATAAAGTAGTGTTTATATAGCACTGTGAATGTACACAGCACTTTATAAAATTATTAGATAATGTCCCTGCCCAGAAAATTTCACAGTCCATTTACAGTTGAATATTAATGAGATGCAGTGAATTTCTCCATGTTTAAGAGAACTTATCCTATGTACTTTATCTAGGTTTTGTAGAAAGGTATAGAGAGAGACTGCTTAGTCTGGATGAATACATCTGGGGCTGGAAACAAGAAACTTTTGATCCCTGGTAACCTACAGAATTTTTTGGACAATTTTTCTTCTTAACAGTTCATCACATTCCCCATTTCTGTGGAATAATGTCCTTTTTGCAGAGTATTACTTTTAATTCACTCTGATAAGCATAATGTAAGTGCTGTTTATTTCTCTATTAAAATGACTGTTAAATTGAGATACAAAGCCCAGAGTTACCCTAACACAGCTCTTGAGGCTCCTGTTTCATACATGTTCTCATAGGATTTGATTTCTCAGTCTTAACTCTGTTGCAAAAGTAACTTCCTGTTAAAAAAAAAAAAACACAAACAAAAACCAATTTGTGCAGTGATTTGGTCCGGTAATTAGGTATTTCTTTATACTGCAGTTTTCCTTTAAGGTGGTGTGTACCAGTGCAAAACAGGCTAACACAGGAGCTGTGGAACCAGAGCAGAGAGCATTGAGCCATTCAGACTTACTCTGCCTTTTGGTACTGGCTATTATCTTCGATATCGAAGGAAAATTGAACACACCTCTCAATGAACACACACTTTTTCTGCACACTTGTGAAATTGCTAATGCATTGCTAAGGGCCTTTGTTATACACTGGTTTTAGGGGGCTCAAAGGACTTTTGACACTCTGGCCTGAGTTGTTTTAAGAAATCAGAGCGGAGTCCCATCTTATAACCACGAAAATCCACCTGTGTCACAAGAGGAAAGTTTACAATTTCTGTGCGTCTTTAACAGAAGTTCCATTTACCTCATATTTTCTCCTTTTTTCTTGTTTTCTTTGTATTCCTGGTTCGTGATGCTGTTTCCCAGGGCACCAGCTAACACTGCAGTCTGGGAGCCAGCTGCTAAATAATGAGTGTGTGGGTCAGACATAGTGTTGGGATTTGCTGTTCCGCTCCAGCAGGAGGAGCACTAAGCCCATCAAACCTGAGATCACGTTCAGAATCCGCACCCGTGTGACGTGCGTGGTCTGTTGGGAATGTGGTCTGTTGGGCATGTCGGGTGTTCCCAGGGACTGGGTCCCCTGGGATCTCAAACCTCAGAAGTACAAGGCGTGACCCATAGCATCCAAGAAGAGTCCTTTCCATTGTTAAATTGAAAGTCAAACAGTTAGTTGATGCCGGTCTGTATATCTATGGCAGACAGGTAAATCTATCAGTATTATTCAAATCATTTTGTGGTGGCAAAGATTCAAAGGCCAGATTGCCAAATTTCCCAGTTGTGCTGGCATGTGGTACCCTTCTATGTTAATTATTTGAATCTCTCTACAAACGTAAACATACACTTAAGTGAACCATGTACACTTGAATTCTGCACGATGGGAAAGATGTGTCCTGGTTTTCTGAGAAAAGAGTGTTGGAGTGTGAAGGCCTCCAGGGTGATAATGGGATTTTTTTATATATAAATAATATACTTTTCAAAAAAAGAAAAAAGAAAAAAAAAGAAAAAAAACATAGTTGGGAGCAGTCGCTCCAAGTGCAACCTGCTGTAACCAAGAATGTTGTTTCTATTTTTATAGAAGTTTTATACCGCTCCAGGGTGGAGAATATTTATTACCTAAATTATTTCACTGGAAAAAAAGGCCAGGGTTTTGTAGAATCCTGAATGTGATTGTTTTACACACATAATGATGTGCATGATTGAAACTACTGATTTTCAGTGGCCTGTTTGCAGCCCAACAACTGCTAAATGGGGAAGACGAACGCTGTGAACCAGTGGAGGAGAGCACTGTGCTCTGGGGTCTCTACAGTCACTCTTACCTTCTTTGCACCCTACCCCACTGTACTATCTGAGACCTTTGTCTTGTTTTTCTTTTAACCTGATGCTCTGGCTCTTTACTAGTCATTTCAGTTGCCCAAAATTAGATATTTTAGCTGCTGCATCCTATAGTGTGTCCTCAGTACTGTAACTTACGGATCAAGCTTGGCATTGTTGCAAATAGGTGCAACTCCCATTGACTTCAGGAGCTTCATCAGTTGACACTGTGGCTTAGTTTGATCAGTGACTCCTCCCAGACATAATCACCATAAGACACCTAACTTGGGCTAGCTCTTGTGCCTTACTGGCATAACTATAAGTATTGCCAAAAAAAAAAACCAAACAACCCAAAAACCACAATCTATGCAGGTTAAAGTTTAAAAGATGTGATCCTCAGCTGGTTTGAATCAATGCAGTTCTGCTCTCTTTAGTAGAGCTGCATCAGTTTTCACCAGCTGAAGATGTTGCCCTTTTTGTGTATTTGTTTCAGATTTCCCTTTCTTGGTGTGTCAATGTATATGTTGCCAAAGTTAATAAATGTATCAAGTTTGTGACTTGAGCAGATTTTTTTCTGATAACAGAACTGATCAGATAAAGTCAACATTTCTGTGTCTGTTTGGTGGCTGCTGCTGACTCTGGAGATTTAGGCTCTTCTTGCCTTCCAGTTTTAAGCCAGTTTTCTTCCTCACTCATTGACAGGAAAGTCTGGGATTTGGGGGACTTGGGGCTTTTAAAATTTATTTTATTTTTAATTCCTATCATGCTCTCATTCAAGTGCAAATCAAATCAGTGTCAAATGCTTTATTTCCTGGATAGTAGGATGAGTTGGGTGAGCTCAAGTAAACTGCAGAAGGATTGGCTTAAGTAGCCACATGGACAAAGTATTATGTATGCTCATAAACCAAAGAATCTGAATTTTCTACAACAAAAGCTAGTAGGACTTCTGATAAAATGGAATTCCATAATACATGTGCCACCAGGAAATACTTAAGTATTTTTAGAAACAAGATGGAAATGGTCTATTTCACAGATGCATTTTTTCCCAAAGACATGTGATTTTACTAGATATGCCATAATAAGATGAAATTATGAACAATTGAAGTCTTAGTCTGATGCTACTTAGTATCAAGTACTATAGTAAACAAAATCATAGATTCTTCAGTCCCCTAGATAATCAACAGTCCAAAATAGGATATCTCTTTGTACTTCAGGGGTTTTTTTTCTTCCAGTAATACAAAGCTTGCATTATTAGAAAATGCCTTTGATATATAGTGATTAAATTTTAATCCTAAGCAGAATGAGGATTGGAATTTTTCAAAAGTATCTGAGAGAATGACGGTAAATATCTCTTTATATTTTAATGGGGAGGCAGTGTACTTGCTGTCGGTGCTACTATCTGGAAAATAGGCGCCTCAGAAAATTTCTCACTGGCAAATACATCTATAACGAAAAAACTTTTCATCTGAATACTGAAGGTCACATAGCATGACAGATTCTGCTTGCATGATAGAATTAACTGCAGTGTTTCTTCTCATTAATGGTTGTGAGTTAGGGAAGAACAGTCAAGCAGGATAAAATTGTTCCTATTTCATTTGGAAATACCTAAAAGAAACTTGGATAAAGCAAATTGCAAATGAAGGGTGCAACCATGAACATGTTAAATGTTTTGAGATCTTCTTGTTGCAAACATTTAAACATAAGTATGTTATAGATCCCTGAGCATACCTACCACAAAATATAAAACACAGAATTACCACAGTTGTGAGAATAAAACAAGGACAAACTGGAATAACTCCCCAGGTCATTAAGTTCTCATCCAGCATCTCATGGCTCTGCTCTTGTAGGCCAGTCCTTCCTCAGAGCTTTAATGAAACATAGTCTTTCTCCTCAAAATTGCTGAGTGAAATATTTGAAAAATCTCTATCAAAAAAAAAAACCCCAAACAAATCACACAAAGAATTTCTGTGGTGCATGCTTAGATGTCACTTGATTTCATTTCATGCCTCTCATTTCTCATGCCTCAGTTCATGATGAACTTCCCTTTCTGATTTAGGACTGAAACCTTACAGCTATCTGCAAGCTAGAGTATTTCTGGAACTATAGAAATAACTGCAAGAGTTGTATTGTGCTCTGTTTGCTGGAGTTGGTTTAAACTCTATACTAAGTCCTTTCCCTGAATTGGAAAGTATAAAGAGCAAATTAATCTCAGCAGTTCTAGTAAGTAGTGTTGCATGTTTAGTGGACGACGTGCTGCTTGTTGGTCTGCAACTAGAATGCAACACTTGCTATTCTCAAACATGCTATAAATGCTATAAGATAATATGCTAGTCTCACCTTGCTCTAGTCTCTAACCAGCAGCTGTGAGATGTGCTGAAGAATAAGGCCACAAATAGGAGATAAAGGGCAGTCGAGGAGGAGGAAGAACAAAAGAAAAAAAAAACTTGCTTCCTCTCTCCCCTACCTCCCACATTCTTCCCAAAATGTTCCTTGTCTCTTGCAGTTCACGAGCTGAGGGGAGGAAGCAAAGGTATTTATATCACTTAATATAAGAATTATTTTATTTATAAACTCTTCAAGGAAGCTTCAGGAAACACATTTTTTGCTACTCATCAAATTGGCAACAGTGACTGTAGAGCTTCTCAGAGCCCAGAATCCCTTCCTCACGAAGTCAGGGGGCTGGGGGCTGTCTATATAAAAGGTTAGGAATGGAAAAATCCCTGTGCAGGTCTATTGGTATGAAAAGTGCTCAGCTAGGACAAGTCTTAACTTGCAGTCAAGTCTTAAGGAATTCTTCTCCAATGTGTGGAGTTTTTGTCTTGTATAATTTTTTTTTCCCCTGTTCCAAATCACCCACCCCCAGTTTCATGGGCTCCTAGGGAATGAGAAGGGACTGTAGCCAAAGGAAAGAATATGGATTTCCTGGGCTACCACTGCCTAAGAACTTCCCATATTAGGATGCAAGAAAAGTCTCAGCCGTCAAACCACCTGTGAATCCCTTGTGTCCTCTGTCGTGTCTCTTATGGTCTCAGTCTCTGTGGGCAAATGTTAGCCCTGGAGCTATATTTTTTGGAGTTGGTCTCCTGGGGAGGCAGCTTGCTCTGTTCTTCTCCTAAACAGAGCTAGTGGAGACACTGGGCACGGGGCAAGGTGAATGCATGCTAAGCAACGTGTCTCTAGGCTGTGGAGTGCTCCACAGACTAGGTGGTGAGAGGGAAATCCAGGCCTCTGCTTCCATTTGGTTTCTGGCAGTTTGATGTTTACTTGGTGTCCTTCATGTACTTTGACTTTTACTTGTCCATCGTTGGCATGTGCTGCCCTTCCCTGTCAACTCCCTTCCCCAGGAGATCTCATTGTACAGTGCCCATTCTTGTTCTCTCTCTCCGTGTTTGGATGTACTGCTCTGTGTAACTCAGTGGGTCTCCCTCTTTCTGGTTTGTTTTTTTTCTAGATTCCTGCCGTTTGTTCATCGTTGTGCCTAAAGCATGTCGATGTGGCGTTCAAGTACATCGTCCAAATCCTTGTCTCTTCAGCTTCTCTGATGCTTGAACTCTCACCTTTGACCTTGTGTTGACCTTTGATGCTGATGTGTATTTTTATTACGTTTGTTTCTTTCTTTTTTTTTTGTGCTGCCAAATTGGTTTTGCTAGAAAGACTGCTGAAGGGGAATATTTAAACTTGCATTTGAATATAAAAGAATTTCTATTTTTCTAGACCTTCGTAAGATAACCACTTGATTTTGTGAATCTGATTCTTTGTAATTGTCTTCAGAGCAGCCTTGCTAGCATACCTTGTGGAGTATTTGTATTTCTGTGAACATACAGCCAATCACTTTCTAGGCTTAGTTTTTTCTGTGTGCTTAGTTTTAAAAACACAGTTTCAAAGAAAAAATCAATTATATGGTGTGACTCAATCTTTCAGGAGACTTCCTAGTCACATTTTGCTGATCTGGTTTCTGTGCTTGAGGAGACAGCATGTGTTTTTTATGAGTTCAAACTTGTGACTTGAGTGGCATCAGCAGAAAACACTTGAATTACATTTTCTTCTGATTGTAGCTACATTTTTGCCCTGACATTTATTGATTTTTTTATTATTATTATTATTATTTTCCCCCTGCTTCCCTGTGTGATTATCAGTCTGCAGTGAAAATTTGATCAAAGTTGATGTTGTATTTTGTTAAGCTCCAGCATGCTTGGTTTTTTTTGTAACTACAATCTCCTCAGCAAAATGTGATGTTTTTGTTTTAATCTTTCAAACTAAGATAGTGCCCAGAAATGTTTTGCATGTTTCCTGCTGTTTTCTTCACACCCTCGTATATATCACCTTCACCTCTCTGTTTTCTATAGTTTGTGCAAAAACTGAGCAATTTAATGGGTTTCAAAGGTATCCTTTAAATTGGTGTTTTTGGTATG
The DNA here is from genome assembly GCF_028858705.1 of Grus americana. Taxonomy (NCBI): domain Eukaryota; kingdom Metazoa; phylum Chordata; class Aves; order Gruiformes; family Gruidae; genus Grus; species Grus americana. Next base: position 26,917,284 of record NC_072856.1, read on the forward strand.
ACAAATATCTGATCAGAAGCCACCTGAGGACATCTACCTGTGCACTTAGACTGTCTGCCTGACAGAGCACCTGGACCTTTTTCCATCTCCAGTGCTGTCAGAGGCTCCCGGGGGGCTTGGTTGCACTGATCCTGTAGTGGAAGTTTTGGTGGAAGGGGATAGCTGGGGAGCAGGAAGGTCAGGGAACTTCACAGTATTTCTGTTTCCAAAGTTATCTGAAGCTCGGGCTGCTTTGAAACACTCTTTATGAGCATTTTGTATAAATCAGGGCACACTTTTGTGAAGTCCAGCCCCAGTTTAATACCATCAGTCAGACCTTGGTGGCAGGATCTGGGTTAGCTCTTTAAGTTAAGCGTTTGAAATATCCCAGAGAAAGCATTTGTAAACCTGGTCCTACAACTGCTGGCTCTTTTCCCAAGTGACAAGCACAATACAACAGCCTCTGAAGCTGTTACCTGAACAGGGTACCATCCCCAGCTCTCTTCTCAAGGGCCTTAGCTGGGGAATCTCTGCGGAGATTTTTTAGTTTTTGTTTAGTTTTTAATTGGGTAACGAGCTAAGCAGTTTTTTCTGGCTTGCAGAATGAACTAGAACAGGTTACTGCTTTCTGGGTAGCAGGCTTCCCCCTGCTGTACGTACCATCTGCACAGGTAGAAACTGGGATGTAGCTTCTAGATGAAGGCACCTGAAGAGTGTGTGCTGTGATGAAGTTTCAGTCAGAAGGAGAAGCAAGCTAATGTAGGTATCTTAACAGTCAAAAATAATGTGAAATGAAATCCCAGAAGGGGTTTTGCTGAGAAAACAAATCATGTTTGATTGGATAGAAACCTTACTTTTGTCCAGTGTTTGGGATGATGCACAGATGCAAAAGGATTTTTTTCTATCCTACTCCTGAGCTGGCTGAGGATACTATATTCTCAATAGGTATTAGCTAGACTTGTATAGAGAGTCCTTAATCTGCTTACAAGACAGAACATGTTTGGATATGGTACATATACTTGGGAGTGAAGCGTGAGGCTGGATGAAAAAAGGACAGAGACTTGTTTGTTTGGGAGGTAGGGTTGTGGGCTGGCTGCTGTTAGTCCCACAGTCTGAATGCACAGGGCTCTGTGTCAGTGGGGACACTGATACCCTGCAGTGTATTGAGTAACTGCCAATATGTTCCTGTACATGCGCATTTGGTTCCATAAGGAACTTTGGGGAAACCTGTGGAAAAATATCTGAAGAAAACCAAAATGCCAAACGTTGGATGTTTCTTTCCTTTCTTCTTTCCTTTTCTTCCTTTGGTTGTTTTAATTGTTCTGTGGTGGTTTTAATGGATTTGAGACAGTGGAGCAGCAGCTGCCTTTCTGATTTTTGGCTGCTTTTTGTGAATAATTTAAAAAAAATTTACATTTTGGAGACAAACCTGTGGGCTTTTTTATTGGTACAAACATTGTATTTAACACTAGGGGTTTTGTACAGTTTTTTGCCTTTTCTACTAGAAAACAATGTAAAGTGATTCACAATGTGACGAGAAAACAAATTGCCACTATGACCAAATGTAGAGTCTGTTCTGCAGTAACGGGATTTAATCAACTCGAAGTCGTGGTTCAGTCGTAGAAATGCTTTTCTTTACCTTGTTTGAGCTGTTCCTTTTTTTCTTGTTTTGATTTGCAAAACAAAATGTCTTTTTGTGTGAAATTGTGTTGTACTCTGTAGAGAATTACGGATTTTACTTTAATGGTTTAAAAAGCGGAGGAGCACGTGTTGCTTTTCTGATCGAAGAGTTTGTGTAGTGGATTTAAAAATGAAAAGATTTGTTACAAGTTTGGAACGAGCGAGTACGTGTTAAAGGAATTTTCTTCCTTTTGTGTGTGTGCGTGTTTTGTTTTTTTTTTTTCTTTTTGTCCCAAAGGGCAACTTAAAGCTGTTTTAATTGCACAGACACACCGACAACAAGTCATTTTGTATATGCCAAGTGTGGTACCTTCCTTTGTTTATTTGCTATTAAACTGTTTGAGAAGAGTCCTTGTGTGTTGTATTTGTGTCTTAAACTTGAGGTTCTTTTTGGGTCCAGGTGTGGGAAGATGAGGAGAGAGATGAGAGAACTGTCTTCCAGTTTCTTAGCTGTGAGCTGCAAAAATTCTCATGGCCCAGTACCACTTGTTCTGGATGTACAATAGAGCCCTGGATTTTTACTTCTATGTAGATGAGCTACTTTGAGTAGAAATGGAAAAGGGGGGTTTTTTTTGTTGGTTAGCCTCCATTTTGTTTGATTTGCCAGTCAAGTCCCCTTTAGCCATTAGATACAGAAAAGCTGAGAATCTTGGATAATGCAAATATGTGATACACTGGGCAGTGAGGTGCAGGCATATCCAGCCTCACCGAATTGGTGCTGCGTAGCTACTTGCCTGTCTGTGCACTGTGCTTCATGGTGTTTCGAGGGCTGAATAACTTCGGCCTAATACCAGACTTCAGCTGTATAGGAACAGCATGTGTGCATGGTGGTGTGTGGGATTAGACAGGCACCAGCTCATACCGCTCCTACGAGCCCCATGCCCACCGCTGCCTCCTTGCCCCTTCCAGGAACATGGCCAAGCTTGCTGAACCTTCTGCAGCATGAAGGTATCTGCAGTCCCCAGTGCTCCTGGTCCTGCAAATACTGCACAGGGAAACCCCAAATGGGTTGGGATTACTTACTAGCTCAGGTTTTGTGATAACCAAAAGTTACCTGCTTTGCTTTTAGAACTAAGAGACATTAATCATTTAAAGTAAAATGAGGTGTAAAAAAAAGAATTCATTTCAAAACTTGCCACAAGTTTGACATTAATGTTGCCTCTGTTGGAAGGAAAGTACCACAATGGCCATGATTTTGCCACATTTCTGAAAGCTCCTAAAATTCAGTGATGTTACTCCTTCCTTCTGCTGTCTTGCATCTCAGAGACTGCAAGCATTTTCAGGGCAGCCTTGTTTCTCCTCTGTGTCCTTCTCCTCTGTTATGTGGCATACTCTGTTTCACCCCATTACTTCCTACATGATTGTAAATCTGAGAATGCTTGCAAGCATCGGGATTCAGCGCTGCATTCCTTTCCCCGCAGCACACCAATTGCGAAGCGAGGCGCAGAGCCACCTGTTGCAGAATATGCTGGGATCCCTGTGGTTAATTTGCAGCTGTTGAGAAGGGAGGCCAGAGAGATTTCAGTGCAGATATGTCTGAGGTGAAGGATGGAGAGAAACAATTGAATCAGAAAAAGGGTTTGTTTAGGCAGGATGGAAGATTCCTGCTTGTGCAAAAAGTTGGCTAGCCTCATCTTATGTAGTCAAAGCTCTGTCACTACATCTTAGGGAACTGATACTAGATCCTCTGGGTAGGTGGCTGCTTTTATTTTTTTGAAGGTTTTTTTCTTTAATTTAAAAGGCCATCACCAATCAGTAGACAATTAAACTACAAATAAGAGCTAGTGTATTAATCTCTGAAAATAATCAGCATTTCACATGACTTGTTATATTTATCAGCATCAATAGGAAATACACAAGCTAGTAGATTAAGTCCTGATGCTGAATGTTTTAGGGATAATTTTTTTCCTTTTGTATCCACCTGCACCTTTCACTACTTGTGGAGACTGGAGTCAAAAATGTTCCTGACTTTACCAGCCATGTTCTGCTATCTTCATATGGCCAGAAGTCACCGGGGTTACATTACGAAGAGCAGTGGGGAGCAGAACAAGCAGCTCAGTGTGGTCACTGAGAAGTGACTGTGTGATTAGCTACACCGCGTGTGTAGCTCCACTGCATGACAGGTGAGATTCCCTAATTTAGTGTTTCCATGCACCTTACTTGACTACTTATTTGCAGTTCCTGAGAAGAAACTGTGGATCACTTACTGTAGAAGACATACCTGAATCTTGTACAAACTAGAGCTATCTTGAGCCACAGGCTGATGATCATTCTGCCGTTACTTTCTCAAAGCAGCACAGGTAGTCACTGTCTTGGTGATTCTACCCATTGACCCCTCCTTATTTAGGCAGCCGCGTTGGGCTGCGTGGTCTGTTCCACATCAGAGTATGTTGCTGTTCTTTGACCAATTTGAGCTTGATGGATCTAGCCCGTATTTTACTAGGATAAGTTTTTATCTCGGTGAGTTGATCCTCAAGAGACTAAAAACTGTTTCATAGAAGAATTCAAAAGCAAGGAAGTACAGCGTGATCAACAAAATGCAAGACACATCATTTCCCTCCTGTTAGATGGGTTTCGTCAGACTGCAAGGCATCCTCTTCTCACTTTGCCTGTTCTTTGTGGGATATGAGTGAAAATTGAGGGGACCAGTGCTTTGGTGAAGTGGTCCAAAAGCATCAGGATGAGTTTGAGTTACAGGCAGGTTACCTGTGAAAGGTTAATCTTGCAAAGTAGTCTCCTCCAGCAAAGAATGATGTGATTTTTGTTTTCCCCCTTCTTGAATCCTGGTTTGATTCTTTTATGTAGCAGACTCCCAACGGTTGCTTTCCATGGCCTCTTAACTTCTCCAAGTCCAGAAATCTGATGGCCTCGCCATTATCAATGCTTTCCATGGGGATTGGTCTTCTGCCCACCTCCAGAGAGACATACAAGAATTACTGCAGGGCAGAGAGACTTTTTAAAATTTTGAATCAGACTTTTTATGGAAGCCCTAAAATCTATGAAGTACCAAGATAATAATTTTAACAGTGCTGCTGAAGTGATTTTTACACATTAACCAGCCTCAGCCTTACTTTTCTTCAGCCTTCTGTAGATTTTTCCACAGTTTCTAGTTCCAAAGTTTGAGAGTACACAGCGTCTATGCTGAAACATCATCTAGCACATTACCATAGAGCACAAATATCATAGAGTATATAAGCTCCCAAAAGAGAATCAGTCTGATTGTAGCAATTCTTTTCTACCATTTAAAATGCTTTTCTTTTAAAAATATTTTTCTGAGGAAATCTTGGATAAAGATATAGACAGAATCTCTTAAGATGATGACTGCTATGGTGTAAAGCCTCTGAGTAGGCTGTGGTTCCTTATCCTTTTGTGTCTGGCTTTCCTTAGGGGTATTACCTCAGGAAGGCTCCCTTGGGTTTGAGTTTCCTTAGGCAGCTGTGATGCAGGCCAGGATGCTGCAGTTGGTGGCCTGAGAGAGCATTCTGTTGGTATTTACCCCTGTGTGGGGAAGAACTGCCACCAAATCCACACAGAAGCAGGGAGGCAGCTGGAGACATGCCTGCCTCTGCATGGGGGTCTGTTGTTAAAACTCTGAATTGCCATTTCTTTTCTTTGGCCTGCAAAAGGATCCCAAAACAGGTATCTCTGGTTTCTGTATCTGAAAAACGTTAGACTTCCCTGAGGCATTACACACACATACACACAAGTTTGGTATGTCTTCTTATGAAGGACAGAGTAAATCTATAGATGACAGGGCCCATTAAAAATGCAGCACATCAGTGGGGGTATGAACTCGGCTCCTAGAGGAACTAGTGTAACTCTTCCGAAGGCATGTAGAAGAGTTAAAGCTATCTTCTAATCGGGTTAACAATTCTCTTAGGCAATCAGAAGGTGCAGAAATCTGTGGCTTTGGGTCATTATTGTCATTCATCGTAAAAGATCAGCAAGCTCTGGATGCAGGACTTCAGCAGTGCCTTTGACAACTTCTGTTGAAAACCCTTGGAGGGCTGTCACAGGTATCTGATGGCAGTGAGCAACAGGCAGTCATGAACAAAGTTTTTCGGGATGGTTAGCTTCTTGTTGTCCCTTAAATTAAGAAGTTAGTGCCATATTTGCAGCAAATCTGTGACAGAGCTGACCTGCGTGCACAGAAATGGTCCATATCGCCAGCTGAGGTCCTCAGAAGGGAGGCTGAATTTTGTGCCTGGCGAAGTATCAGGCACATTGTTGCAAGTATAATACCGCACATGTGTACGTGCTGGAGCCTTCTAGTTCATACATTGCTTTTAAAGGCGTGTATTGTTCTAAAGCTGCTGTCCTAGCTGAGGCTGCCACCTCCCAGGCTAGCCCACCACCACCAGCGCTTGTAAAAGGGGATGGCCAGAGAGAGACAACTGAGACATCCCTGCGACCGCAGCTGATTGTCTCTCCCTGGGGTATTTATAAGCTGCATACTGGCAGGCAGGGGTGGGCAGTTGGCTGGCCGTGACCTTGGGAGCCCAACCAGCATTCCTGGGAGCCACGTGAGCCGGACTGGCAGGCACAGCTGTAGCCAATGGGTAGGAGACCAGCACTGGCTGCTCAGATTGAATTTCACTCCTGTCGCTTGAGACTTTTCTTTCTCTCCCTGTTGTGCTTTTCCTCTTTGTTTATGGGATTGGACAGGCGAATGCACTGATGGAGTCCTAGCAAGCGAGACGTTTGCCTAGTGGATTTGGGATTCTACCTTCAGAGCTGAGCAACCACTTCTTGTCATTGCCTACCACAGCTCCAGTCCTCTGACATGGCTGGGCTTTTATGGCTCCAAGCCTTCTGAGCACACAACCCGCCCTCCTCTATTAGGGCATTTTATGTTGTGTCGTCTTCTCTGCACTTCCTTTTTGCTGTCCTTAGAGGTTAGTGTATGAGGCTTTTTAATGCATGGGAGATGGGTCAGGACCAGACAAAGCAACAGATAGAGAAAGGACTCCATCTTTACCAGTCTAATCAGACGGAAAAGGCCCTGCAAGTCTGGATGAGGGTTTTGGAGAAGTCTGCGGATCCTGCTGGCAGGTTTCGGGTTTTGGGTTGCCTCATCACTGCTCATGCAGAGATGGGCAGATATAAAGATATGCTGAAGGTAAGGCGAACTGGAGATGAATGCATGCCATTGTGTTGTACCCACCATGGAGAGTGGCTAGAGATCAGAATGTGAAATCGGGGGGGTTATTTTGTATAATAAAAAACATACCAACTATTGAGTGCATATTGTGGGCTGCCGTAATCACTGTGTTGACCCATAGCTCCAGCCCACAAGATACACAGAATACTACTTTTCATTGGGTCTGATCCCACAGGATTCCCAGGTTATTGAGGCTCTCCAGTTAATCATGGGGACCTTTCTTGATTTATTGCCCACATACAGGTACACCATGTTATCAGGCTTCTAGCAAAAGGTATGAAAACAGGGTCTTTTCTCCACTTAGAGCTGTTTACAGCGTGTATGTAAGTGTAAAAAGACATCTCTAAGTGGATTCTGTAGAATAAGCAGCAGTCCTGTGGAGACATGTCTGTTATCTTGTTGCTCAACTGCTGTTTGATATCTAATATAGATCTAACATTGTTTTTAATTACAATTATTTGTTTGCAAGGGGGCTGATTAAGAGGGGGAAAGAGGATGCTTTTTTGGTGAGGGGGTTGAGAGACGTTCCAGGAGGGGTCTGACAGTTGAGATCAGAGAGGGACTCCCAGTTGTCAGGACAGCGTAGAAGAAAGAAGGATATAGGGCTTGATGGAAGAGTGGTAAAAAGAAGCTAAAGTTACATTTCAGGAGCATGAGGATAAACATGTTTGATTAAATGAACAAAAAGCAGCTGATGTGTGGGTCTGAGAAGTAACAGGATGCACATAAAGAGCAGCCTGCAGTGTTTGGGAGGGTGACTCAGGAATCTGGAAGACAGGGCAAGAGGATGTTGTAATAGTCTTAAGAAACTATCCCAGGCTGAAATAGGGTCTTGCTAAAGGGCCTTGATATTCTTGTCCTGATGGTTTTGATTGCCTCTTATGAGACTGGTAACCATTTGGCATTTAGCACAAAACATGAAAGAGGGGGGCACATCTTACTAGCAAGCCCACACAAGCCATATATCAAATCCCTGTCTTAAAACCAAATACTTAGGATGAATAAGAAAAGGGGTATTAATACACTTGCAAAACATTTGAAGAAAAACAATTTTGATAAGTGATGTGGAAGAAGTGGTGATAGAAACAACAGACTGATTAGGGAAGAGAGAAGCAAAAAACAGTAAGATGTGGCTATCTGAAGGAAATACGGAAGGCTTCATGGAAAACAGGAAACAGGTAAAGGGGTGGGCTCAGTATACCTGAACCTTAATTTGTTACCTGAGAAGAGAACAGAAAGTGGGATCAGAGTAAATGAATTGTAGTTCTTCCCAGTAGTAGGAAGGAAAAATGGCTTCAGTCAGCCTGAAGATTTTACACCATGGGTGATCAAAGATAGAGGAAGGAGAACTTTAGCAGTAAGCCATGGAGAGAGGAGAAACCAGGAGAAAAGGGGTCAGAATTAAAGGCATGAAATTAACTGTAATTTAAGAAGGGTTATGATGCTCAACCTCTTTTGGAGAGAAAAATTACTTCACACCAAGGAAAGAGGCTGTGGCAATCAGGAGATAATGAAGAACTTGTATAAAGGTAAGGGAATGTGGGGAAGCATGAGCTAATGCACCTGACTGGGTCCACAGAGCAGCTTTCCTAAAGTGCTAAGGAACCTGAGAACATATATGCCATTTATGTTTGGGGTTTTTTTTAATTTTGTGAAGAATATAAAATGTCCTAGTAGCTTAAATTATTATGTATTGCCACTATACAAAAAGGAAGTAAGTGGTGCCCTTGGGAACTGTTATCCACAAACCTAACTGATAACCTCTAATGAAAACACATACTGAGAAAACTGCTAAATATTTACCTTTGCTACTGGTATTAATTCAAGCCAGCAGTGTGCTTGTTTCATCACTAAAGAAAAAAGTTGCTGCTGATAGTCTGCAGTCTAAAAGAGATTTCATATCATTTAAGAGAACTGTATGCAATGAATCCTGAAGGTTATAGAACAAAAACTGTCAAGACTGCAATTTGTTAGTAAAAAAACTGATGAAAGAAGTAGCTTGCTTTTGTTCTTAATAGAGTACTTTACGATATTAACAATTCCAGAGAAAGTGGGATAAGTTAAACTGAGTGAAAGAAAACTGAGCTGTATTGTGTCAGATGTTTCCTGCTTCACCTGCTGCTCTTTAGGGCCACTTAACAGCTTTTTTCCCCCATTAACTGCCAGCCTGGTGGAGAGAGAGGTTTCTTCAGACTGTTCACAGGCCTTTTAAACTACCAGATAACTGCTTAATGTATACAATGCTTCTCAGTCTGTGATGCTGGACTTCTCTGCCCTGCTCAGAGATGAGCCACTTCTCCAGCACAGGGTGCTACTCTGTGGGTGTTTGAGCTGTAATTAAATAAACTACGCACTTTTATAAACAGTGTCTTTTCTACTTAAAGTTTGCAGTGGTGCAGATTGACACAGCACGGGAGCTGGAAGACCCAGATTACCTTACAGAGAGCTACCTAAACCTGGCTCGCAGCAATGAGAAACTCTGTGAATTCCAAAAAACAATCTCTTATTGTAAGACGTGCCTGAACATGCAGGGTACCACTGTGAGCATGCAGCTGAATGGCCAGGTGAGCCTCAGCATGGGCAATGCCTTCTTGGGCCTCAGCATTTTCCAGAAGGCTTTGGAGTGCTTTGAGAAAGCTTTACGCTACGCACACAACAATGATGACAAGATGCTGGAGTGTCGAGTCTGCTGCAGCCTCGGGAACTTCTACGCCCAGATAAAGGTGCGGTAACCTAAGGGACAGAAGGGTGATTGTCTCGTGGATTCGGGAAAGAACCGAAAATGGTGTGAATTTCAGCTTATTTCTTTGCTATACAACATGAAGTACTGAGAGAACGATCTCTTCTTTGTAAAATCATCGAGTACTCTCCTTCACAGTAAGGATGAGAGGATTAGCGTAATGTTTATATAGCACAGCAGAAGCAGTTGTGAATATTCCTGTCTGTTGAAAAGATTGAACTTAGCTTCAAAGATCACATCACAGGACGTATTAGGGCTGGCAGCCAGAACTCATGGATTCTCTATTTCTACCATTATTGAAGGCAAATAGCTGTTTATATGAGCAAAACCAGGCAGGAACTGAGGATGGGGGTGATTTGCCAGTTCTAACTTCTATTACAAACAGCAACAAATAGGTTTTCCTCACAAAGTCTTCATTTCTGTCACTAATGGAAGATTCACCAACTGAAGTGTTTAAAACTATCAGTAAATTTCCCTCATAATATCTAAAATAAAGAAAAGACCATAGTGCTGGATATTTTTAAGGTGTGACATAAGAAGGAAGTAAGAAAATTTTAAAAGTTGTGGTTTCTTTTGTGCACATGGTGGGTTGACCCTAGCTGGATGCCAGGTGCCCACCACAGCTGCTCTATCACTGCCCTCCTCAGCTGGACAGGGGAGAGCAAACATAACAAAAGGCCCGTGGGTTGAAATAACAACAGGGCTACCACTCAGTAATTGCTGTCATGGGCAAAACAGACTTGACTTGGGGAAAATTAATTTAATTTATTACCAGTCAAAACAGAGTTGAGTAATGAGCAATAAAACCAAATCTTAAAACACCTCTCCCCACCCCTCCCTTCTTCCCAGGCTGAACTTCACTCTGTTTTCTCCACCTCCTCCCCCTAGCAGCACAGGGGGACGGGGAATGGGGGTTGTGATCAGTTCATCACACGTCATCTCTGCCACTCCTTCCTCCTCACACTCTTCCCCTGCTCCAGCATGGGGTCCCTCTCGTGGGACACAGTCCTCCACCAACTTCTCCAACGTGAGTCCTTCCCATGGGCTGCAGTTCTTCATGAATTGCTCCAGCGTGGGTCCCTTCCATGGGGTGCAGACCTCCAGGAACAGACTGCTCCAGGGATCACAAGTCCTGCCAGCAAACCTGCTCCGGGCTCTTCTCTCCACAGGGCCACAGGTCCTGCCAGGAGCCTGCTCCAGTGTGGGCTTCCCACAGGGTCACAGCCTCCTTCAGGTGTTTCCACCTGCTCTGACGTGAGGTCCTTCATGGGCTGCGGGTGGAACCTCTGCTCCCCATCATCCTCCATGGGCTGCAGGGTCACAGCCTGCCTCACTGTGGTCTTCTCCACAGGCTGCAGGGGAATTTCTGCTCCAGTGCCTGGAGCACCTCCTCCCCCTCCTTCTTCACTGACCTTGGTGTCCGCAGAGTTGTTCCTCTCACATATTTTCACTCCTCTCTCTGGCTGCAATTGCACAGTTTTTTCTTTTCCCCCTTCTTAACTCTGTTACCCAGAGGTGCTACCACCGTTGCTGATGGGCTCAGTCTTGGCCAGCAGTGAGTCCATCTTGGAGCCGGCTGGCAGTGGCTCTATCAGACATGGGGGAAGCTTCTAGCAGCTTCTCACAGAAGCTGCTCCTGTAGCCCCCGCCCCCGCTACCAAAGCTTTGCCATGCAAGTCCGACACAGTGGATCTTGGAGAATTAAAAAATATGAGGATTTTCTTATTTCTGCAGTCTCATGTAACTTACTTGAGAATGGTTTTAGATATTTAGATAATAGTTTTATGTACCTACTGTAAAATAAGATTTCTTTCTAGAATGTTTTTAATGCAGAAATATGCTTAAAAATGAAAATATGTTATATTATTACTTAGTGTGGATTCGGTAAGGCCATAATTCTTTGTTCCTGTTTCCTGCACTGATGGATAACCAGCCTCTTGGAGATCCTGACTCACCATATGGAGTACGAGGGCTCCGTGTAGATGTTGAAAGCGGAGATGATGTAAGAGCAGAGAAAATTTTCAGCCTTTGGTTATAGAGGAGGGTAGATGGTTCCTGCAGAGTAAAGCTGATGGCATACTATATAAAATTCATTTGCTGTGTCATTTCCCCAGTGTCCTGAAGCCAGAGAGTAATATGAATTCAGTATATGGCAATTTTACCTTCCACAGTTTGACACCCAAGTGGAAACATCTAGTGAAATACGGCATGTGGAAGTGGAGCAGCAAGAGTTGAAAGGTGTACAGAAATCTGCTAGCTGTTGCAGTGTTAATAAATAAAAAATGGTTGGGTTTTTTTTCCTTTTATTTTTGCTTTATTTTTGCTGTAACTGCTGTCTGCTTGTCTGCCTTACAGGACTACGAGAAAGCCTTGTTCTTCCCATGTAAAGCAGCTGAGCTGGTGAATGATTATGGAAAGGGCTGGAGCTTGAAGTACCGAGCAATGAGCCAGTATCACATGGCAGTGGCCTATCAGAAGCTGGGGCGCTTGGCAGATGCTATGGACTGCTGTGAGGTATAGGGTGCAGGCAGATGCAGAGCTGTCAGAGATCTCTGCACGGGGATCTTGCCTACAGGACTGGGAAGAAGAGAGATACCATGGCATTCATGGCTCTAGATGTTCCTGCTGCCTCCCAGCGTTAGAGCTGTGGTTTCAGTAGCCCAGGGGCCCTCAAAAGTTTGGGTCTATGAATGGCCCTTGGTTGGGAACATGTGAACAAGACTTTACTTAAAAAGATGTTGCCGTTTCTTTGGAGCTGACCTTTCAGTGGCTGGAGCACACAGTCCCAGCCTTGCTGTTATGAACCAGGAACAAGCTCTTTTACTGACCAAAGACAATTTCTTTCAGGAGTCCATGAAGATTGCCCTGCAGCATGGTGACCGGCCTCTGCAAGCACTGTGTCTGCTGTGCTTTGCAGATATCCATCGCAGTCGCAAAGACGTGCAGGTACAGCTCTTTCCTGCCAGGAAGGACAGAGGGGATAGCAAGAGGGTGTGAAAAGCAGGCCATAGCAAAACACGTGTTTTCCTCCCTGCTTCTGCAGACAGCCTTTCCTCGGTATGATTCCTCCATGAGCATCATGACAGAGATTGGAAACCGCCTGGGCCTGATCCAGGTGCTGCTAGGAGTGACTAAGTGCTGGATGATCAAGAAGGAGCTGGACAAGGTCAGTTGCAAACTTGTTTCTACAGAAGTTTGTTAGACAAGATTAGAGCATACAGTCTTTTTCTGAACCGTACGCCCATCAAAGTGCAATAGAGACCTGTACCCTTTGGTTCTACCAACAGGGTCTGTTGCTTGTACAGTTACATTTCTCTGAATGGTCTCCCTCAGCCAGGAATTTGTTACTAACAGTATGAGCATCCATTCTGAGTCAGACTGCTGACTTACAGAATTGTCTCATTAGTCAATCCTGATGACATTAAGCACTACACTGAGAAAGTAGCTCTGAGGGAAGGAAGCCTACTCCTGCTGTGGTAGAGCATAAACTGATTGCCTGAAATAGATTGCATTGCCTACTTTTTAGCTATATGACTAAATGGTGATAGGTAGACAGCTCTACAGCTCCACCACGTGCTTTGCAGACAAATGTGGCATCAAATTCCTAGAGAAACTTTGAAGGTACATAAACTGTGATGTGAAACAGAGAAATGAGAGCAAAAAATCATTTGGGAATAGATAACCAGTCAACATGGTACAAGGGGGTGACATTACTTATTTTGAAAATTCTTAGGCAGCGTGTGTGTGTTAAAATCCAGATTACACTAGATGCAGCAGATTGCACTGCAGGAACGTAATTGGGCTGCAGAATGAGATGCTCAAAGGTTAGCTTTGAACTGGTGTTGAACAACCTAGAATGCCTGCACAGTGCCGCATCAGGATGCTGGTTTGGGTGTAGATATGATGAAGATTCACTCTTATCACTTATATGAGACATAAAGAATTTTAGCTCAAATGAAGCATCCCAGATATTAGGAAATCAAGTATGTGTCTGTCAGAAAACACAAGTTCAAGGTGCTGCCAGCATCTGAGTTGCCTGCAGCAGGGAATCAGTTGGGCGAAATACACCTTGCAATCTCAGTAAGTAAACACAACATTTGCAATTGAAGAAACTGTGGACTTAAAAACTTTGCTCAGTGTAATCCCTTCCCAGCATCACCTCTCATATTCAACAGAATGGGACAGGACGTAGCAGGTAGGCCTCTACATAAGAAAATATTCAGAGCACTCATCGGATCCCTACATCCATTGATCCCACCTCCAGCCATTGCCACCTGCTATCACAAGCAGTTCTCACCTGTGAGAGCCTGGTGAGGGCTTTGCACAGAGTCCTAATCTCACCAAAACCCACAAAAGCAGAGAATGAATAGATGAATCTTGTATTCTGTTCCAGGCATTAGAGGGACATCTGCCCTAGTGGGTCAGGGACCTCATGGCCATTGCCCTAAATGTGACCTCCTCAAATGTCACAGCCCTGAATACTCACCCAAGCCTGTCCCTCAACTTGCCAGTCCCTGTTTCCATTTCTCATGCTACTCATCCCAATATCAGTTACCTAATAAAGCAGTTTGCTGACTTTTTCTACTTGCAGATTTCCTGTTCTCGTCCTTGCTTCCTCCATCTTCCCAGTCTCCTTGGCCAGTGAGTCCATTTCCTTGCACTTGCACGTAGTCAATACTATTACAGATCCTCCCTGGCTACTGTCACAACATACCTGCCCAAACTCTTGTGCAGTCTCATATTCCTGTCCAAGACAAACTGTCCCCTGGACTTCTCAGCATCTCTTCCCTCACCCCACATGATTCACTTTGATTCTTAATCCCGGTCATTAATTTCTGGGTTTTCCAGTACACAGTCACTCTTCCTAGGCACAGCTCTCGGTTATGTTCTACCTGCCAGCCTTCAGTTCCTGCTTCCCTCTTCTACAAGTTCCTTACTCTAGGCTGTTGCTGCCACCAGAGGTCTAATGCCATCTCCTCTGCATTCAAAGTACATTATTTCGTCTCATCTGGTCGTCTTCTCCTAGAATAGCAGTAATGCCAACTTATAGGGTAGAAATTTCATAATGTTCCTCCTGAATCACAAGGGAGACCTCTTCCTCTTGGACAAATCTGAAGCAGCTCTGGAAAAGAGAGACTGATGATCAGAACAATGAGGAACACTGTGGCATCTGGGGGAAAGTAGGGACTCATTTGGTGTAACAGCTGCTATGCTAAATACTTTAGACTGAAAAAGATGGATAACCGTACACTCCTACATCACACCATGTGTAATTAGGACAAAGTGGATATATGAACAGCAGGGGAAAAAATGGAAGAGCATGGTGCGTTGGTGTTGCTGATCCCTTTCTCCCTCTTGTACAAGTGAAATTGGAGTTTCCCAATGATTATTGAACCTGTAGGGTAGGATGGGGAAAAAGTTCGCTTTGCTTGTGCTTCATCCAAACCCCAATGAGCACATGGGACTGAGTTTAAATAAGTCTGTATTCTCTCTGCCTGGAAACGCCAGCCTCTGCCAACATCACACCCCTATTTTTTACTGTGCAGCTGGAACAGAAATGTAGCCCTTGGTTTCTGAAAGACCACAAATAATCCAAGCTTTTCTTATGGAGCTTTGGGAGGGGAGGGAAATCTGCCAGACAGCTATCTTGCATCTCTAGAGTAGCAGTGATGCTTGTTTATCCAAATTCTATTCTGTACCTCTTTCTTTCAATAATTCCCATAGGGCATTCATACAAGTCTGGTTTTGATATATCAGGCTGAGAACTGATGATGCATGCTCTCCATTCACAGGCTCTGGAAAGCATTGAAAAGGCACAGGAGCTGGCAGAGGGACTAGGGAACAAGGTAGGATCCTACAGCTTCTCTTCAGCACTGTCTGCAGTCTTCTGTCAGGCAACTTAAGAAGCCAAGCATTGAAATATCCAGACTTGTTATTGCTTATTAACGTGTCCGTACTAACCAGTTGATGCTTGGGACTTGCTTTGTTGTGAAGTGTTTAGTTGTGAGCAGTTGCACAGACGATCATCAGTGTGCAAGTCTGAAAAGTGAGGGAGGAGTCACAGTGGGATAAACAAAGGGGAATGGGAAGCAGTAAAAATGGGGTATGAAACAAGCGCAGAGCTAGAGGATCAGGGGTCTCTCCTTGAAAAATATTACTGCCCTGAGCAGCAGCTGAACTCTGTGCTGGCTGGAGGCAAAGGGAAATGAAATACAGTCTATGTCATGGATAGCTCGGGAAAAACATCTTGATGAGAGCTGCAGAGTGCCTCAAACCTGGTGTCCGCTTTTGTGATACAGAGAAGCAGGGTTAATGGCAGGAAGTGCCGAGACCAAATGTCCTTATGACTGACCTTACCCCTTCTGCAGCTTCCTGTGCTGGTGTTTCCCTAGCTGGCTGATGGGGCTGTAGTGGTCTCCACTCCTTCTGTTACTGGTCTGTCTTCACCTTGTTATTCACTTTTTCTTATGTTTCTGCCCTTCATGTGCAGCTTGGCCTGCTGAAGCTCCACTGCCTGTGTGAACAGATCTATCGCACAAAGGGACAGCAGCGAGAATTGCGTGACCATGTAGTGAAGTTCCATGAATGCGTGGAGGAGATGGAGCTGTACTGTGGCATGTGTGGAGAGTCCATTGGGGAGAAGAACAACCAGCTCCAGGCGCTGCCTTGCTCCCACTTCTTCCACTTAAAGTAATGAGCTGGAAGTACTAAAGATCCTTGTTGTGACATTAGTCATAGGAAAGAGCTGTTCATGCCCAGAGTAGAGCAGTCCTCTGCATGCTCTTCCTCAGGTCTTTGTCCAGCTTACCTATGCCCTGCAGGATCCCACTGCAGTGTTGTTAATCTCATGGCCTTGAAGGGTGACATTTAGCTGTAATATCAATCCCACTCCCCCTCCTGTCCTCTAAATGATTGTTCACCAATGTCCTCACCTTGCAGGCTCTTAGCCCAGTCCACAAGTTCTTATTTAGTTCCTCTTAGGGAATCAGTTCTTCACTCCCAGGGGCAGTTTGGATTTTCCGCTTGAATCCCCCCATGCCTAGAAGTACACTGAGGTGAAGAAGGTGTTTGGTCTGTTACTGTGCTACTGCCGTGAAAGAAGTTAGCTGTGCCATCACTTTATTTTTAGAAGAAATATGAGTGTAACAAAACACTTAGTTCTGAAAATTAGGAATTTGAAAACACAGCCTCACGATGACACCAAAATTAGGATCAAACTACGGGACAGCAGATTTGTCTCCAGCAGTACAGGAACTTACTTTTGTAGAGGAAGGTGCTGAAGTGCCTCTGCGGAATGGGAGAAAAAGAGATCAAATCTCTGCCTGTGACGTGAGGGAGATTTTTCCTATGTTATGTGGTTAATATGCAGCCTAGCAGTGGGAGCGGGGCTGGGGGAGCCTCCGGCCGCAGAGCTCCCCCCGAACCGACCTCCTCCCTTTGCAGGTGCCTCCAGACCAACGGGACCCGGGGCTGCCCCAACTGCCGCCGCTTGTCGGTGAAGCCCGGCTACGTCTGACCCGCCCGTGGGGCTCGGCCTGCGCCGCGGGGACTGTTGGGGGCGCGGGCCCTCCCGCCGCTCCCGGGGCCCTTCAGGCTGTGCCTGGCGGCCCCCGGCGGCAACGGGGCGGGGGTGGGCGGCGAGGGCGTCCTCGGTCTCCCCTCTGTATGCCGGTTCGGACACGACACGGCCCGGCCCTGCTCGCTCGCTCCCCCTGGCTCCTCTGTACGGGGACTGACCGCAATAAAACGGTATCGCCGGGAGAGCGCCCCGCCTTCCTCTGCCACCGGGCTCCGCGCCGCGGCCCCTCACGGGTGGCCCTCCTCCGCCGGGCTCCGCCCCTGCCCCGCACCAAGATGGCGGCGGGACCATCACTCAGCAGATTTGGCCGGTAGCACGTGACCTGGCGGCGGTTTCCTCCGCACTACCCGCACCGGCAGATTCGGCAGAGCTGTCGGGCCGCTGTTCGGGCAGCGGGGGCGGAGGGGCCGCGGCGGTGCGCCGAAGAAGAAGAGGGGGCGCGGGGCCCCCGAGCCGCCTGTCCCGCCGCCTTCCGCCCTGCCTCCGAGGCGAGGAGCGCGGAATCTGCCGCCCGGAATCCGCAGTGCTGTGCGCTCGCTGGCTGGGTGAAAGATGGCGTCGGTGTGGGATGAGTCCGAGGTGAGGGGCTGGGTGGCCGCCGCCGGGGTGGGGTGGCGAGGCGGGGGGCAGCGGGTCTGGGTCGAGGCGCGGGTCAGGCCGAGGGTGACGCAGCCGTTGTGCCCCCGCAGGATGGCGTCGGCGAGGAGGTGCTGAAGATGTCCACGGAGGAGATCGTGCAGCGCACGCGCCTCCTCGACAGCGAGATCAAGGTAGCGGC
The DNA here is from genome assembly GCF_028858705.1 of Grus americana. NCBI lineage: Eukaryota > Metazoa > Chordata > Aves > Gruiformes > Gruidae > Grus > Grus americana. The sequence continues at coordinate 26,935,201 of NC_072856.1, forward strand.
CGAGGGCCGGCAGCCGCGGGCGGGCCGGGGAGTGGAGCGGAGCGGGGCCGGGCCGGGCCGTCTGCCTGCGGCGGGGCCGCCCCTTGGCAGCCCTGCGCTGCTGGTGCTCGGGGCGGGGGGGCGCTTAGCACAGCCATGGGGGCTGTGGGAGGGGGAAGTCTGTTCCACGGCCTGGGTCAGGTAGGATCATCAGGTAACTCGGGTCGGAAGATCTGTAGTCCAGCCTCCAGCTCAAAGCAGGGTCAGCCATAACCCAGGCTGCTCAGAGCTTTATCTGGTAGGATCTTGAAAGCCTCTAAAGACAGAGACTGCACCGCTTCTCCGGGCGTTCTGTGGCACCGCTTGACTGTCCTCGTCAGGATAAAGATTTGCTTTACATGCAGCCTGAACCTCTCTTGTTTCAGTCTTTGTCTGTTGTCTCATCCGCCCACAGCTTTGAAGCATCTGGTTCTGTCTTCTTGATGCCTTCCCCAGTAGTTCTTAGTTCTCTTCTCCAGCTGAACAAGCCCACTTTCCTCAGCTGCTTCTCACAGGGCTAGTGCTCCGGCCCCTGGCCGTATGGGCGGCCCTGTGCTGAATTCAGTCCAGTTTATCAATGTATTTGCTGTATGGGGGGCTCAAAACTGGACAGAGTGCTCTAGATAGGATCTAACAAGTGTTGAGTAAAGGGGGCTGAAAGCTTTTCTCTATCTACTGGTTACGCTCCTGTTAGTACAGCCCAGGATGCTGTTTGCTACCCTTGCTGTCAGGTCACTTTGCTTTTCCTGTTCAGTTTATTGTCCCTGGAGACACCCAGGTCTCTTTCCGCAGAGCTGTCCCCAGCCTGTGTCATTGCAAGGTGCTTTTCCTTCCCAGGTGTGGGGCTTTGCATTCGTCTGTGAATTTTGTAAGGTTTCTGTATGCTATTACTCCAGTCTCCCAAGGTCCCTCTGAGTGGCAGCCCCTGCCTTTGAGCACAGAGACTGCGCCCCCCCAGTTTGGTGTCATCTGAAAACATGATGAGAGTGCACTCCATCCTCTTGTCTGGGTTATTCATAAAGATGTTAAATAGGACAGACCTGGGTGGACCTGTCCCAAGATAGACCTGTTTCACATAGAAGAGCATTTATAACTTTGGTATAAGTTTGTCTCTACTGCCTGATGTTAGCAATATTGAGATAAATTATTTCATAAATTCTACAGAGCAACTTCATCCTACTGCTTCACATTCCACAAGTAATTCTGACTTACATACTTTCTTACTCTTGAAAGACAGGAAAGATAAATGTGTGTCTTGATTTTAAATTGCAGAGTACAGGAAGGACCAAAAGCAGCCTTCTCTATTTTATAGTAAGAGCATCGTAATTGAGAAATGTTTATTGGCACCCTCCCTTCATGCAGTTTTCCTTCAGTGTTTTCCAGACTGTGTTTATTAAATTTCTAAATTTTTTGCATTTTTGTGTTACATATCCTGTAATGGCTCCTGTAATAGTTCTGTCCTGTGAATAAGTATGTGTTACAGCACAGTATTATGCTTAGGCATCAAATGCTTTAAAAAGATGTTTTAAAAAGGTTTTTTAGAGAAGAGTGGATTTCCCTATTAAACAGAATCATGTAGGCCAGTTCAGGTGTAACCAGTTCTCCTGAGACCATTTGGTGCTGCAGTTGCTTCAGTGGGGATCACAAACTGTGTGTTTTCAAACCATGTGACTAACCAGGAAAGGGAGGAAAACGTATGTGGGCGTCAGCCAGACAGACTGAGAAACATCTGTATTGGGTGCGTTACTCTTGGATATAAATGTACTTACTGTTGGACAGTCAGTACAGAACTTCTTTTCTTACAGGTATTTTCTCTTACAGTTAGTGGAATCTAGTCCAACCCCCCTGCAATGAGCAGGGACATCTTCAACTAGACCAGGTTGCTCAGAGCTCCATCCAACCTGACCTTGAATGTTTCCAGGGATGGGACGTCTACCACCTCTCTGGGCAACCTGTTCCAGTGTTTCATCACCCTCATCATAAAAAAAACTTTTTCCTTATATCTAGTCTGAATCTACTCTCTTTTAGTTTAAAACCATTACCCCTTGTCCTATCTCAACAAGCCTGTCCCCATTTTTCTTACCAGCCCCCTTCAAGTACTGGAAGGCTGCTATAAGGTCTCCCCAGAGCCTTCTCTTCTCCAGGCTGAACAACCCCAACTCTCTCAGCCTGTCCTCACAGGAGACGTGTTCCATCCCTCTGATCATTTCTGTGGGCCTCCTCTGGATGCACTCCAACAGGTCCATGTCTTTCCTGTGCTGAGGACCCCAGAGCTGGACACAGTACTCCAGGTGGGGTCTCATGAGAGCAGAGTAGAGGGGCAGAATCGCCTCTCTTGACCCGCTGGTCACGCTTCTTTTGTTGCAGCCCAGGATACGGTTGGCTTTCTGGGCTGCAAGTGCACGTTGCTGGGTCACGCCCAGCTTTTCATCCACCCCCAAGTCCTTCTCCGCAGGGCTGCTCTCAATCCCTTCATCCTACAACCTGTATTTATACCAGGGGTTGCCCCGACCCAGTTGCAGGACCTTGCATTTGGCCTTGTTGAAACATGGGCCCACTTCTCGAGCTTGTCCAGGTCCCTCTGGATGGCATCCCATCCCTCAGGTGTGTCGACTGCACCACTTAGCGTGGTGTCATCTGCAAACTTGCTGAGGGTGCACTCAATCCCACCATCTATGTCATTGATGAAGATATTAAGCAGTACTGGTCCCAGTACGGGCCCCTGAGGGACACCACTCATCACTGATCTCCATCCAGACACTGAGCCGTTGACCACAGTGGTAGTAAAAGCCTCAGAAAAGTTAAATTTATGTAAGGATGTAGGAATTTGAGCTTTCTGTAATGCTACTAATATATGTTTGGTTTGTTTCCTTTTTTCCTATAGAAAGGTTTTATATCTTATCCAAACCTAGGCCAAGGTTAATTCAATCCATAAATTACTGGTCATAAATTGAAAAAATGAGAGGTTCTACAGGGGTATGAAGCTGACCTTGTCACCGTGAGGGCGGTCAGAGAGTGGAACAGGTTGTTCTAGAGAAGTTGTGCAGTCTCCGTCCTTGGAATTTTTCAAGATTCAGTTGGGCAAAGCCCTCAGCAACCTATTGAGAGCCCATGGCTGACCCTACCTTGAGTTGGCAGTTGAACTAGACACCTCCTGAGGTCCTTCTCGACCTGAGTTGTCCTGTGAGTTCCACTGTTTTCCAAAGGACCTGGCTGTCTTTGTGGGGAACAAGTACTGGATATTACTCTGGTGTTGAATGTTTTACTTTTAAGGAGAACAGAAAGTATTTTTCCCCTGTAGAGGCAGGTAATATGTTCATTTCTCATGTGTAGGTCTCGATACATGTGGTCTTGTAGAACAGAACAGCTTTATAAAAATGGGACCTCTCTTTCTCTTTGTTCCAGTGGAAGCACTGGTGGTACATCTCTTTGCAAAGGTGCTGCTCTCCGTAGACACAGCCTCAGTTCTTCCGTTCCCTGTTCATACTTTGTTTACTTTGATTCTGTATTGTGATACTTTTCAGTTTGGGGTTTTTCTGGCTGTTTGTTCCTATGCTATTGCATGTCATCGCTTTGGCGTTCCAGCACACAATTCTTCTTTAAACCCAGCAAAACAGAACTTTAAAATAAGTGTGTGTATATGGATGCATATAGTTATGCACATGTGTGCATATATCTAGTTACCTGTGTATCTGTATATATTAAAAAATAAAACCCAAAACATAGTTGCTTTATCTAGGTCATATCCTTATCTAAGTCATATTGCAACCCTGTAAGCTGATGCACTGATTAGGCTAAGGTTATCCAGTGACACTGGGAAGAAATCACTTAGGGATATTGATTAGCTGGAGACCAGAATGGACTGTGTAGCCTGATTCCTAACCATTTTTGGCTAATTTGCTGGCTTTTCCTCTTTTTATATTCTGTTTCCCTTTATGCCCACTGTTTCCTCAGACTTATGTTTTTATAACTGTTTTACTTTTGGAATAACTTATGAATTTTATCTTGCCTTAGTATTCCTATCTCTTTCTTTTGCATACTGATTCCAGATCATGAAGAGTGAAGTACTGAGAGTGACCCATGAGCTTCAGGCCATGAAAGACAAGATCAAAGAGAACAGTGAGAAGATCAAAGTGAACAAAACCCTGCCATACCTTGTCTCTAATGTTATCGAGGTGAGAGCGGTGCGCTCTTCTGCAGCAATGTGAGAGCTCTGCACAATATATATCGGGAGTGAGAAGGGCAGGGAAACTCGTCAGTAATTTGAGACATGGCGTATTCTCAAACTACTGATGCTCCTGGAGCCAGGACTTTCAGGTTTTTCTGTTGGTTTTGTTTGTGACCTGGAAGTGCGCGTCACTTGCCTGCTTCTTGTCTGGGTCATTCCTGAGGTGTTGGCTGCTGTTCATCCATAGATACCATAGCCATCAGAGGGTGACACAGCCTCGCTTAGTGCAGACTTGGGCATGTGAAATTTGGTACATTTTTTCTGAAATTTGTGACGTGACGAATGAAAAGTGATGGCTGTGTTACTACATCACATCCTTTTTGTAATTCAGTAATTTTGCTGATAGGCCAAAAAAATGCTGACAGTTTTCTATTTTTTAAAAAAGGGTGTTGGTTTGTACTACTGTTTTAAAACTTAATGAACTTAATGTGAGCTGCTGTAATGGGAGGAGAAATTGGTGCCATTAGCTACTACTTTGTTCTGAAGTTCATAGTGTCTTCCTATGCGCTGCTGTGTGCTGCTTCATGAGGAGAGGAAGAAATTAATTTTTATAGGAGAGCTTTAATGTTTTCAGGATTCTACTGCTGATGGATGATGGGAAGTTTTATTTCTCCTACTGCATGTAATTTAGCAGCGTTAATCCTGGGGTCATCCTGCTAGCCTGGTTATGTTGTCATGAAATCTCCCACTCTGGTTTTCAGCTGCTGGATGTTGACCCCAATGATCAGGAGGAGGATGGAGCAAACATTGACCTGGATTCCCAGAGAAAGGGCAAGTGTGCTGTTATCAAGACCTCTACGCGCCAGGTAAGACCCATGTGCCCAGCTAGGTGTGAGGAGTGCTGAAAAGGGCCTTCTCCTAGTACAGCTGGTTTTGCTTACTTTGATTTCTTTCCTACAGACATACTTCCTGCCTGTTATTGGGTTGGTTGATGCTGAAAAGTTGAAGCCTGGAGACCTAGTTGTGAGTGATGCTGTTGTGACTGTTCGATATGATGTTGGCCAGAAAATTGCGTACGTCTTGCCCTTTAGAAAGGAGACAAATCTGTCCAGATTTCTCCAAGACCATTTCTGTACTAAAATTTTAATAAAAAGATATCATGAGTTCAGTCATATTTGTAGTACAGAAAAGTAGTTTGGGGGGTGTGTTCTTTATGTGTACAATTAGGTGCTGAAAATTTAGATATCACCTAGTAAGCTTTCTAAACCCAATCTTTTCTATTGTAAGTAAATCGGACCCTGCTTTTTTAAAATGTGCTAGGTTAGCTGTGGTGTTGTCCACTGTGTCAAGTTGTGGTGATACGATGAGTGCCAATGTCAAAGCTGGTAATTCCTGCATCCTCAAGGTCTAGTGAATCAACTTTGCGTGTTTATTAATTGCTATCTGAAGGGCCTGTTAAAAGCAAAGGACTTGTGTTTACAGGGGGTGAACAAAGACTCTTACCTGATCCTGGAGACTCTACCCACTGAATATGATTCACGGGTGAAAGCCATGGAGGTGGATGAGAGACCCACAGAGCAGTACAGTGACATCGGGGGGCTGGATAAACAAATCCAAGAGGTGACACTTTATGTTTAGTTTCTGGTGTGACTGAGGGCAACAGTCTTTGAACTTCAGCTCAGAGCAGGCAGCCTGGATCTGTGGAGGAGAACGGGTTTATGTATTAATACTTTTCTTTTGCTGTAGCTCGTGGAAGCCATTGTCCTGCCAATGAATCATAAGGAGAAATTTGAAAACTTGGGTATACAGCCGCCCAAAGGAGTCCTGATGTACGGGCCTCCAGGAACAGGGAAGACGCTTTTAGCTCGAGCATGTGCTGCCCAGACCAAGGTAAGAGAAACCTTTGAAAGCATCTGCTGCTGTAGAATAGTACCCGAAAAAGAGTAAGAACGCCTCCAAGGGGAGAGGGATCATACATACAAACTGGTGTTACAAACGCTGCTGGCTTGCTTGTTTTTATTGAGGGCTTTTTGTAGTATTCAGAACTGACCCTGTTGAGAAATGAGGCATAGGATTCTCTTTCACTTCCCAGGCTACGTTCCTGAAGCTTGCAGGTCCACAACTTGTGCAGATGTTCATTGGCGATGGAGCTAAGCTGGTACGTGATGCTTTCGCTCTAGCCAAGGAAAAAGCTCCTTCCATCATCTTTATTGACGAACTGGATGCCATTGGCACTAAAAGGTGAGGTGTAGGCCATGTGGTAAACTTCTCGGGAGCCGCCTAGCAGTCCCCTTTGCCTGTGTATGTGAGGGAAGCCTAGCTTAAAGCATGGCCTATTCACAAACAGAGTGTAAAGCCAATCACAGGTGGATGGCAGTTGCTACAATCTTTGGCCTCATGAGCAAAGTTCATGAGATGTGGGATCTATCTGATAGTCTCCTGCTGTATAAAACTGTTTTCCGATAACTGCATCAGGTACATGGAGATGTTCGCCCTCATTTACTACTTGGGCCTGGACAACACTAGCCCCATTTGACTCTAAGGACATAATAAGACTTAGCTGCTGCTGACAGTTGTTCTAGTCACAGTCCTTACCAAGGTAGGACTTCCTGTAGTTTCAAGGAGAATTTGCAAGACCTTGGCCAAGGAGGGTGAACTGCAGTCATTCCATCTTTTTATGTGAATAAAAGCATAGGGGCAGAGTGGTCAGGTTCATGCTGATCATTTTACCCATGTTTCCTCCTCAGGTTTGATAGTGAGAAGGCTGGTGACCGGGAGGTGCAGAGGACCATGCTGGAGCTGCTTAATCAGCTTGATGGTTTCCAGCCCAACACACAAGTCAAGGTTGGGATCTAGCAGGGTGCTTCTGAGGTCCAGGGTGCTCTAGCAGGGGATGGAAAACAATGTCCAGGGAAGAAGCTTGGTGGATCCTTGGGGAAGAGAGGCCTGTCGTCCAGGTGCCTCAGACTGATGACCCTACTTCTACTTAGGTGATTGCTGCAACCAACCGGGTTGATATCTTGGACCCAGCTTTGCTCCGCTCTGGACGACTGGATCGCAAGATTGAGTTCCCGATGCCTAATGAGGAGGCCAGAGCCAGAATTATGCAGATCCATTCACGCAAAATGAATGTCAGGTATGGAAGAGGAATGGCCTCCTGGGGCTATGTTTGTCACTCATGATGGTCAGGGCTGTGGAGTGGTAGGCGCTCTCTTTGTTGAGAGCTCACCATTGGGTTCTAAGAAAGCTCTGTACCTTGCTTTGTCCATTTGGTACATGTTCTCAGACCTTTTTTCCCCCCCCTCCCACTCATATCAGCCCCGATGTGAACTATGAGGAGCTGGCTCGCTGCACAGATGATTTCAATGGAGCCCAGTGCAAGGCTGTGTGCGTTGAAGCGGTAAGTGTTCCTCTACGGCAGCCAGCACTGATGGGAGGGAAATGTGAAAGCTAGCATGGAGTAATTACTTTGAACTGATGTGGTGCTCACATGCCCTCTCTAAATACTGTCTCGTTGGGCAGGGGATGATTGCCCTCCGCCGTGGAGCTACAGAGCTCACCCACGAGGACTACATGGAAGGAATCCTGGAGGTTCAAGCAAAGAAAAAAGCCAATCTGCAGTACTATGCCTGATCTCTGCCCAGTCAAGGTTGTGGCCTTGGCAGAGGACAGGACTAGACTGGACTGTACCACTTTGTCTGGAAGAAATAAAGCATTTTTTCCCTCTAAAACCAAATCCGTGATGTGTTGGGGCTGTTGCCTTTGCTCGGTGGTTCTGCATCTGCAAAAGGGAAGGCGAGAACCTCCTGTCCTTGGTGCCTGTCATGCTGCCTTTGGAGCCTCCTCCTGCTAGAACTGGATTAAATCCTGCTCTGCTACTTCTGGATGAGGACCAATAGGTTATAGTGCAGTAAGTGTGCTTTGAAATTGATGAACTGTAGCTCAGACAGCATCTCCTGTTTTTACCTGTGCAGCCAGTGAACGGACTATACAACTTTGAAGTCTTTGAAAATGTTGAACTAACACTCATTTTGCAAGGGAGAAGTGAACACAATTCACACACGAATGATGTTTTAACTTTGTCATTTAAACTTAACTCTGGAAGCTTTAACACAATCACTGATACGTATGTGAGCTGTCTGGTGAGTCAGTCTGGTAATTAATCAGAAAGAATTCAAGGTTTCATCCACTGAGCAAGTCTTTCAGTACTTTTAATGCCAGTTGAGAATTACAACTTCCATTTAAAAATTACACTTTTCATAAATACACCGACTTTAGCATTAAGTATCTTACATGCCACTGTATTGTATTTTAAATACAATGTAAACATCTCCAAATGCTGGCCATCTCATCTTTACCTGTGCAGTTTTTGGACACTTGGGAGAGGGCTGGGGATGTGAGGGAAGAAAGAACAGATGACTGAAAGAAAAATGCACCCCAGAGTACTTTGGCTGATGTTCCTGAGTTAGCCCTAGTACTTGCGCTGGTTCTAAGGTCCTTGCTGCTCATTTTGGAGAGGGGGCTTGTTCCAGCGGAGCATGCATGTTCTTGACACACTGTGCTCAGGGGGCATTTGACATTAGAAGGAGGTGAGTGGTGAAGTGAGCAGAAGCCACGCGTTCCTGAGGAAAATACATTGCGGTTCCTTTGGACATTAATATTAGAGGGGGCTATACATCTGCTATTTTAGCAGTACTGCTATTTGAGCTTGGGGAGAATTACTCATCTCCTTTCACAGAACAGGAGTTGCACCCATAAGTTAGTTGGGGGGTGAAAGTTGATCCCTGCAGCTCAAACTATGACATACTGTCAGAAATATACCCTGGCCTCTAGTGGAATAGTTACAGGCTGCATGTTGCATACATCTCCCCATTAAAACAAGGGTATGTTTGTTAGCCAAATGAGTAACCTTACCTGTGTAAGAAGCTGAGGAAAACTTTCCCCCTCCCTTCCTGAAGCCACTAAGAGTATTGTTTTAGAGTCTTGCTGCTCAGTTAACAGCCGGCTCCTTTTGGAAACAGCTTTAGTAACGAGTAAATAGCTGATACCACAGCATAGAATAGCACAGATTTCTGATTTAAATGAATTAATACTAAGAATGGGCTAAATTCTTTGGCCTAAACCTCGGCTTAGATCAAGGTTCTTTTGGGAAATGATGGCCTGAGCCAACACTAGACATGCCTGTTGCAAAAGTGTTCAAGCCAACTTCATGTAGCTCCTTGCCCTAATTTGGGTCTGAGTTACACAGACCTGCAGCAATAGAGTTGGTGCGTAAACATCCCTTACAACTGGACAATAACAGGACCATGGAGGTACAGTTCAAAAAACAGCACAAAAAAAGACACAGCCTTGGACTTAATCCCTTGTAAACAGAAGAAAAACAAATCAAAAGAACTGACCCCCTTAAACCATCAATGAGCAAATTGTCAATAATTCAAACCTGGAGTTGCTTGCAATGTCTGTGTCCGCGATTGGAGGCTGTAGCAGCATCCCACGGGCTGGTATTTCCACAGCTATGGCACTGCTCTCCACCCGCTGACACGCCACCTCTTCCTGGTGTTAACCCACAGCTCTGCCCAGGCTGCGCTTTCCAGAGTCTCTCCTCGCTCCCTCCAAGGTCACACGGCCCCATTTTCTTGTCTGGGTTTTTGTACGGATGCCCGAGAAGTGTTGAGTGATGGGGCCAACGTGCAGAGGAACCCAGCCAGCAGGGTGAGGCCCAGGCCTCCCCAGGCACAGAACATGGACCAGCCATAGCCATGACTGATGTCCTCTGGCAGCCCATAGACGTAGCGAGGATAGCGAGATAACTCAAAATTGATCCCAGCTACGCATGTGCAGAGTGAGATGATACAGCATGTACCTGCAGGAAAAAAGCAAGAGGGTTCTACACCGCCCTCAGACAGGTTAATTATGCTCTGCTTTTTCCCTATGTATTTTCAAAGTCATGAATTTTCAAAATCAAGAATTACCCTCTTTTTTTTTTTTTTTTGTAGTCCTACTCGTCAGTATTCTTACAAGGCGGGGGAAAAAAAAAGCAAAATATGTAGGACTACAGGATACTTCACAAATAGCAACTATTTGAGTTAAGGCAATATTGGTTGTCTCAAACACCATCATGTGTAGTTCATCATGCTTCGATTCTCCTGAGACTTTATTTAATGTCATCGGGCTCCGGATGGTATTTGGGCTGTCTCTCCTATGGAAGGTAAATAGCTGAAGCCCAGGGCTGCAAAGTGCAGCGACTGCTTGATTTCTACTAGGCATGCCCTGCCCTGACTCCTGCCAGCTGTAGCCTAGGCCCGTGGAAAGTGCCCAGGGTTTTGTCATCTGCTACATAGTCACTAAGCACCTGTAGAGAAGAGCAAAAAAAGCCAAAGAAACTTCTAACGCAAGGCATTCTAGTATGTCTGATACACACTAGACTCAAGGTCAAGGTGATCATTTTATTCTCTCCAGCTCTGGGTCTGTGTCTAAATACTGATGACAGCTCTTACTGCTGACAGCATCACGGTGGTGCAGAAGCACTCAAAGGGGACCCAGCCTACCTGTTCCACTTATACTACTTTACTCTCTCATTGCTGCATGATAAAGAAATGAAAATGTTCCCAAAGGAAACTGCAGTTAAGCAGCATATAAGCCGATCAAAGACAGCACAAGCCTAACTTTCAGCCTCTGTCGCATCACATTGTGTCAGCAGGATGGTTTTCTGTGCAGCTCCCCAAAACCACTCCTTGAGACAGCTCACCTAGGGCAAGCTGCACCCCTCCCCCCCCAAGTGGCACCAAACCAGTGTCACGCCTACTTGTTTAATTGATATAGATGCTGTATCACCAAGTTCCTTGCTTGCAGCCATTATCGATGCTGACCCTGGGCCTCCAGGGTAACAGCTCTGGCTTTTACGTAGAGCCTCATTTTTCATACTTTGAAAGTTGCCTATTTAGTGCTTGCAATTTAAGACTCCCCATCCTTGGAGCATCTCAGTAGCTCACCCTTTTGATGCATTTGTTGCTACTAGGCCCCTTTCAAATAAAGACAAAACACTGCCCATTTCTGAACTGAACAATCAAGGTTCAGAAAACCTTTGGCCATGCAGAAAAGTCTGCTCCCAGCCAGGAGAAACAGATCTAACACCCCTGGCAAGCACTGAGCTCATCTCCTTACCATTGGGCCAATGTTCTCCAGGCTTGCCTGGGTTTGAACTTCATTGTTACCCAAAGATGTGAGCATCTTTGAGGAGAAGAAAGGGGCTCTACATTGGGGGGCAGGGGGGTGTGTGTGTTTGTTTGGGGGGGGAGTTTGTTTGTTTGTTAAGATTCCCTGGGGAAAACTGAGCTGAGCTGTCTGACAGGAGCCACAGGATCCACACACTTGGAGCAAGCAAGAGGACTGTGCTCATTGTGCACATGGTCCCTGCGGCTACATGCCAGCTCTCCAGAGCTGAGGGCTCCTGTACATACAGCGGGATCTGCTCAGAGACATGCAAATACCCGTGCAAACGCAGGTCCTGCCCAGGGCCGGAAGTGGTAACTCTGCGCTGTGCTGATGGTTTGCTGCACTCAAGAACTGCTTCATGTGTTTGCTGTGGGCTGACTTTACGTTTAAGAGCACTTCCCCAGCCAGCAAATACGGACTGTGGTGACTTCAGGAGTAGAAGCGAAAGGCTCTCACCTCCCATTAGGAAGAGCAGCCCAGCCACATACTGCATGAGCTCCTGCTGTTTGCAGCAGCCCAGCACACCAATGATCCACCCAAACAGGATGATGGAGACTGCCATGCCAATGAAGCCAGCTGTCATCCTCCGCAGATCTGAGGGAAGAGAAAGGAGAAAAGCAAGGAAGAAGACATGAAGATGGCCGCACCCAGACAGGACAGCCAGAGGAGAGTCCAGACAGATTTAGATTTGCTGGTTCTAAAGTTTATACTTCACCTGTTGACAACTCCTGTAGCTTCTTTCAGGTAGATAGCTTGCCCATTTCACTGAAACTAAGAGAATCCAGCTAACTTGACTCCCCTCTGCTGGGCGCTGTACAACTGGAGAGCATTTCTGTCCTGATCAAGAGGAATACTGGCCAAATACTCCCCAACACACTACAAAAGGGGTACATTATGAATTCAGCAATGATTTGTAAATGTTACTACTGCAAGGGCTTTTTTTGTGTATGTGGTGTGGTTCTTTGGGATGGAGTTGGGTGAGTGTCTGCTGAAAACAGAAATAAAATAGAAATAAAAGAAGTGAGAGGGGATGCTGAAGAGAAGTAAAGGACTAGTGCATTGAAGGCAGATAGTGTGAGCTGAAAAAAGGAATAGCGAGAGGACAGAAACAGACAGCAGATCAATACAGTGCGATGGGAACAACTCCAGTAGCAAGCTTTAAAAAAAAGCTTGGGCATCAGTGATATGAACAACATTTTGTCATCCATAATACAAGTGCTGTTCTTGTCTCTTCCTAGTTCAGTCTCTGGCTGGATTTCCTCAGCACTGAGGCTCACATGACAGGGGCTGGGCAGAATTATGTGAGGCAATAGAACCAGAAAGCAGACATAGAGAGAAGCAGGAGCAGAAAAAAATTATTAAATCATTCTCGGTAACTGACAGGTCAGTCATCTGTGGGGGAAGGACTTGGGCATGAGGCAGCTTGTGGGCCAGGAGCTGGTAACAGGAGGTTGCAGAGACAAACTGAGATGTTCCCTAAAAGAGCTGGTTGCCAAGGAGCAGCACAAGGTCACTGGTGTGCACACAGAAAAACACAACAATATCTATACAGACTACAGCGATGCAGCACCCTTGCTGTAAGCCAGCTAGGAACTGTCTGTCCCCAGATCCAGAATACGATTACACCTTGCAACACACTACACACATGCCTGTATTCCTGAATTCACCGCTTAAGCCCCTCCAAATCTCATGTCCCCTTACTGTCAGCTGCTTGCCCTTCCTCACCAACAAATATGTATTTATGCTTAGAGCCCAGTGACAGCTAGCTGATTCAGAGCCCTCACTTGGCATTGCATTAACGCATTTAGTAACCAAACATTCTTGTATGCTGCTATGGGTTACTTACGGAGCGCATGCCACTCATCCTGCCGGATGGTGTTTGTGATGTTGATGGGTAAGTTGCGAGGCAGAGAGCTGGAGGTGTAGTGGTACTTCACAGCAGTGCAGCGCTGAATAACTCCTGTAAGAGAGACATCACTGTGAAACAGCATGAAACCTGTGCCCTGCACTTGCTGCTCACCCAGGGGAAGCCTTAGTTCAGTAACAGAGCAAATGTAACCAAAAAAGATCTGTTTACTTCAAAGGCTTTGGGGATTAGGAGGAGAGGGAGCCCTGCTACAAAGAACCACCAGCAAGGAGGGAGCAAGGTGCAGACCAAGGCAAGCTCCAGGAATCATAGGATCATTTTGGTTGGAAAAGACCTTTAAGATCATCAAGTCCAACCATTAACCTAAAGCTGCCAAGTCCAACCACTAAACCATGTCCCTAAGCACCACATCTACATGTCTTTTAAATACCTCCAGGGATGGTGACTCAACCACTTCCCTGGGCAGCCTGTTCCAATGATTGATAACCCTTTCGGTCAGGAATGAATAGGTGAAGGTAAACAGTAACAACAGTCACAAAAAACAGCTCCAGAAGCTTTCTACAGGAACTGGTACGATCTCTTTGGGATGGCTGAGAAGACAGGAACATGGCCGAGCACCAACATGACTGCTTTGTCTCTAAGAAGACAGAGCTGAATCACTTACTTTGAAAATTTTGAGTGAATACTGGGCAGTAAACTGCATGGGAGAAAAGTTTTAATTCACTCCAGTATAGTCATTGGCTCTTTGCTCTACTTTTGACGAACAATAGTACTCAGTAGGCTTGTTTCCATTACAGCTTAAAGAAAAGTGTACCCCAGATGCAAATATGAACCTACATGCACACTCTTCTTGAAAGGGATTTTTAGTTTAGAAAATAACCAATAACAGAGAAGATAGTAGAGGGTGGAGAGAGAGGAAGGTGCCTTGCTCTCCCTGTTATAAATAAAACCAGGGTTGGGGGGAGAATAAACATGGATGGTGGGGTGGAAGAGAACAGCCAGAAAGGTAAAACAGCTAAAGAGTACAAAAAGTTCCCCTTAAACAATGGTTACAGGGTCATTACTGCCGTTTGAATACTGGGGCAGAAGAACCATTCAGAAACAATCAGTTGGCCAGTGAGCTAATTAAGCTGGTGAACAATCACTAGTAGGCTGTTGCACACAAGAGGCCCAGCCAATTCCAGCCATCAGAACAGGGAGGGAAGGATTATCTGAATTTCCCCACATTAACAGAACAGTGACATTTATTACTGAGTGGACCAAGCAAACATGTAAAGAACACACCCCAAAAGGGGAAAACTCAAAGCTAGAGTTCCAAAAGCCTCTGAGCAGCAAAACATTTCAAGTGGGCCCCCATCCTCGCCTTGCTTCCCACCACCCCCTTCCCCTGCTGCGGTTCCCCACCACCTCCCCCGACACAGCGATACACCCATACACAGTTGCTGCCCTTCACCTTCAGCCGTTTGCGCTCACCCTGCGGAGCAGTGCACCCTCTTTGCGGCTATTTCAGAACAAGTCTGTAGTGCTGCCTGAGCAAATGGATCAGCAAGACAACCCAGTAACAGAGGATGCCAGGTCATTTGCAAAATGCTCTGTAAGCATCTGAATTAAGAACTTAGGCCATATACAGCACATCACAGTATCTAACTGAATTTCACGTATAACTGTTGACTGAATTCAGTTTCAATACTGACATGATTTACATGTGTTGTTGAGAAATATGTCTATGGTACAAACTAAGGACATCAGAGATTACAAGGCAATGGATTCATTAAAAGTAAGATCTATGCACTTACATATTCTGATTACAAAAGTACTATATATGAAGCAGTATTTTATATAAGAGCAAGGATTACTACTTTTATAGGTCATTAAAAAAACCCAAAGACTAGAGATGTACATCCCTTAGGATCAAAACTATGGACTCCTCAGCTAAAACGTCACTGAGAAAAATCTCTGCTCTGTATTATTACAAGAGTTTACATGTAGACTAAAAGTAAAACCTCTCCACCTTCGTATACAAATCTGGTTATTTAGAAGTTCAAATATCAATTCATTCTGTCTCTGGTATAAAAACTTTACTCCTAATCCTTTCTTCCCAAGAATTCAAAGTGCTAATTTTGTGTACATAACACATAAAATTATATTAAAACAGCAAGTTTGCAAAACAAAGATCTCAGGAGTTAGTGAATTTTAGGGTTTATGCTCAGAGCTGACCTCTAATCCATGGGCTTGGTGACAGCCTTTGATTACACCATCACAAGCCCTTTTTCCAGTAAGATTCCCATTTCTCCGAGAGCACAGGCTGGACCTGCTCTGGTGTGAGCCACCACAGGCAAAACAAGGGAGGCCTCTCTCTGTAGGTCTGCTAGAAAAGCTGGAACAGGTAGGCCAGAAAGTCAGGGGATCAGGGAAGCAGTGAGGGTGATCTCTCAGTGGAATACCTACCCACTTTCTCCCAGGAAATTATAACATGCACCCAGGCAATCCTCAGTAGCCAGATTTTGCATCTGCAGTCACTAGTTCATGCTTCCCAATTTCTGAGTGAATCTCTAAGTCTAATTTGCAGAGATGCTATGCACTCAAATATAGCCAGGGGCTGCATTTAGAGTCATATAACACCTTGTTCTCTAAGTACTCAAGAAAAAAGGAGAAAAAAAAATCAAAATCAGGTTTGCAGTCTCAAAGTTATCACAAAGTCAAAGGTATTTCAAAGGTATTCCAGTAAGTCCTTTATCCTAAGCCCTTACATACCTTAAATCACAGTCTATAAAATAGGGGGAAGCATCCCGCCCTCCATTTCAGAAACCTGCTAGCAAAGGGATTGCGCTTTTGTTTATAGTGCACTCAGACAAGCACCATAAGAAAGCCTGCCAAAATTAAAAACTTTGCCTTCAGGCAAGGGCTTGAATAGAATGGAGTCATGTGGTGAACAACAAGTGAGCATTGTCTTTTTTGGCACACGATTAAGTTG
Source organism: Grus americana (assembly GCF_028858705.1). Taxonomy (NCBI): domain Eukaryota; kingdom Metazoa; phylum Chordata; class Aves; order Gruiformes; family Gruidae; genus Grus; species Grus americana. Next base: position 26,951,443 of record NC_072856.1, read on the forward strand.
AGAATACAGGACGGAAGGGGGCAGGTGCTTATGTCATTAGTTTTATTACCATAAAGTATATATACAAGAAAAAGGTTACACAGACAGCCTGATCCTAACATTTCTTAGTGGCATTAAAAGAACACTATGAAAGTTACACTGCATGTGCAGTTTTCTTGATTAAAAAATAAACATAAGCAGCAATGAACCGCATCTGGCAGTGTCACATTGACAGTTTCATGGTCGAGCTACATGCCTGTGCCCTCCCACAGCCAACATTGTTTCTCACATCTTGTCCTCAACATGGGTTTTTTCCCCCTCAGGATTGCAACTGCAGATAGGTTCTCCTCCCATACTCTCTTACGACCCTTGGGACTGTGAGTCTCCCTTGACAAGTCCTTTCTCCTGACTGAACCCCAAAGGCTGGGAAAGATCAGAGGACGCCGGCTAGAAATAATTTCTGGACCTCCAGATGCCCAGGCAGAGCACAGACCCCTTGTCCCTGTGCTGCCAGACACCTGGAAACCCAGACCCAGACTTGCTGTGACACATTCAATTTGTAATCCGGGCTCAGCACACCCTGACTTTCAGTTTAGTTTTTGTTTCTCTCTAACTTTGAAACATGCAGGTTTTATTCTCTACACTGCCCATGTGCCAGCGTTATGAGGAGGAAATTGAGGGGTTCTCATTTTCAGTTCTGCTACCTGGCCCAGCCCTATCTTAGAGCAGTTTGGCTCTCACACAGCCAGAACAGACCCTCTCCTCCTCACCATGAGCAAGACCAGGTTGCAGCCATGGGCAGTTAACATTGAGCTACCACGTGAGGTCCAGCCCTCTCCTCCTTCGTGACCAAATGGCCACTGAAGCTCCCTGGCCTATTCCTACCATTTCTGCCCAGGGTTGTGGAAAGCATCACAGCTATGGGATCACTCTGTCCACATGGTCACCCAAAGGCCACTAGATCTGGTAAATCAATATTCCTTTAAAACACCATGATAACTCTTATAGTCATATTTATTGACAGATCACACTTACCAATGGCCATGACCAAACAGATTGAGTTTATTCAATATGCCACTATAATAGATGCTCTACAGACCTCACAGTCATCCCTGTAACTATTCCAATTTATCATCAGTTGGAAAGGACGGGAAGCACAAACACCAGGACTGAGCAGTTTTCTCTTAAGGCCCTCACATTACTGCCATGAACTGTTGTGTTCCTCTGCTTAAGCATCCAGTGGTGGTTCTCACTTTCACAGCTACATCATGGTAGTAGAAGTCATTTCTGCCCAGTATATGTGGGAAGTACCAGCCCCATCCCAGAGTCTTTTCAGAGCAAGTTGAAAAGCAATGAAATCTCCTGCTTATAAACAGTGATAAACCTTTTATTTTTTAATTCCTTCAATTTCCTGGTGTTAAAATGCATGTTATTCAAATGAACCCACCAAGTTATCCAAAGCAGCCTATTAGAATGGATCTTTCCTAATTAATCATTTTTTACTGTCATGACTCTGTAAGCAACACTTTTTTCATATTAATAGAGAAGACCACTAAACAGCATATAATAAATCCCTGCAAGACCTCATTACTTAAGAATTCTCCATGCAAAAGGTTTTTGTAGCAGCATGAGATACGCACTGTGTAATCCACATAGGAGAGGCTCTACAAGGTGATGTATAGTGCTCAGGTTCTTACTCTCACAGTCCCTCCCTACACACACACAAATCCTTTTAGTTTCCCCACCAAGTGTTTCAGCTCTTTGGCTGCTGTCTTTTACTCATTACTAATCTCCATTTGCCCCATTTGGTTTGTACATTATTTCTTCTTTTGCCTTCTTAATCACATTTTTAAAATGAAACTATCTATTTTTTCATAGTTCCAAAATAGTGATTTTGCATTTTAAGCAAAATCCCACACATCATTCCTCTCTTACATTTAAAATTTCCCACCTCTCAGTTTTGTGCTACATTTTTGACTCCTGCTTTTTCCTTTAAAATATATCAAGTTAATATATTTTACATTTTAAAATATATATATATGTTTGAGATATATAAATGTATGCAACATCAGCTAAAATGCTCAAGTATGAAAGCTTCCACTTCGTATTTACAGCAGTAAATACAAGGACTAGAAATCCATGGAATTATCTAAATGGATAAGGGTACTTAGGGACTTAGTCATTTATTCAGAATTCAAGAGAAATGCAGAAAGGAAAGAAAACATATTCCAGAGGTACTAGAAAAATGGAGAGTATAATGCCAAACCAAAAATTCCACAGGACTGGCCCTCAAAATAAATTTACTTCTCTGTCACTAAAAGGCTATAAAAATCTGGAGTTTAAGAAATACATGGAGGCATCACACATCACCAAAGAGCTAGCTGAAAACTTACTGCAAATAGAGGAGAAAGTAGGACTTTCAGATGTGCACAGCAGTCACCTTCAGCTCAGCTCACACTAGGAAAAAAACGTCCATTTTTTCTTTTTCGAAGCCCCAGATCTAATATCATGCTCAAGAGAACAACTCAGCCACAGCCACACCTGACCGTCGGCCGGAAAAGGCTGCTTAATCACAGTTGTCAGAGAAAAGAAAGACACAGCAGGAACAAGAAAAGGCTGCTAGTAAAGCAGGTCAGGGGAAAGGATAAGAAGAGAGTCATATCTATTTAAAGATCTGGCTCTACAAGAACTATTATTAATAATTTCCCCCATAAGATAACGCATAAATCTTTACAGTTGCAACTGCAGATCTAACAGGCAAAGAACATGAGGAAAGCAAGGCTTGTAGGGAAAGGCAAGGTCTTTTATTAGAACAGCTGAAGAAAAAAAGAAAGTAGAAGGAAAACCTTTTGGATTCAGAGTCCCTCCGGTTTTACACATCAGACCCTGAGGAAGATCATTCACCACCCTGTAATGCCCTCGTACATGCAGAATGCAGACTCTAGCCTCTCTGTCTGACCACTGGAGTGTTGGGAAAATGCCTCAGAAACAGAAGTATCGAGGACCAAACTAGTATTCTTCCCATCCCTTCCCCCAACCTTTGCTAATCTTAATGGGAGCTGAAAGCATTTGGCTTGATGTGAAACAAAAAAATAGATAAATATTTTACATGACAGGCACAATTAATAGAAAGAAATTAATGAGCTACCTTTTAGTGAAATGAGATCAATATGGAAATAAAAATGAAAATTCATAAAATGAATCCTAGGAGATTGAATAGAGAAAGAAGCTTCTAAAAGTAAGAATCACTGCTGTGCATTGCAAAGAACAGACAAAGACGAGCTGAGCTTCACAGTGCCAGTCTATCCATCCTCTGCTGTGCAGGACTGGCGTCACAGTTGGAAGCCACACTGAAGAACTGCTCCCACTTTCTTAAGATAGCATTTCCATTTTGTGCCTCAATGGAAGCATTTCTCCCAAATCCTACTTTCCCTGTGCTAATAGGTACCTGCTGGAACAGTAAGTCCTGTTATTTATCATTAACCATACACAGCATTTCTTATCCTAAGCTTGTTTTATATGTCATTTATTTTGACTTAATGGGTCCGACCACTACATTATTTGTACTATCCAGTCCAGGAATTCTATTCATACTTTGTGAACTGCTTGGCTTTGTATCGTGTGCCACAATAGTAGAAGATCCACAGCTTTCTTTCCTGTGACACCTGGAGCCCTGAGTGACATCTGCCACCATGAAGGCCTGGCAATCCACTGCAGCAACGAGAACTTACCCATGCTAGAACAGGAACAACAGGTCCCTTTCCTCTTGCTGCAAACATTACAGAGCCATAAACAATACTGTACATTTCTCAGTACTCAATAACAAGAAGGCGTCAGAGTTAGGAGAATGCCCACCTGAGACCCTGCTCAAGTGTCAGGCCCTCCACTGGGCCACAGAAGGGGCTCTCCGAGGACACGGTCCCACCCAGCAATGCAGCATTTTAAGCAGACAGGGAAGTGTACAAGACCCCGGGATCGGGTCAGGGATACGCTCGCCGCTTCTCGCATGCCAGGAACACCTGGAGCCCCAGGGGCCGTGCGAGGCTGCATCCGCGCCCTCCCGCCGGGCTGTTCACGCCGCAGCAGCCGCGGCCCCGCCCGCAGACCCGGGGCCCCGGCCACACCGCGCCGGCAGCCACGCTCAGCACCACGGACAGCGGCGGGGGTCCCTCTGCCTCCCCGCCGGGCCGGGGCCGGGGCCGCTGCCCGGGCCGCCCCCACCCCCCTGTCGCCGCACCTTTCCGGATGAGCTCCTCGCTGTCCGGCTCGTAGCCCGCGCGGTGGCAGCGCCTCCAGAGCCCCGAGACGGTGGAGTTGAAGCGGCGGCCGCAGTGCGAGTCCAGAGCGGCGGCGGCGGCGGCCGGGGCGGGGGCCGGGGGCCGCCCGGGCAACAGGGCCCTCGGGGGCCGGGCGCGGAGCGGCAGGTGCGAGCTGGGCGCCGACATGGAGCCGGGCGGGTCGCTGCGCTTGTGGCCGAAACCGCGGCAGCGCTCACGGTGTCGCCGCGCGTCCGTCTCGTACCACGAGTCGGTGCCGATGGCCACGGCCAGGAGGGCGAGGGCGGCGGCGGCCAGGAGCAGCCCGGAGCCGCTCAGCGCCTGAGCCGCGGCCGCCATCTTACCGCGCCGGGGGCGGCAGGGGCGGGCGCTTCCCCTGCAGCCCGGCTGGGGGCCTCCGCTCGCCGCGCCGCCCCCGGAAGGGAAACGGGGCCAGCGCCCCCCGCTCCCCGACACCGGGCCGCGGCAGGCGCAGCTCGAGCCCCTGTCCGACCTTGGTCCTCACCGGTGCAGCCCCCCGGACACTCCAGGCCCGGCCTCAAGGGGGTCCCGGGGCCGGTCGTCACCTCGAGGGACGCCGCCCCCCGCCAGAGCGTCCGGCGAGTGGGCCCAGCCCCGGCTCCTGCTCCGCGGCACGAGGCCCCTCATGGCCCGCGCGCGGGGCAACGGCCGCGCTAACGGCCAACGATGGCCCGGCCGCGCGCAGCAGAACGGCCTCGGGGACAGTCCGCCTCTCACCCCGGGAGGCGCGGGGTGCCCCGGGCCGGCCGTCGGGCAGGCGGCTACCAGGGGATGACCGGCGGGGGGGGAAGGGGAAAGAGGGGCCCTCGACCGTCTGCGCGGCCTCCTCTGACGTCGTACTCGCCCTTCCAGCGCCAGAGCTGCCCGCCGGGGGTGGCCTGCCCGGAGGGCAGAAGGGCAGAGATCAGGCCCGCTAGTACTGAGATGCCAGAGGCTCAAGCAGTCTTTACAACGTGGATGAAATACAAATAGCAGCAGCAGTAGCATTTGTTGGCATTTTGATTACGATTTCTCCTCAACCCTTATCAGTTAATGGAAAATAAGGCCTGAAGAGCTGAAAAATGTCAATCTATTTTATGCAGTGAGAAGCAGGCTAAATCCAAGCCATTAGTTAAATGCCACATTTCCAAGGGCACAAAATCCCTTTTGATCCTGCTTGTTCTATGGGACTTGTTCCTCCAGCTGCAGCACAATCAGTCCCCAAAGCCAGTTCTTAGGGCATCGTCTTTTCAATTCTGCCCTCCACACAAAATGATCTAGTGATATGGTTAAGTCTAAATTACAAATTTAATGTTCAGTTTTAAAATCCTTAGTTTTGTTTGTTAAAAGTACTTTAAATTGTTTCCCAGGAGCAACTGTTCAACTGTAGGAGATTCAGATCCTTCCCCCCTCCCCTTGTCACTTCTTGCTCTCTCAGCCACATGGACCACAACCGAAATGTCCTCCCCAGCACTTCTGCCAGGGACCCTGCCCAGAACAGAGTACTACTACTCTCCCCAGAGCACTATGCCTGGTGGAAACATGCAGCAACCACAGATAAAGCTTGTTTTAACCATGTTTCAGCATGATCCTCTTGAGCAGTTTGTACTGGACAGATGGGATTACCATCCATGCAGCTGCACATTAGTGCCTTCAAGGCAGAGAAATTGAAAGGGCTGCTGTCAAAAGAATTTTCTTACACATACCAGCTAAATTAAGTCTTCCACATCAAGAATGAAAAATAATTTTCAAATACAATCACTGCTCTAGATAACATGGAAAAAAATCCTTCAATTATAACTCCTTTACTGGAAAGATCCAAATAGTCACGTTTCCTAAATTTGCAATCCTATTATGTGACCCCACACTCTACATCAGTTCCTCAGAAGACAGGAGCTTCAGCAAAAAAGTTCCCATGGATGAGACTCCTTCCAATTGTTCTCCTCTCTGTGCTATTGCACTTGTGTCAGAGCCACTCTTCATGGAGCCTGTGAACCAGGCAGCTGATTAATCCATGGTATTTTGATTACTTTTGAGAAGGAAAAAGGGATGGCGGAAGCAAGGCTCACAGCACTGCCCCACAGGGAGGGGTACCAGCACAGCCACAGAGTGCAGTGTGGCAAAGCCAGGGACAGAGATTCCAAAATGTAGATTGTTGGCAAAGTCCCCAGACTATGAAATCATGCCCTTGAACACGTACTCAGCCTTCTTCATCTTCATCCAGCTCTAGGGTTATGGTTTTCCTTCTTCTTAAAGGCGGCTTCCAGTAAGAACCAAGAGCCACATACTACCATTCAATATTTATAGGCTGAAAATCTTTCAAATGAAGAGTGGGATAAGACATGCTCTGAGCCCAGGCTTGTGAAGGGTAGAGAAAATCCCTTTAGTCCTTTCTGGGCAATTGCTACATATAAAGTTGATGAGTGCGCCTTTGTCCCACATGGCAGGTAACCAGCTTAGAGTTAAGTCATACCAGATAGGCCTTGAGTTTTTTAGATTAAAAGAAAAAACAACTGATCACAACAAAGTACTATCTAGAGAGTTTTGCAAGTTTAAGTTACCATGCAAGCTCTCCCCTCAAAGAGCAACTCACTTGGTGATGCTTTTCAGGGAACACAGACTAGCAGCCAAGAATTATGATCAGACCACACCGCTCCTGGCCCACAGTACCACAAACAGGAAACTGGATTAGAATCTTTAAAGTCTGAGGAGTAGAAAGGAGGGCAAGACAGAGCCCAGACTTCTCTAGACTAACCCAGAGATACTGCTCTGTAATTCAAATGAAATTTGAATTGAATCTGTAATTCAAAGAAAAGTAGTAGCTTCAACAAAAAACAAAACACAAACCCATGTGGAAAACCATTTATTTCATCTCTATTGTCTCCATGCAGAGCAGACCAATACAGATGAAGGGGGAAAATGCATAAGAGCAGCTGAAAAAATAGAGCTAGAAAATATGATTCTCTCTGCATTTCCAAAAGTGACAAACGTGGTGGAGTGATGCTCCATTTCCTCCCAAGGCTCTCCACCCTCAGCCCCAGGGCTGATGTAGTGGAAAACTAACAAGCTCCTCTCTCCTACAAGCCCTGTGCTACCTCCTACCAGGGTATCTTCCCAAGAACCGCAGACTGTCCAGGCCTGTGGTAGCAGCCAAGAAAAACAGCTCAGAAATTCTTTCTTCAGTGTCATCCACTTTGCATTCCTGAACACTGAGCACAAAACGCTGACTGTGGGTTTCAGTCTTGGCAAGGCTCAGTGCTGATGCAACAACGCCAACTCATGGGTACTCACCTGGCAATGCCTCAACGTGAATGCCAGCCTCATTTTGAGAAAGACATCTTGGGAAACAGCAGGCACATCTTTCTGTGCAAACCTGCTTGCTACAGAGCTTAGCTGCAGTACCTGGGCAGGGAAGAGGGGGGACACCTCAAAGCTAGAACTAGAGGGTTAGCATACTCCCCCAGTGCCTGCAGGCTAATCAGATTAATCCTCCTTCCAGGAAAGCAGGAAGCAGATGCTACCTTCAGACTTTGTGACAATTGAATGATAGAGGGAGTAGTTGGCAAAGGAAGGCAACTTTGTAAAAAGAAATTAAAAAATTGCACTAAGCCTCCCTTCTTGTTGCAGAGAAACTAGTTACTGATGTAAGCCTGGGTTAAGGAAAGCTAAAAAAATTTTAGACAGCAGTTCCTGGGCAGAGAGAACTGCAAGCGTGAGCTCTCCAGTGCTCTCTGAAAAGTAGGACAGGAGCTGTCATAAAAAAAGAACTGTGTCAACAGTTCAGGAATCTCTTAGGGAAGTAAATGCCTCTGCTCTGGGCAGCATACCTGCCTCGTTGCTCTGACCCAGGTTGCCCTCTAAAGGGACAATCCCTCTTCATAAGGGCTCCTGTGCAGACTGGAGAGCTGTACGGATTTACAAAAGCTGTTTAAAAACAGAGCTGAGTTGGTGCAATTCACATTGTGGCACCTGTTTTGTGTCCAATGACTCCACTAGTTCAATTAGACCTGTTTTTAAACAGATTTAAGCAAAGCGAGGATAAGCTCTGCAGAAGGGATGATCTAGTAATTGTGCACATCTCTGGCAACAAAACATCCCTGTGGAACGACGGCCTGGTCAGCCCCCTGAGCTGAGATGCGGGAAAGTACTAGAAATGTCATTTATTTTTATTGGTCTCAAATTGCCAAAAATTTTATCCCAAGCATCACACAACAGAAAACTCCTCTAAGCATGACTTATTGTCACCCTTTCATATCCCTTTCTCTCCTTACTTAGCACACAGCTTTTCTAGACCCATCTTTTAAAATCTTCTCACCAGCAGTGTCACCCTTCCCATTTCACCCTCCCTCCAGCATTCTTTGCTGCTGTGCCCCTTCCTGTAAGGGCTGTCAGTATTATTCCTTTTCCATTCATCCCCAACAGACTAACTCCACTGTGAGGTAAGAAGCCCAGAAATAGGCTACCATCTGTATTTTTGGCTATAGCATGCTCTTAAATAGTCTATGCTGAACAGAGAAAAAACTAACTAGAAGTTATCAGCTGCTGACCAGGCTGTAGCATTCAACTATTGCCCAAACTGCCCAGACAGTCAAGGGCTGCTGTAGCATACCAGGCAGGGCTAACACGCTACACCTCAAAAGAGCTCTGAAACGTGGCGTGGGCAGATGGTGGGTGAGTTGGGTCTCAAGAGCAGGCTCAGAGCCACATTCAGCTAATTGTTACGAGTGAGCTCAGTCGCAATAGCTACATGGCTTTCTTTTCAGATGTAGGTGAGCTGGTAATATGGCAAGAGAAGACACATTTACTGATCGTTTTTCAGATAAACAGTTAGGCTGTGCTAGCTATTGGAGTAGTTAGGGCTGAGGCAAGTAATCACCAAGCTGAGCCATTTAATTGTAGTGACCTATCCTAAAGTGCCTCAAGCTTTTGGCATGATTTCAAGATAAACAATTACAAAATAGACCAAAGAGGTGGGCTGCTGAGGCTAATACTACCTTTAGGAACAAGTGATGTCAATGAAAAGCCAGAAATCAAGTTGGAAGGGGTTCTTTCCCCTCTACCTCATAGCACCGTTAACTTCTCATGGGTAGGGAGTTCTGGCTAAAGCTGTTAGTTTATTGTTGCTTTGCCATCCCTGTTCTGCCTCCAGCCCTTAGAGCGGTAGGAGAAGTCCTTCCTCTTCAGCAGCTACAGGAATCGCCTCCGTTATTTTCACACAAGAGCTTGGGAGGTGCAGTTCCATCAGAATGAACCAAATGAAAAATTGTCCATTTACTGTGGAGCAGGTGTTCAGTTCATTTCTGCTCACTGTATCTTTTGTTCCATAAAAAAAGAAAAACAAACAAAAAAACCCGGAAGCCCTGATGTGTGGATTTTAGCAGAACAGGGATAGGAGAGCCAGGGAATGAAGTCCTGCACACCCAGACCTCTTTCTCACCTGCTTCTCACACTAGCAGCCAGATCTGCACACACACACGTAGGAAGTAACATTAGTGTTCCTTATTGCTTTGTAACAGCTCAGAGTCACTGTGGTGGCTCTGGGAGGCATTGTGAGGTCTGCGCAGAGGTCACTCAGTTGTGAGCGAGAGTAGCACCATGACTGTAATGCCTGTACACAGGAGCAGAATTTGCTGCAGGGAGTTCCTGGGAAAGAAACAGCAAAATTAGGAGGAGCCATAGACCAATCTCAACAGGCAGCAGTGTAGAGGCTCACGAATGGTTTGTTCTTTGCCCTTCCACATCTACAAGGAGAACACAACAGCTGTATGAAGTCATTAACACAGCTGAGAAGACTCTTTCCCAGCACCCCAAGCAAAGATGTTGTCTATAAACTGACATGTATTTGTTCCACTCAGCTGCAAGGCCCTGTTTCAGGTTTCAAAATCAATTTAAGCCAATTCAGTCATGCAGCTACCCAGGTATATACATATTCCTGTCCTTCCTCTCATAAGAGAGCCAGCACTTCTGCAGCATGTTCACAGATACTTTAGGAACCTCATCCAGCTAACAACTATGGTTACAAAAATTAAAAGAAAAAAAAAAAAAAAAGCTGATGAATTTTGCCATTCTTTTAGCACCATCTCAGGTTTATGCTGGATTGAAGTGCCTATGTACCTACCACCTCTGCATACTCTGCTGAGAGCTCTGCCAGCACAAGAGTTTACCAACCCAAAAGCTGGCTCCACTGGTCATTAACATTTCTCCACCAGAAGTTCCTGCCTCCTCAGATATAACTGTGGAGCTGTTTTTTGAGCAGTTCCTTAACTGTTTCAGACAAAATTAACTAGGTGAGCCAAGGCCTCTTATTTAAACTACTGAAGTTACCTGTCTCATTACAACTGAAATAGGAGGGAACATTCAGGGACAGCTCTGCCAGCAGATCTGAGAGGGCCTTTACTGTGGTACAGCTGGATTTGGACCTGCCACAGCCTTAATTAGACCGCAAGAATCTAGAATAATACAGATATATACCAGTGTAGAAGAGAGATGACTAAGGTGGGATACAAGACAGACTATGAAAGGCTGAATGATAAAGAGAAGAAAACTATTATTTTCTACTCAGCAACACAGCAACATCTAATCAAAAGTAATAAGCAAGAGGCTAACAAACAAATAATAAGCAGCATCATTTAACACAGTGCAAACTATGCAAACTTGCTGCCAAAGGGAGATTGCAGAAGCCCAAAGTAATGGAGAGGGTCAAAAAGGGATGAAAGAAGCACGTGAAGGCTAGGTTCACGTGTGGTTATCAGATACACACCCACACCTCTATGGGGCCCTGGTTCAAACAGTCCCTGTATCACTACATGCCAGAAGCTGACAAGACAGACTGGGGAATGGGTCACCTTACTGGACATGTTTCCAGGCAACCTGCTCTAGCTGGTCATGCTACATCCTGTGCTAGCACAATCTTTGGGACTGAACCAGTTGAAGATTCTCATGTTTTATAGGGTCTTTGTAGTCCCATAAACATAATAGCTAGCACAGCAGTCCATCTAGATTCCAGCCTTGCCCATTTGGAAAGCTGGCATTTGTGTGCTCCCAGAACAGGCATGGAGAAGGGTTATATCCCTGCTCCCTGGCAACAAGATTTGCTGCAGCAAAACAGACGGGAGCACTTACCAAGGATTCTTTTCCTCCAGGAGATCAGGCACAACATTTACCAAGGCAATATACAGAAATCCTCCAGAAGTGAAAGGGAGGATCCAGGCCACTGTTTCCCCTGCACAAATACAGAAAGGTTTTGTTATTACTGAGACAAAGCCATGGGAGAGAACAGAGAAGGGAAAGAAGATACACACATAGGGACAATAGGGCCTCCCCCTACAGAGATCCTAGGGAGCCATACCTGCTCCTTTTGGTGACTGAGCACACATTGCAAAGCAGGCTCCTAGAATCCCCCCCAGAGCTGTGGAAAGCTGCATCTTGGCTGCACTCCAGCGGTCAAAGCCAGCCCGAAGTAGGATTGCAAAGTCTCCAACCTAAGAAAACCAAGACCTGACAGTTAATGAATATGAACATTCTCAGTTACAAGCGCCATCTGTAGCAACAGCAATGCTTCAAGACTGTTTCTAGTTTTCCATGTTGCCAGTCTCCCAGAGGGAGCAGCTTTCAAAGGGACAAGAAAACGTTAAC